>NC_090890.1:5960013-5975013 GCF_036669925.1 Montipora capricornis
GTAATGCGCCAGTGCGAAAGATGGCCTGGTGACCGTGGCGAAAGAACAACGGAAAATCGGAGTCTCAGGCAGGATTCGAACCTACGAGCTCCGTAACACCGGTCGAAATTCCTCTATCCATTGAGATACCACAACTCCTATCAAGCGAAGTCGTTTATCTTGGTCCTAAAACGGTTTCTAGTGGTGTCCCATCCCTCTCACGGGCACATTTATATCTTACGATCTATGGCTGCATTTGAGAATTTGTAGGCGCATGACTTTGAAGCCCACAGACCAGCGGTACAGATAAACGACCTCTCTTCCCAGGCGTTTTAGTAGCTCAATGGGTAGAGCATCCGACAAAGTGTTCCTATGGCCTTGGTAGGGTCCCCAGCACAGTCACAAATTAGTCTATTTTTAGAATAACCGTTCTCCCGAAAATTATCTGAAAAAACATGGCAGAAGCAGTCACTCGTGACATGGCTTAATCGCATTGATTAAAGTGGCAGCTCTTTGATTTTTTTCGAGGGTAAAGTGTATCTAAAAATAAGTCCATTTGTGATTGTACTGGAGCAAGATCACAGAGTGGTAGAGAAACACTCTTGTCTTAGCACTCTTGCAAAGAGTTTCCTGGTTTCCAGTAATGCGTATTGAAATTAAATATAAAGTCGCACGATGCCATTGAAATTAAACAGGCTACAACAGTTGTCCACCTCCATGGCCTGCGCATTGAGGAGCAGAGCCACGTACTGATCGATAACTGCATAAGAAACTA
Source organism: Montipora capricornis (assembly GCF_036669925.1). Taxonomy (NCBI): domain Eukaryota; kingdom Metazoa; phylum Cnidaria; class Anthozoa; order Scleractinia; family Acroporidae; genus Montipora; species Montipora capricornis. The sequence goes on from NC_090890.1 coordinate 5,960,768, forward strand.
CACAAAAAAAGCTAACCCATCTCCATGAGCAACATTCCAGGAAATACCATGGAAAGTCTAAGTGCCTTGTTTATGAGATACTACAAATTAGGAAAAATTATAGAAACCGACTAACGAAACTGAAATAGACCCCATTAATTCCAGCAGAACTGTTTTCCTTGGTAATTTCACATTGTCATTTCCTTATCTAATGTTACCAATTTTTTAATCAATTTTCATTTAAAAATGGAGACATGTCACCTTAAAAACGTGATGTTTTCACGCAACTGTTTTTCTAAAATTTCTTCTACCATTCTAAAAGAAAGATTAAGGTAATGATATCATGAAGTTTCGATGACTTCAAGTCATCATCATGAAACGTAAAAAAAAAATAACTTGAGTGGAAGTTTATAATAATAATGGTAATCGAACTTAATGGGCTGAGTGCAATTTGGTCTGAAATCATGTGTGCCATTTCAAAATGGAACGAGCGCGCAGCGGGAGTTCGATTTGAAATCACAAATGATTTCAGACCACAATTGCACGACACGAAGTTCAACTGTCACTTTATTACATCTATTTAGAAATCACACAATTATTTAATCGCTCAAATGCAGGATTTCAGTCAGTACTGTACCAATATTTATTGATCCAGTTGGGAACAAAAGTTGCAAAATTCACCGCACAATGGCTTTCTTTGCCTTTCATATTCCTGCAATTTGATTGGTTACCTTAAACAAGCCTTGAAATCGGATTGAACTGAATAGAGTGTAATGTGAAGTGCCCGATTTCTATCCCATATGAACCATGTGAGCGTTAGCCCTACTGATGGAAATGGGCCCATACAAGGACAGAGAAAAACTCTGACCAGGGTGGGAATTGAACCCACGATCTTCGGGTTAGATCTCCGCCGCTCTACCGACTGAGCTACAAGGTCAGACGGGAGCAGGCCGTGGGAACTGAATATGTTAAAGTCACGGCAATGAACATGTACAAGTACAAGGAAAGGTTACGTTTATACAAACGTTGGCCATGTAGATCTCCTTGTAGCTCAGTCGGTAGAGCGGCGGAGATCTAACCCGAAGGTCGTGGGTTCAATTCCCACCCTGGTCAGAGTTTTTCTCTGTCCTTGTGTGGGCCCATTTCCATCAGTATAGGGTTCATATGGGATAGAAATCGAGCACTTCACATTACAATCTATTCAGTTAACTCTGTTTAAAATATAAGTGCTACACGGCCAACGTTTGTATAAACGTAACCTTTCCTTGAACTCTGATTGGTTGTTTTGTTTTAGTGTTTCTTTCTCATTGGCTGGGGGAATTGGTGCGAGTTAGAGCAAAAAATAGTGCGATTCGTGAATAGTTCGCACTGCTGAGAGCCAATCAGATTCCAAGGATTACCAGTGATTTCTAAATGGTGCAAGAAAATTAGAAAGTGTGGGTGTGGAGAGGTATAAATAAATTGGGCAAAGTAATTGACCCGCATAAATGGAAGCACAAAAATAAAGAAAAACAATGAACGATGTGTCTCAATTTGAAAAAGCTTGGCTACGCAAGACCAACTATTCTAGTTCAACGGAAACCGCCTTTTCGAAATGAACAGATCGATGAAGTGGCAATGGGGTCCCCACTAAGTCCAATCATGATAAGAGCGTTTATGCCTGCAATCGAGAGGAAATTCGCCCGTGATAATGTTGATGAAACACACCTTCTATTAACCGTTTTCAGTGTACCGGGTTGGATTTTAAAGGAAAGCGAAGGCAGAGCCCTGCAACCTTTCCCACGATAAAATAGTGAAAGTTAGGTTACAACCGAAGACTCGAGATTCGACGAAAGGCTTGCGTATATAAGACAAAAAAATACAAGTGTTTTGGAAATTAGAATTCCTCCGTACACCACTCAAAAGCTGACAAGTGAAAAGAAACAAGTTTTGTACAGATAATCCATGCTCCGATTTGAGAACACACCCGACTCCGAGATGTTACGAATGTCTTCACGTCGCTAGTCGCTAAGAAATAATGCAAGTTATAAAATAATATGTTCCTTGAAAATGAAAAGTGCTTTAAAACTGACAAATAAGCTGTGAAACTTGTTTTCATTTAATATCGGAAACAGGCATGTGGACTGAAACAGCAACTTACCACAGACTACAATGTCAATCGAATTTCGGAAGTTCATTAATTCGTTTTCCATCAAACTGTAATGTTTCAATTTTTCCCAGCCCTGTTCCAAGCTTATAAATAATTCAGTAACTCTCTTTTTTTTTATATAAAAAGTTAATTAAACTTCCTTACTCTTTCAGAGAAAAATAAAAGTTATTATCATGCAAGGTAAACACTGGATATTGCATTTTTGTTTGAACTGAGGACAACAGTCGCATATGGTGGCCACCTTTCTTTCCTCTTAACAATGCATGCGAAAAGTGTGAAAAGAGTTTTAAAAGGTCGATGACGAAAACAGTAATAAGACTCTCATTCTCACTGAAATGATTAAATCTCTTTGATTTAAATCAGTCTCTCCCGATCCAAACAAATTTACTACCACAAGTTTATTTGTTGGTGGCTTGCGTCGCATTTATGGCCAAATTAAAAAAAATCGTTTCACGGTTTACGACCCAAATGAAGGATCTTGCCTGTTTTCATCTCATTAATATCAACGGAACAGATCGGTAGCAAACCTTCTCTCTTTTATTAAAGAATGGAATACCCTGAATTTTGGTAAAATAATAATCAAAAAAGAAAAAAATTGATAGAGAATGCGCAAGATCTTAATGAGGTTGCTAAAATTTTTAATGCACGCTGGAGTTTGATTTGTTTGTACAAAGTGATCTTCCTTTAGAAAATAGATCAAGGTCATGAGTTCAAGCGACCGAATTGCTATTGAGGCAACACTCAGGGATATTGTTATTTGGTCTCATCTTAATAATTGAAAAATATGAAATATTTAGTGTTTTTTTCTTAACATCAGAGACGCTGATCCTTCTATTAATATGAGGACAGGAAGAATGTCTGCTCGCGTTAGCAGGTCTGTATGAAACGTGACCAGAATTGGAAATATCCCCCAGTCTTTTCCGGCTGCAAGCACAGCCTGCCTTATTTATATCGAAGTGTGTTCGTATGTCTTTTGCAGTCGGGCACCTGCAGCAAATATGACCGACGACAAACGAGAAAGAACTGTCAGTTTTATACAGGCAGTGGCTGGTTGTACAAATGAGAAACCAGCAGATCTTTCATCAAGGAACGAGCAAAGTTTATCGTCAAGTCATAAAGACAATCCAAACGAAGGTGGGATGTAACTAGTAAGCCAAGGGGTATCAATAACAAACATGATATACTGTACTGATCAATTACTCAACGTTCAATAACGTTTTAGTTTGGTCAAAGGGAGTAGAGGTTCCTAAAACCCCATTTAGTGTAGAGTGTTATCTTTGCATTAGTTTGCAAATTATGGAAATATAAGATATAAGGAAATATATTTGATGTCTCGTGCAGGTGGAGAAACCGTAACTTTCTCTCAATGCCAGCAGTGCTGTGCGAATAATTAATTATCAACTACATGAAACAGTTTAATTTTGATCAGATTATTTGATACATTGCAGTGTCAAGTGATAAGCATGTTCTTTTAATGCTGAAGGAAACCGTCGGTACAGATAAAAAAGTAAATATTGTTATATCATGGCAATCAGTTCTCGCTGACGAAGCCGGAACGATATCGACGGATACAAGCAAATAAATTATAGTGTTAAAATCGGAACCAAGAGGCTCGCATAAAAGGCAAATCTGAAAGCAGCCCAGTCCAAAACTACTAAATGGTAAGTTAAACCCGGCTTTAACTCTTTCGTTTCGGTGTGACACCAGAACTAGTGTTCAACAGACTTCCTCGGTATAGCCTTTCCAACCGACTGATGTCCAGTTTGAGACGACCCCCAAAACACATTACCTTCCTGACCAATTTGCCCACTGATTACGTGCGGACTTTGCAGCACCCGACTAAATCCACTCAAGAGCAAGAAAATGAAATCAAGAAGCTTATAAGAACCAATACCGGCTGAAAGAAAAGCTCTAGCAATAGCGTCATCATCGAACGGTTTGCTGTCAATTTCCGGCACTACTTAAGATGGTAAGAACTTTATCGATTTTATTTCGGTAAACGCACACACAAGAAAATATTTTAAAAAACAGGACTTTTATAACTGTTTTTGCGGTGCATGAAGCATCTAACTAGTGGTTGTATATCTAAATTTAAGTTTTTCCTTGTGAAAATCATTAAAGTGTGCACGTATATACTGTACATTGTAAAAACAAATATAAATCGACTACTTTGGCTTTATGTTTTATTCCGGAATCTGATATTTCCGAAACAAACTTGATAAATGAATTTTTTCGAGAAATAACTTTTCGGTGGAAATCAGAAAAATCCTTACCAAATTGGTGAAGATAGATCCGCTTTGAGTAGGTGTACTCATCAGCTGACTCGTCAAGCTTATGACCACATGAACGTAATTTGCATTCTGATAGAAGCGATATTTAACCACCAACTCGAAATTCACGCACCCGTAAAATTCTGTGACCTTTGTGTTTGCAAAAAAACGTTTATCGCCTGTAATCCAGACAGTTTGGTTTCATTTTGAGTCAACACAGTAGATCTCTACCAATAGCACCCTTTTTTTGGTCCATCGTTTCCTTGCCTGTTTCAAACCCGCCAGTTTAAACACTGGACAAAAGCCACCATATTTTGCGCCTACAGCTGCAAACTTATGCTCAGTGTATGCTATGCAGCATCTCAGATCCTTTTCTTTAGCTTTCGTTGTAGTCAACATTTGAATTATTTGTTTCAAAAAAATTCCATGCACTTCTGGCCCCAGTTGTTCCAGGGGTGGATAGCGCTATGCACCGGATAAATAGTGGATAATGATTAATCCAGTGGATAGCGCTACGACTGGGGCCTGGGCAGAACCTTTTGAAGTCACGCAATGCTGGTGGAAAGTCTCGCAGCGTGATTAACGTCCCTCCATTTAATATTACCCAGCGTGTCATTGAAGTTCACTCTTTTGCTCGCGACTAGTCGATAATTCTTTAGTTTTCTTTCTTTTGCAGAGAATGCATTTGGTATGCCAACAGAAACTTCTTCCATCGGCGCTAATTTTGAGCACGATCATGGCGTATGTGAGGCCAACGAGAAGATCCCAACCTGGAAAGACTTTTCTAACTATGTCACCCTACATGGTTTTCACTACATCTTTGAAGGGAGGAGACTCTCCTGGGCACGTGCTACATGGCTTTTCCTTTTAATAATCTGTACAGGTTACGTCGTTTATTCTCTGTGCTGTAGTATCATAAAATACTTTGACTACCCCATCGCTACGGTCTTGCGCATTGAGTACCCTGTAGATAACATGCCCTTTCCGGCTGTCACTTTGTGTCCGTTGACAACAATAACAAACTCCAAGGCCTCCATGAAAGATGATCATCCATCGTTTAACAAGCTAGGGCTCAATATTGACGCCTGTAAGGCTACAGCGGCTGTCAGGGCGGGAAGGCCGTGTGGCGAAGCGTTGTTGTGCTGTTGCGCCAACATTGTTACCAGTATAAGAGGGGTCGTAGACAACTGTACGGAAGAGTACAGAAACGAACTCACCGAAGCATTAAAAGCTAGCGATTTTTCATTTAACAACCGAGACTTTTTCAGGGCGTTTGGACCTAACATGAATAAAATGATCATACCAAGGACTTGTGAATTTGGATCTTTGGACAAAAGGTGCTCACACAACGACTTCGTGCCAGTTTTTACAGATGACGGAATATGCTACTCATTCAACTCAGAACCTGGCGAAAAGATGTTAAACGTTTCCTATGGGGACATTACAGGTGGTTTGTTTTTAATGCTTGATCTTATGGTCGATGACCATTTGTATGGTCTCATATCCGACGGAGTTAGGATTCTTGTGCATAATCAAGGAGAATACGTCAATCCTTGGAACGGCATCCTGGTAGCTCCTGGAACGCATGCGCAGATCAGTGTTACGAGAAATGTGGTAAGTGACTTTGAACTTAATAGCTCAATCTCGACCCCAGAGCTCTTCTCTTGACATAGAGCTTCCCAGAGCCTTGGGTCGATTCGAGGCTCTGGTGACAAGAATATCTAATGGCTGCAAGGCACAAGGTAACTTACAGCTCTCACAGATGTGTTAGGGACTTACTTTGTAGCTTACCTTGTATCTTGAATTTCTTGGCCTAACTCCTACTGGCGTTCTAGGATTGTATTTCCATAACTAACTTGTCGGTGAAATGTTTCAGTTTTTTTTTTCAAGTTATTTACCTTAGGTGTGCTTTTACTTTTGTTGTGTTACGTTATTGTGTTGGTCTTGTCTCGCCGCCATGATTAGCTTCGTAGCTATTTGCGGGACAAGCTAATAATTGTAAACATTGTTTTATCGAAAATAATTGTTGTTGTTCGATTTAGTATCGCGTTTACGACAGGCTGCTACTACTTGTAATAAAAAGCGTGACAATTCTCTTAAAGCGGTTTTCAGTTGAGTGTCGTAAAACAAATACCAGAGTAATCACTTCGACCAATCACAGCAGGTGCAAATAGCGCAATGAACCAATCCAATTTCGCAGCAATTCCGAGTAACTTTCCGCTAAAAGCGCGGGAAAAATAGCGCGAGTAAGTCGCGATTGGTTTTGGTTTTCCTTCTCACTGGTTGATAAACTGACGCGAGATTCTTAAACCAATCACTAAGTGTAGCAATCGCAATTGCGTAATTATTTTCGACCGTCGTTGCTCTATCCTAACATGACTGTTCCTTCCGATATCTTGAGATAACAAACAATAAATGACTTAACATCACACGGGTTTCTTCCATTTTTGGCAAAACGCAAATTTCAGTCTGGCTTTCCGTTTGCCGTATCGCGATCAGTGCTTATTATAATCTCTGTAAGATCTGTAATGTCACATGAGATTTCTGTGGACATAATATATGGAACGGCATTGGTGTCAAAATCATGATTAAGGTCGCATTTTGTTGTAACGCGCATTCACAGCTTCCGAATATTCAGTGCGAACTGATTGGTTGAATGTTTCATTGCTAAGTACCATATTTGGAAACCCCTCGCTCTTGTTGTTCCAAATATGGTACTTAGCAAATCGAATATTCAGAAGCTTGTTTCCAAGCACACAAGGGGCCGTTACACGTTTCAACCCTTATGGGTTTCTGGTTGTACTGATCTTGCATTTTACGCAATGCTTTTGCATTTAACGTTGCATCAGTTGCATTTTCATTGTATTGTGAATTGATAGTAAGAATTTATTTTTATGATAGTTCTATAGTTCAACTACCAATCGGTTCCTAAGAGCATATTAAGAAGACTACTAAAATACTACAATGACGTCAATTTTACTGACTAATCAGAATGTTCTGGCTGCTATTTTCCTCTGCACTGTTCAAATAGTTTACTTTCGATTCCTTATCCATATAGACCGAATGCATAAATGACTGCCAAAAAAATATTCTTTTGTTTATGTGCTAATTAGACTCACTAGCCTCGCTCTCAAGCAACATTTCTTTTGTAGTTTGTACATGCAAACGAGGCTAGTGAGTCTAATTAGCACATAAACAAAAGAATATTTTTTTGGCCGCCATTTATGGTCTATGTTGTGCTTCTAATTTTTTCTTTGTTTAAAAATTTTCAAACCAGTTCGATTTTGATTTTTCTTTGTCTAATATTTATCATCAATTCAGAACCTGGAACAAAGGAAAATAAATATTGATCTTGTTTAAAAAAACCTTGAGCCAGGAAAAAAATTGAGCCGCACCACACTTGATAATTCTTTTTTTTTTCAATTCTGTTTTTAAAGTACCGCAACAAGATGGCGCCTTACGAGACAAACTGTGATGACTCCAAACGGCTGGCAAGTTTTCAAACCTACACATCTGAGGGCTGCTTTTATGAATGTATATCAAATATGACGTTTGAGGCGTGCAAATGTAGGGCAATCGGTGTATCAGGTAAGAGTTTACTGACCTCTTAGGCCGGTGATTTAAACAAAGTGTAGCTAGCTTAAATGTAGATCTCTTTAGAGATGAGTTTCTCGGGGTGGATAAGATCTTTTCGTTGTCCCTGCTCAAAAGCCTCATACACTCCAGGGATACGCTTTGTGTGATGTCTAAAAACGCTTGTGGTGCCTAAGGCCATACAATCAAAAAACAGCAGAAAAAAGCAAGGTGATTTTATCGGGTGCTTACATCTAGAGACGTTTCATAAAGTTATTTATTTTAAATCAGATCCCTCCGTTTGATTTCCGTTTGTGAATGCCGAAGAAAGCTGAGACACTTTCCCATGGTGCCTCGGGAAAGTATAAATGCACACGAGCAAGCTTTCATTGACAAGTTCTGACTTGGCAAATTTTACTTGCTGGTGTGTAAAGAAGAACTTGTCAATTTTTTCCTTGACAAGTGCATTCGTTCAAAAGCTAGCATGCTAGCTTTTGAACAAGTGCACTTGTCAAGGGAAAAATTGACACATTGCAGAACTTGCTCGTCTGTACGGGTCGACAAGGAAAACTTGTCAAGAAAATTGAGAAATTGCGGGCGCACAGCGGTCTTGTTCTTGTGATGACTCACTGTAATGGTGTAATGGCGCCCCGTGGTTTATTTTTGTCGTCCGCTGTGTAATTGTATTGCTGGCTACAGTGAAAACTTGTCAAAGAAAACTTGTTAATTCGTTCACACCAGCAAATAAGACTTGCAAAGGCAAACCTCGTCAAAGAAAACTTGTCGTTCATACACATGAGCATATGAACAATGTCAATGACACTTGTCAAGGAGAAATTGCTTGTGTGTAACCGGCTTAACGCAATGTAATCAGCTTGGTCTATGGTTTATGGAGTATTAGTTAGTTGTCTTGGCAGGAGCACCCAATTTTTGCGGGTCGCGCGTCGCGTGTCGTGTGTAAATCTCGCGGGTACATCATGATTGAAAGGGGAACGAGAATACTAAATTTAGGTCTTTCGATTAACAAGCTTGGAAAATCTAGGATTAGCTTCTTATACAAAGCAAAGTAAAAACACAAACGTTCTTTCTACAGCTAAATTAGGGAGTGAGCACTACGTTATGGGACTAAAGAATTGATCGATTAATGAGAAAAACAATCTAGGTGCACGTGCGATGTGGAAAACTTAGTTTTGAATTCATTTTACCCGTGACATTCTGCCACCGTGACAACAATTCATTCATTTTCGTGATGGTGTTTAACCCTGGTTAGAGCAACTCGACCCAAGTATACACAACATGCATTCACATGACCTGAGGCGACATCGACTTACTAGATCAAAAGAAAATACTAGCTTAATATGGTTGAGTAATATGGTTACAGTGTAAGCAGATTACACCACAAGGAGAAAGGTATAAAATTGTCTCTTGGGAACCAAAGTTAATCTCAGCTATAATGGGCATATTTTCCCGCGCCTTCTAATCCAGTTACATAATTTTTTTAAAAAACATTCATTGGTTCAACGTGCTGTGTGCACTTAATAATACAGTTGGTGAAAAATGTAACTTACTTAACCGTTTACATTTGCTCTTGATGATTGCGACTGCGAGCGTTTGTAGGATATGGGTTGGCTAGCTCTAGCTGGATGAAGACCTAGCAATTTCGCTTGCCCTAGAAATTTGTCTTCTTGGAAACACCAGACGGGATCATACGGCATATAAGCTCATACCTGGTATTTGTAAGTGCTACTATGATCTTCACATTTTGAAAGTGTGTTTGCTTTGCACATGACTGGAGAAATGTTGAGCTATATTTTTTATCCAACGCATATTTGTTTCGAGTGTAAGTTTTGGATTTCACGGTCCGCCATTACTCACATTCAATAATGACCGATTGGACTGTAAGGGACAGTTTGTCGTCCCGCGCTCCCCACCGTACCCCCGTTGTTGGGGATCAAGTGATCTCAATGCCATGAGCTCGTCGCTTCGTTTGCGTTGAACGTTTGTGCGTTGAAGACTTGTTTGTTTGTTTGCCTTTTGACCTGTTTCATCGCTATCGATGTTGAGCATAAGATGAAAGATGCCCCAAAGTTTTTAATCGCTTGTTTGTATCTGTAGCTTTATCTGTAATTCAGTTTTTTTTCGAATCGCAAGCCTTTATTATTTTTTAGTTTCAGCTGTACTGCCCGCAACGACGAGTAACAGATTAAATTTTCAGTGCCAAATATTTGTCTGTGGTTTTGTTTTACATCGACTTCAGATCAAAGGAAAACTGACGGCCATTTACTCACTTTTACGGATACCGCGGCCATTTTGAAATCCATTGTTTCAATAGCTGTTATGGGATTTTTAGGGGGCAAATGCATACTAATTTGCCCCCTTAGATCCCATAATAGCTATTTGAAACAATGAATTTCAAAATACCCGCCGTATCCGTAAAATGGTTTATAAAGCTTATTATTTAGGCAAAATATGAGTTGCCGAAACTCCCGTGCTGCATATTCATTTAGCCGGGTACACACGCATTGCAATTGCCCTTTTCCGAGTTGCTACATGCCTCAGTTTCAAAGCGAGTCCTAGTGCACAACCATTCAAATGGAAATGAGTTGTGTATTCTTTTGCAAATCAAACTTATTTTCCCTTTCAATAGTTGAGCACCAAGACTCACCTCCAAACTGAGACACACGGTAACTCGGAAATGATCCAGCTCTCTCAAGATCCAGCTCTCTCAAGATTTTAAAAAGGAAAATTCCGGTAAAAATAAACAGGTGTCATTTTGCAATCATGGAGTAAAACTTAGGTCACTCAGTGCTTAGAATAACTTGATTTTGGTCATGGTAGCACATTACTGGATCAATTCAAACGCGACTAGAAACGCATGCTCAATAAACGATACAATAGAATGAACTATGTTTTCTTTAGTGGTTGATCTTAGTTGTTTGTATTATCAGGTAATTCTGATGATCGAGTTTGTTTCCGACAAGACGATGAGTGTGTTTACCAAGTTATAACTGGTAAGGTATTCATGGAGTAGATTACAATTTCGCTTGACCTTTCAGTTAACGTTAAAATATATTACTTCAAAAAGTCTATTGGAGATCAACAATATTTGTATAGTTTCGTTAGCAATCGGTACATTGGAGGGCTTTTGTGTTTCTTAATGTGTAAGTATTGACAAAAAGCTTGAACCCCCCCCCCCCCCCCTTAAAACTCGGTATGGATTCCACCTTTGTCTTAAAATTAAATTTATGCCTTATCCTTTGTGTTACCAGGAATTCTATATGCGAGCTGAATCTGAATCTGAATGTTTGGAGTTCAACCTAGCTGAACATATTATCATTGTAAACCAACACCATGCAATTTTTATTGTTTCAGATTTGTTCGACGGTGTCCTTGATAACACGTGTGTCTGTCCTATGGCTTGTGATGTTGTCAGCTATGAGACCACGGTTTCAACCGCATCTTTTCCTAACCCTTCCATGATAAAAATCTTGAGAAACAGTGGATACAACAAAACAAAAGATTACTTCAGGTACGTTACCGCTGACCGGTCGGCTCAGAAGGAAGAGCATCGGACTACACTCACGGGACATTTTGAATTCGATCCCAGGCGGGCCAACCCTCAGGTTCTTCAAAGAGGGGAAGACAATTCAGATCTACAAATGGTTATACTTTACATTCGTCTGGGATAGGGACGAAGCGAGGGAGCAAAATAAAGATAAACTTTCGGTTGTTCCTCAGTCGTTCGGGACGACAGCACTGAATTCAATAGGATGTTAAAGAGTAACCGAAATCTATTGCCACTGTGTTTAACCCAGCTTAGTACTAACTTACCTCTGAATAATCGTGTGAACACGTGAATCACACAAGTTTTTTAGCAAGTTGCTTCTCCTAAACTGCGCGGAAAAGTGATTCCAATGCTCTACATGTCACGAAAACATGTCGTGCAAACAAAGTCTGATACAGAATTTGCAGCAGTGCAATAAGTGAGGACTGGTGTTTGCACTAATAATTGCAATCTGTTAAAAAATATCCCGTGGTGCCGTGAAAAACGGCCCTTCCAAGCAAAATCGGCCGTCAAAACTTGCCCGGAGACTTGCGAACGAGAGTGCGTCATTCATTCTTTTTGTTTTGGTTTATTTATTGTTTTTTTTTCGCTGTTCAGGGAAAATTTGGTTTATCTTCAAATTGGCTACAAGTCCTTCAGCTACAATCACCATCGACAAAAGGCGCAGTACGACAGTGGGGCTTTACTTGGTGAGTGTAGTAACATTACGTGGCAGCGGGAAAAAAAACTCTGTCCATCGCTAGCGAAAGGCACTCAAGGGACGCTAAAGGAGATGCGAGACCGCGAGACCAACCCTCGCGATCTCGACGCTTACGCGCGGCTGACGTGTACATCTCGCGCTTGCCAAGCTTTCTCGTATGCTGAACACTCACTGATCAAGGAACTCATATAAGGCTGGATTAATCTTAAAAGTATGCGAAATTAAGATAGTCGTACGTGGTAAACTTTTTTTCAGTTTTAGTCGAGCTAACGACTAAAAGTGCACCTAAACTCAAATATTTTTAGTCTACAATATCGATCTCCCCACCGAAAGCAAACACGTTTCACGATTCTTACCTCAAAATTTGGGTGATGTAAAGGCTGATCCAAAGATTACTTGCCATTGGTTTGCAACCCTGACCCCAAACAATAGCTAAAACAATAGAAAGAATGACATATCATTGTTTCCTGCAAGGATTGCGAACCGATGGCGAGTAATCTTTGGATCAGCTGCTACACTATCTGCCGGGCAAGATGTGCAAGGTTATCAAAACTAGCAGTAAATTGGCCCCACGACCGAGCTGTGAGAGGCATGGGGCCATTCTCGATTCTACGTAACAAGCTGCTTTGCAGTTCGAAATTTTGTTTTAAAATAGGAATGCGAAGCAGTTTGTGAGGTAAAATCGAGAATAGATCCATCCCTCTCACATTATGGTCGCGGGTCCAAATTACAGCTAGTTCTGCCAAGTTTACGTAGCTCTCGCGGCACAGAAAAGAGAAAATCCTGGGTAACAATGGTAACATATGTTGCTTTGAATGTGGAGATTCTATTAGGAACAAAAAATTATTTGATGTTATGTGCACTTTAAATTTAATGTCTAGTTCATCTTGCTTGATACCGGGCGAAGACGAAGGGAGAATTGAAAAGGAAATCAAGGTCTCCTGCAGGAGTCGAACATGTAACCGGTTGTTGAAACGATGATCATTGCCATTTGTAATTGTCTTTTCGAATTCGTCCATTGCCAAGCATCTTACAGTGACCTCTCTTACTGGTACTTTACACCACCATCATCAATAGGCCACTTTCAAAAATACCATAATACTCTTCGTTTGTCCTGCAATATTTTGCATAAGGATTGTTTTTATTTTCTCTTGGGACCGTTGTAAGTCTCAAGAGAAACTGGAAACAACGCTTATGCAAATTTTTGGAGCGCAAACAAAGAGTATTATGGTATTTTTGAAAGTGACCTGTGGATGATTTGCCACATTTAATCGTGTGACTTGGTCGAGCCCGCTGACAAGTGGGACACTTTTTGAAGTAAATGGGTGAAGTATCCGACCAGGTGTTCGGAGGTCGTTGGATTGGGGGTCGTGTCGTACCTCATTAAACGGGCTTCATGATTGGCCAAAAGAACAATAGAACGAACAAAGATAACAATGGATTTAGCACAGAAAACAATAGGAAGTACAACACTATACAGCCAATGAAATATGATGTTCAACAAGAGCTACGTCCCTACCCTGGGTAGGATTGACTGTTGTTTCCTTTTCAGTTGTCTCCGCTAGCAAGAAACTATACTAAAGCATTTCATAGTGCTCACGGCTACATTATTCTATCACTACCAACAGTTGCTTCAGTTGTTATCGTTCACTTTCTCGTTTTCTTCCCGGGAGGCCACTATTCTTTCAAGGTGCACCGACAATAATTATTTCCTAGGCATTTCAATCTCTGTCAGCCATTTGCCTTCTAGATTGCTTTAATTTTTCTGCGATTGCGCTGATGACACGGAAGTTCTTCATTTGTGGACTTGGCATATTTTGGCATTGCTCACATACTCACCCATGAAGTAGATTCGCATTCTTACACAGTGCAAATCAATTGGACGGCAATTTTCAGAAATTCACTTGGACTGCAAGAACAGATGATTCACAGCTTGCAACGTTCAAATGGAAAGCTATAACAACTATAGTGGATTGTGACAAAAATTCAGTCAAATTATTTTTCGGTTTT
>NC_090890.1:5982513-6032513 GCF_036669925.1 Montipora capricornis
GCCTCGTGTCACGCACCGCTACAACTCAGATATTCAAAATGCTCTGGTTTCCAAACGAAGCACGCTATTGAGCTTTAAAATTGCCAATGGATAAAAATATACCGCCTCTTATGCCTGACGAGGATAAAAACTTTCGTGGCTCTTTAGTTTTGGATTTTCGAAAATGATGACGTCACGTGAAAACGATCCCATTGAGGCAACACGCAGGGATATTGTTATTTGGTCTCATCTTGATAATTAAAAAATGTGAAATATTTAGTGTTTTTTCTTAACATCAGAGACGCTGATCCTTCTATTAATATGAGGACAGGAAGAATGAAACGTGACCAGAATTGGAAATTTCCCCCAGTCTTTTTCGGCTGCAAGCACAGCCTGCCTTATTTATATCGAAGTGTGTTCGTATGTTTTTTGCAGTTGGGCACCTGCAGCAAATATGACCGACGACAAACGAGAAAGAACTGTCAGTTTTATACAGTCAGTGGCCGGTTATACAAATGAGAAACCAGCAGATCTTTCACCGGGGAACGAGCAAAGTTTATCGTCTAGTCATAAAGACAATCCAAACGAAGGTGGGATGTAACTAGTAAGCCAAGGGGTATCAATAACAAACATGATATACTGTACTGATCAATTACTCAACGTTCAATAACGTTTTAGTTTGGTCAAAGGGAGTAGAGGTTCCTAAAACCCCATTTAGTGTAGAGTGTTATCTTTGCATTAGTTTGCAAATTATGGAAATATAAGATATAAGGAAATATATTTGATGTCTCCTTCAGGTGGAGAAACCGTAACTTTCTCTCAATGCCAGCAGTGCTGTGCGAATAGTTAATTATCAACTACATGAAACAGTTTAATTTTGATCAGATTATTTGATACATTGCAGTGTCAAGTGATAAGCATGTTCTTTTAATGCTGATGGAAACCGGCGGTACAGATAAAAAAGTAAATATTGTTATACTGATGGTCATCAGTTCTCGCTGACGAAGCCGGAACGATATCGACGGATACAAGCAAATAAATTAAAATGTTAAAATCGGAACCAAGAGGCTCGCATAAAAGGCAAATCTGAAAGCAGCCCAGTCCAAAACTACTAAATGGTAAGTTAAACCCGGCTTTAACTCTTTCGTTTCGGTGTGACACCAAAACTAGTGTTCAACAGACTTCCTCGGTATAGCCTTTCCAACCGACTGATGTCCAGTTTGTGACGACCCCCAAAACACATTACCTTCCTGACCAATTTGCCCACTGATTACGTGCGGACTTTGCAGCACCCGACTAAATCCACTCAAGAGCAAGAAAATGAAATCAAGAAGCTTATAAGAACCAATACCGGCTGAAAGAAAAGCTCTAGCAATAGCGTCATCATCGAACGGTTTGCTGTCAATTTCCGGCGCTACTTAAGATGGTAAGAACTTTATCGATTTTATTTCGGTAAACGCACCCACAAGAAAATATTTTAAAAAACAGGACTTTTATAACTGTTTTTGCGGTGCATGAAGCATCTAACTAGTGGTTGTATATATAAATTTAAGTTTTTCCTTGTGAAAATCATTAAGGTGTGCACGTATGTACTGTACATTGTAAAAACAAATATAAATCGACTACTTTGGCTTTATGTTTTATTCCGGAATCTGATATTTCCGAAACAAACTTTGAACAGAAGGAATAGTTTCGCTTTTTTGTAAACCGCTTTGTGTCATTTTATTTTCGCATATTTCGCGTTGTCAGCCCTAGCGCTCCTTAACACCTACGAGCTCATTGTATTCCTTTGTATAATTTTGCTTTTGCGCCTTCGCCTCGTTATATATGCAGATCAGCTAGTTTTTTTGTCACCTGCTTAGTATAAAGTTAGCATTTTTTAGTTTTAGGGCGGTTCTGTTTTGGCATTTTCGTTCGGCCAGAATGTTTGGGTTTCTAAACAGAAGACAGAAGTTAAAGGGTTTTTTTTTGGCATTTCGTTCGGCCAAACTTGATAAATGAATTTTTTCGAGAAATAACTTTTCGGTGGAAGTCAGAAAAATCTTTACCAAATTGGTGAAGATAGATCCGCTTGGAGTAGGTGTACTCATCAGCTGACTCGTCAAGCTTATGACCACATGAACGTGCATAGAAGCGATATTTAACCACCAACTCGAAATTCACGCACCCGTAAAATTCTGTGACCTCTGTTTTTGCAAAAATACGTTTATCGCCTGTAATCCAGATAGTTTGGTTTCATTTTGAGTCAACACAGTAGATCTCTACCAATAGCACCCTTTTTTTGGTCCATCGTTTCCTTGCCTGTTTCAAACCCGCCAGTTAAACACTAGACAAAAGCCACCATATTTTGCGCATACAACTGCAAGCGTATGCTCAGTGTATGCTATGCCGCATCTCGAATCCCTTTTCTTTAGCTTTCGTTGCAGTCAACATTTGAATTATTTGTTTCAAAAAAATTCCATGCACTTCTGGCCCCAGTTGTTCTAGCGGTGGATAGCACTATGCACCTGATAAATCATTATCCACTGGATAGTGATTAATCCAGTGGATAGCGCTACAACTGTGGCCTGGGCAGAACCTTTTGAAGTCACGCAATACTGGTGGAAAGTCTCGCAGCGTGATTAAAGTCCCTCCATTTAATATTACCCAGCGCGTCATTGAAGTTCACTCTTTTGCTCGCGACTAGTCGATAATTCTTTAGTTTTCTTTCTTTTGCAGAGAATGCATTTGGTATGCCAACAGAGACTTCTTCCGTCGGCGCTAATTTTGAGCATGATCATGGCGTATGTGAGGCCAACGAGAAGATCCCAACCTGGAAAGACTTTTCTAATTATGTCACCCTACATGGTTTTCACTACATCTTTGAAGGGAGGAGACTCTCCTTGGCACGTGTTACATGGCTTCTTCTTTTAATAATCTTTACAGGTTACGTCGTTTATTCTCTGTGCTGTAGTATCATAAAATACTTTGACTACCCCATCGCTACGGTCCTTCGCATTGAGTACCCTGTAGATAACATGCCCTTTCCGGCTGTCACTTTGTGTCCGTTGACAACGATAACAAATTCCAAGGCCTCCATGAAAGATGATCATCCATCGTTTAACAAGCTAGGGCTCAATATTGACGCCTGTAAGGCTACAGCGGCTGTCAGGGCGGGAAGGCCGTGTGGCGAAGCGTTGTTGTGCTGTTGCGCCAACATTGTTACCAGTATAAGAGGGGTCGTAGACAACTGTACGGAAGAGTACAGAAACGAACTCACCGAAGCATTAAAAGCTAGCGATTTTTCATTCAACAACCGAGACTTTTTCAGGGCGTTTGGACCTAACATGAATAAAATGATCATACCAAGGACTTGTGAATTTGGATCTTTGGACAAAAGGTGCTCACACAACGACTTCGTACCAGTTTTTACAGATGACGGAATATGCTACTCATTCAACTCAGAACCTGGCGAAAAGGTGTTAAGCGTTTCCTATGGGGACATTACAGGTGGTTTGGTTTTAATGCTTGATCTTAGGGTCGATGACCATTTGTATGGTCTCATATCCGACGGAGTTAGGATTCTTGTGCATAATCAAGGAGAATACGTCAATCCTTGGAACGGCGTCCTGGTAGCTCCTGGAACGCATGCGCAGATCAGTGTTACAAGAAATGTGGTAAGTGACTTTGAACTTAATAGCTCAATCTCGACCCCAGAGCTCTTCTCTTGACATAGAGCTTCCCAGAGCCTTGGGTCGATTCGAGGCTCTGGTGACAAGAATATCTAATGTCTGCAAGGCACAAGGTAACTTACAGCTCTCACAGATGTGTTAGGGACTTACAAAAATTTGGTTTTATCAACGGAGTTGATAATGTAAATTGGCCACCGTACAGAGATTCTAAAAGCTGACGTTTCGAGCGTTAGCCCTTCGCTCTGACGAAGGGCTAACGCTCGAAACGTCAGCTTTTAGAATCTCTGTACGGTGGCCAATTTACATTATCAACTCCGTTGATAAAACCAAATTTTTGTATACTACTTCCCCACCGACGCAGCACCACAGTTTCTTTAGAAACTACCCCTTCATTCATTTGTTAGGGACTTACTTTGTAGCTTACCTTGTATCTTGAATTTCTTGGCCTAACTCCTACTGGCGTTCTAGAATTGTATTTCCATAACTAACTTGTCGGTGAAATGTTTCAGTCTTTTTTTTCAAGTTATTTACCTTAGGTGTGCTTTTACTTTTGTTGTGTTACGTTATTGTGTTGGTCTTGTCTCGCCGCCATGATTAGCTTCGTAGCTATTTGCGGGACAAGCTAATAATTGTAAACATTGTTTTATCGAAAATAATTGTTGTTGTTCGATTTAGTATCGCGTTTACGACAGGCTGCTACTACTTGTAATAAAAAGCGTGACAATTCTCTTAAAGCGGTTTTCAGTTGAGTGTCGTAAAACAAATACCAGAGTAATCACTTGGACCAATCACAGCATGTGCAAATAGTGCAATGAACCAATCCAATTTCGCAGCAATTCCGAGTAACTTTCCGCTAAAAGCGCGGGAAAAATAGCGCGAGTAAGTCGCGATTGGTTTTGGTTTTCCTTCTCACTGGTTGATAAACTGACGCGAGATTCTTAAACCAATCACTAAGTGTAGCAATCGCAATTGCGTAATTATTTTCAACCGTCGTTGCTCTATCCTAACATGACTGTTCCTTCCGATATCTTGAGATTACAAACAATAAATGACTTAACATCACACGGGTTTCTTCCATTTTTGGCAAAATGCAAATTTCAGTCTGGCTTTCCGTTTGCCGTAGCGCGATCAGTGCTTATTATAATCTCTGTAAGATCTGTAATGTCACATGAGATTTCAGTGGACATAATATATATATGGAACGGCATTGGTGTCAAAATCATGATTAAGGTCGCATTTTGTTGTACTGATCTTGCATTTTACGCAATGCTTTTGCATTTAACGTTGCATCAGTTGCATTTTCATGATGTGTTGTGAATTGATAGTAAGACATTTTTTTTTATGATGGTGCCATAGTTCAACTACGAATCGGTTCCTAAGAGCATATCAAGAAGACTACTAAAATATTACAATGACGTCAATTTTGCTGACTAATCAGAAACATGTATAAATAGTGGTTAAACCTTGTAATACCGAAGGGAGGCGAATGTTCTTAGTTTTGCTGGCTGCTATTTTCCTCGGCGCTGTTCAACTAGTTTACATTCGATTCCTCATCCATATGTTGTGCTTCTAATTTTTTCTTTGTTTAAAAATTTTCAAACCAGTTCGATTTTGATTTTTCTTTGTCTAATATTTATCATCAATTCGGAACCTGGAACAAAGGCAAATAAAAATTGATCTTGTTTTAAAAACCTTGAGCCAGGAAAAAAATTGAGCCGCAACACATTTGATAATTCTTTTTTTTTTCAATTCTCTTTTTAAAGTACCGCAACAAGATGGCGCCTTACGAGACAAACTGTGATGACTCCAAACGGCTGGCAAGTTTTCAAACCTACACATCTGAGGGCTGCTTTTATGAATGTATATCAAATATGACGTTTGAGGCGTGCAAATGTAGGGCAATCGGTGTATCAGGTAAGAGTTTACTGGTAAGAAGATTTAATATAACACTGTTACAAACCTCTTAGGCCGGTGATTTAAACAAAGTGTAGCTTAAATGTAGATCGCTTTAGAGATGAGTTTCTCGGGGTGGATAAGATCTTTTCGTTGTCCCTTATCAAAAGCCTCATACACTCCAGGGATACGCTTTGTGTGATGTCTAAAAACGCTTGTGGTGCCTAAGGCCATACAATCAAAAAACAGCAGAAAAAAGCAAGGTGATTTTATCGGGTGCTTACATCTAGATACGTTTCATAAAGTTATTTTTTTTAAATCAGATCCCTCCGTTTGATTTCCGTTTGTGAATGCCGAAGAAAGCTGAGACACTTTCCCATGGTGCCTCGGGAAACTATAAATGCACACGAGCAAGCTTTCATTGACAAGTTCTGACTTGGCAAATTTTATTTGCTGGGGCGTAAAGAAGAACTTGTCAATTTTTTCCTTGACAAGTGCATTCGTTCTAAAGCTAGCATGCTAGCTTTTGAACAAGTGCACTTGTCAAGGGAAAAATTGACACATTGCAGAACTTGCTCGTCTGTACGAGTCGACAAGGAAAACTTGTCAAGAAAATTGAGAAATTACGGGCGCACAGCGGTCTTGTTCTTGTGATGGCTCACTGTAATGGTGTAATGGCGCCCCGTGGTTTATTTTTGTCGTCCGCTGTGTAATTGTATTGCTGGCTACAGTGAAAACTTGTCAAAGAAAACTTGTTAATTCGTTCACACCAGCAAATAAGACTTGCAAAGGCAAAACTCGTCAAAGAAAACTTGTCGTTCATACACATCAGCATATGAACAATGTCAATGACACTTGTCAAGGAGAAATTGCTTGTGTGTAACCGGCTTAACGCAATGTAATCAACTTGGTCTATGGTTTATGGAGTATTAGTTAGTTGTCTTGGCAGGAGCACCCAATTTTTGCGGGTCGCGCGTCGCGTGTCGTGTGTAAATCTCGCGGGTACATCATGATTGAAAGGGGAACGAGAATACCAAATTTAGGTCTTTCGATTAACAAGCTTGGAAAATCTAGGATTAGCTTCTTATACAAAGCAAAGTAAAAACACAAACGGTCTTTCTACAGCTAAATTAGGGAGTTAACACTACGTTATGGGACTAAAGAATTGATCGATCAATGAGAAAAACAATCTAGGTGCACGTGCGATGTGGAAAATTTAGTTTTGAATTCATTTTACCCGTGACATTCTGCCACCGTGACAACAATTCATTCATTTTCGTGATGGTGTTTAACACTGGTTAGAGCAACTCGACCCAAGTATACACAACATGCATTCACATGACCTGAGGCGACATCGACTTACTAGATCAAAAGTAAATACTAGCTTAATATGGTTGAGTAATATGGTTACAGTGTAAGCAGATTACACCACAAGGAGAGGTATAAAATTGTCTCCTGGGAACCAAAGTTAATCTCAGCTATTATGGGCATATTTTCCCGCGCCTTCTAATCCAGTTACATAATTTTTTTAAAAAACATTCATTGGTTCAACGTGCTGTGTGCACTTAATAATACAGTTGGTGAAAAATGTAACTTACTTTACCGTTTACATTTGCTCTTGATGATTGCGACTGCGAGCGTTTGTAGGATATGGGTTGGCTAGCTCTAGCTGGATGAAGACCTAGCAATTTCGCTTGCCCTAGAAATTTGTCTTCTTGGAAACACCAGACGGGATCATACGGCATATAAGCTCATACCTGGTATTTGTAAGTGCTACTATGATCTTCAGATTTTGAAAGTGTGTTTGCTTTGCACATGACTTGAGAAATGTTGAGCTATATTTTTTATCCAACGCATATTTGTTTCGAGTGTAAGTTTTGGATTTCACGGTCCGCCATAACTCACATTCAATAATGACCGATTGGACTGTAAGGGACAGTTTGTCGTCCCGCGCTCCCCACCGTACCCCCCTTGTTGGGGATCAAGTGATCTCAATGCCATGAGCCCGTCCCTTTCGTTTGCGTTGAACGTTTGTGCGTTGAAGACTTGTTTGTTTGTTTGCCTTTTGACCTGTTTCATGGCTATCGATGTTGAGCATAGGATGAAAGATGCCCCAAAGTTTTTAATGGCTTGTTTGTATCTGTAGCTTTATCTGTAATTCAGTTTTTTTTCGAATCGCAAGCCTTTGTTATTTTTTAGTTTCAGCTGTACTGTCCGCAACGACGAGTAACAGATTAAATTTTCTGTGTCAAATATTTGCCTGTGGTTTTGTTTTACATCGACTTCAGATCAAAGGAAAAGTGACGGCCTTTTACTCACTTTTACGGATACCGCGGCTATTTTGAAATCCATTGTTTTAAATAGTTATTATGGGATTTTTAGGGGGCAAATGCATACTAATTTGCCCCCTTAGATCCCGAAATAGCTATTTGAAACAATGGATTTCAAAATACCCGCCGTATCCGTAAAATGCTTTATAAAGCTTATTATTTAGGCAAAATATGAGTTGCCGAAACTCCCGTGCTGCATATTCATTCAGGCGGGTACACACGCATTGCAATCGCCCATTTCCGAGTTGCTACATGCCTCAGTTTCAAAGCGAGTCCTAGTGCACAACCATTCAAATGGAAATGAGTTGTGTATTCTTTTGCAAATCAAACTTATTTTCCCTTTCAATAGTTGAGCACCAAGACTCACCTCCAAACTGAGACACACAGTAACTCGGAAATGGCCCATCTAGTGAGTCTTTGACGTCACTTCACCTCGATCCAGCTCTCTCAAGATTTTAAAAAGGAAAATTCCGGTAAAAATAAACAGGTGTCTTTTTGCAATCATGGAGTAAAACTTGGTTCACTCAGTGCTTAGAATAACTTGATTTTGGTCATGGTAGCACTTTACTGGATCAATTCAAACGCGACTAGAAATGCATGCTCAATAAACGATATAATGGAATGAACTATGTTTTCTTTCGTGGTTGATCTTAGTTGTTTGTATTATCAGGCAATTCCGATGATCGAGTTTGTTTCCGACAAGACGATGAGTGTGTTTACCAAGTTATAACTGGTAAGGTATTCATGGAGTAAATTACAATCTCGCTTGACCTTTCAGTTATCGTTAAAATATATTACTTCAAAAAGTCAATTGGAGATCAACAATATTTGTATAGTTTCGTTAGCAATCGGTACATTGGAGGGCTTTTGTGTTTCTTAATGTGTAAGTATTGACAAAAAGCTTGAACCCCCCCCCTCCCCCTTAAAACTCGGTATGGATTCCATCTTTGTCTGAAAATTAAATTTATGCCTTATCCTTTGCGTTACCAGGAATTCTATATGCGAGCTGAATCTGAATCTGAATGTTTGGAGTTCAACCTAGCTGAACATATTATCATTGTAAACGAACACCATGCAATTTTCATTGTTTCAGATTTGTTCGACGGTGTCCTTGATAACACGTGTGTCTGTCCTATGGCTTGTGATGTTGTCAGCTATGAGACCACGGTTTCAACCGCCTCTTTTCCCAACCCTTCCATGATAAAAATCTTGAGAAACAGTGGATACAACAAAACAAAAGATTACTTCAGGTACGTTACCGCTGACCGGTCGGCTCAGAAGGAAGAGCATCGGACTACACTCACAGGAGATTTTGAATTCGATCCCAGGCGGGCAAACCCTCAGGTTCTTCAAAGATGGGAAGACAATTCAGATCTACAAATGGTTATACTTTACATTCGTCTGGGATAGGGACGAAGCGAGAGAGCAAAATAAAGATAAACTTTCGGTTGTTCCTTAGTCGTTCGGGACGACAGCACTGAATTCAATAAGATGTTAAAGAGTAACCGAAATCTATTGGTTGCCACTGTGTTTAACCCACAGCTTAGTACTAACTTACCTCTGAATAATCGTGTGAACACGTGAATCACACAAGTTTTTGAGCAAGTTGCTTCTCCTAAACTGCGCGGAAAAGTGATTCCAATGCACTACATGTCACGAAAACATGTCGTGCAAACAAAGTCTGATACAGAATTTGCAGCAGTGCAATAAGTGAGGACTGGTGTTTGCACTAATAATTGCAATCTGTTAAAAAATATCCCGTGGTGCCGTGAAAAACGGCCCTTCCAAGCAAAATCGGCCGTCAAAACTTGCCCGGAGACTTGCGAACGAGAGTGCGCCATTCATTCTTTTTGTTTTGGTTTATTTATTGTTTTTTTTTCGCTGTTCAGGGAAAATTTGGTTTATCTTCAAATTGGCTACAAGTCCTTCAGCTACAATCACCATCGACAAAAGGCGCAGTACGACAGTGGGGCTTTACTTGGTGAGTGTAGTAACATTACGTGGCAGCGGGAAAAAAACTCTGTCCATCGCTAGCGAAAGGTACCCAAGGGACGCTAAAGGAGATGCGAGACCAACCCTCGCGATCTCGACGCTTACGCGCGGCTGACGTGTACATCTCGCGATTGCCAAGCTTGCTCGTATGCTGAACATTCACTGATCAAGGAACTCATATAAGGCTGGATTAATCTTAAAAGTATGCGAAATTAAGATAGTCGTACGTGGTAAACTTTTTTTCAGTTTTAGTCGAGTTAACGACTAAAAGTGCACCTAAACTCAAATATTTTTAGTCTACAATATCGATCTCCCCACCGAAAGCAAACACGTTTAACGATTCTTACCTCAAAATTTGGGTGATGTTAAGGCTGATCCAAAGATTACTTGCCATTGGTTTGCAACCCTGACCCCAAACAATAGCTAAAACAATAGAAAGAATTACATATCATTGTTTCCTGCAAGGATTGCGAACCGTTTGCGAGTAATCTTTGGATCAGCTGCTACACTATCTGCCAGGCAAGATATGTGCAAGGATATCAAAACTAGCAGTAATTTGGACCCACGACCGAGCTGTGAGAGGCATGGGGCCATTCTTGATTTTACGTAACAAGCTGCTTTGCAGTTCATTATTTCTTTGAAAATAGGAATGTGAAGCAGTTTGTGAGGTAAAATTGAGAATAGACCCATACCTCTCACATTATGGTCGTGGGTCTTTTCGAATTCGTCCATTGCCAAGCATCTTACAGTCACCTCTCTTACTGGTACTTTACACCACCATCATCAATAGGGACTTTCAAAAATACCATAATAGTCTTTGTTTGTCCTCCAATATTTTGCATAAGGATTGTTTTTATTTTCTCTTGGGACCGTT
This sequence comes from Montipora capricornis, assembly GCF_036669925.1. Classification (NCBI taxonomy): domain Eukaryota; kingdom Metazoa; phylum Cnidaria; class Anthozoa; order Scleractinia; family Acroporidae; genus Montipora; species Montipora capricornis. Next base: position 5,993,253 of record NC_090890.1, read on the forward strand.
GTAAGTCTCAAGAGAAACTGGAAACAACGCTTATGCAAATTTTTGGAGCGCAAACAAAGAGTATTATGGTATTTTTGAAAGTGACCTGTGGATGATTTGCCACATTTAATCGTGTGACTTAGTAGAGCCCGCTGACAAGTGGGACACTTTTTGAAGTAAATGGGTGAAGCATCCGACCAGGTGTTCGGAGGTCGTTGGATTGGGGGTCGTGTCGTACCTCATTGAACGGGCTTCATGATTGGCCAAAAGAACAATAGAACGAACAAAGATAACAATGGATTTAGCACAGAAAACAATAAGAAGTACGACACTATACAGCCAATGAAATATGATGTTCAACAAGAGGTACGTCCCTACCCTGGGTAGGATTGACTGTTGTTTCCTTTTCAGTTGTCTCCGTTAGCAAGAAACTATACTAAAGCATTTCATAGTGCTCACGGCTACATTATTCTATCGCTACCAACAGTTGCTTCAGTTGTTATCGTTCACTTTCTCGTTTTCTTCCCGGGAGGCCACTATTCTTTCAAGGTGCACCGACACTAATTATTTCCTAGGCATTTCAATCTCTGTCAGCCATTTGCCTTCTAGATTGCTTTAATTTTTCTGCGATTGCGCTGATGACACGGAAGTTCTTCATTTGTGGACTTGGCATATTTTGGCGTTGCTCACATACTCACCCATGAAGTAGATTCGCATTCTTACACAGTGCAAATCAATTGGACGGCAATTTTCAGAAATTCACTTGGACTGCAAGAACAGATGATTCACAGCTTGCAACGTTCAAATAGAAAGCTACAACAACTATAGTGGATTGTGACAAAAATTCAGTCAAATTATTTTTCAGTTTTACGTCTTGTGCAACAACAGTTCTCTACGTAACCAAAAAATCGGCAAGTACACAAGACAGGTCACAGGCCTAGGTCACAAGTCACAGGTCATTGTTTTACCAGTACAGAAAGAGTCTTAAACATTCATTAAAGCTAACCTTAGGGCAATGTTGGCATTGATAAAAGGTTAGGGTACTTTCTGTATCAGTAAAACAATGACCTGTGACTTGTGATCTGTGTTTTGTACCTGCCCAACAGAAAAGGTTACACGCTGTCTGGTTTGCAACCAATCTCTAGAGACACAGATAAGAATCCTGCAATGTACAGTTGCTGGTGGACGACCGAACGTTCGTCCACTAATATGGCGACGATGACGAAACGTGAAAACCATCTATAGCGCGACCTGTTAGTGCTGAGGCGAATCGACTATTGTTTCAAGGGCGAAATGACCCGATTCCCAAGAATGCGTTTTCGATTGCTTCGATCCTCTTGTTCTGTTCTTTTCACTACGCCTTATTGCTGCTTATTGCTTGTTTTGCAGGTGAAATTGGTGGTAACCTGGGTCTGTTTCTTGGCTGTAGCATTTTGACTATTTGTGAATTCGTACACTTTATCATCTACATTTGCTACATTCGCCACAAGAAGAAGATGTAATTTCGTAAGACAGTCGTGGAAGCAAAGATATTGCAAAACGGGTAGGGTGGGATGGGTGGGAAAGAAAGAGGACCGCGGGCTCGTCGTTCGTCGCTGTTGTGGGTTACCATTTATAAAGAAACTGCTTCGCCCATATTGTATACTCGTCTTCTTAGAGATGGTTTGTTCATTCAAGTAACCAATTTGTATTGAAATAAATAAATGTATATGTCGGTCAAATCCGGACTCAGGTTGAATCCGTTTACATACGCAGATTGAACCTGAGAACGGCTTTTACTGGCAACATATACACTCGAAGGGCGGGTTATAGAGGACGGAAAAAGTGAAGCTTACAATTTTCTGGACAATTGCAGCAATTAGGGAGTTAAAGGAAAGACGATGGCTACGGCTACGGCTACGGCAACGCCTCAAAGCAAGAATATTATTGGTCAAGAAAGGAAAAGTACTCGTGCTGCACGTGCATCACGGATTTCACAAGTAACTGTCAACTTTATTGTCAATTTTCACTTGTGAATTTGTGCGGTCTGGAATCCGTATGCGATATAAGGCGAGATTGCTGTCATAATTTTGTTAGCGAACGGGACTTTGGGCGTGATGCCCAACGCGTTTTGCAAGCAGAAAGGTCTGTAATGAGTCCCTTGTTCGGGATGAAACGAGCTTCGTTAGACTAACCACGAACAATGCGTTTTCACAAGTTACTGTCAACTCTTTGTCTGCCGTACTCCACAAAACAACAACGTGAAATCACCTAATTTTAGGTTTTGACGACAACGTGAACAAATAACAATGAACTATTCATTTTCAGTTTTTACTTTAAAACTGTTCGTATCCACCCAGTCACAGGATTGTTCTCCCGTATTGTACAAGGTGAACAAGACGGAACAATCGCGAAACACTTGAGATAGCGTTAAGTTATATTTTGGAGTGACCTTATCGTTGCCGTAGCCGTCGTCTTTGCTTAATTTAAACTCGCTATTGTCCAGATAAGGGCGAGGGTCACTTTCCTTTTTACGTCAATGATTTTTTATATAATAACCCAAGTTATTCACGGATTTTGATTGGTTCTTGCCTGTGATCTATTAGAGGACAGACGCACGATTGACGTCACCATCAGCTTTTATGTGAATAAAGTTTAATTCTTTATTATATAAAACAAATAGATTCCATGTTGCCGTGGGTCTGTTCAGTAATAGATCACAGAAGACGTCAAAATGTGGTAAGAACATCAGTGACACACTCGGCTATCGCCTCGTGTGCCACTTTTTTGTTCTTACCACATTTTGACGTAATCCGTGATCTATTACTGAACAGACGCACGGCAACATGGAATCTATTTGTTAAATATTGCTGGTCATTTGAGTGAGCCGATTCAGACGAGTTTTACAGTGAGTGCTAGTGCAATGTGCTTTGCTGCTTGATTCGATATTGAAACAATGAAACTAACCTAATTCATTTCAGAAATGTAAAATCCTGATTGGTAACATCACGCTGAAAGTTACAAGATTATCGCTTAAAACTAAAATGGCGTTCTCCTGCACGTATCTCTTACAGCCTGGTTGCTAAGCCAGCATAAATTAATAAAGGCGCGAAACCGATAAAATATGTGCATACATTAAAAGAAATGTACAAATTTGAAGTGCTGTTTAAAGACGAAATGTAGAAGTGATCCTCCTGCACTTTAACTGGACAATGTAGGCAATAGTCTCTTTAAAACACCTAAAAAATTCAGGCGGCTTCAACGGGATGCTATAATCCATGACTTTTGCGAGGTTCTTCTTGAGCGCAGCCAGGAGCCCATCTGGAGCGTGCAACTTCCATACAGCGTCTGTGAAACGGCGTTTTCACAAGTAGGTTTATTTTTAGACTAGCCCTTCGAATTCCCGCGAATTAGGTCAAAAAAGAAAGGCAGTTCCGGTTCGGTGACCCTATGACGTCAGCTTAATTTCTTGTAATTGGTCATCGGGCTCCTGTTGGAGTCTCATTCGCGGGAAATTCAATCTAAAAATAAATCGGTCTGTGAAAACGCCGTTACACGAACACAGTAGAGTTGTAGGCTCCGGGTCATGGGTTCCTGGCGCAGCTACATAATCTCAGCACGCCTTACCAATGTAGAAAATTAACTATAAGAAATTCGCAATTTTAAGAACTAAAAGGAACATCTTTGTGACAAATCATAGGTCTTTTTCGATATATTAAAATTCAGCTTAAAAGTGAGGCTCTGAGAACAAAGACAAAGGAAAGTGGATGATATGGAAATATTTTTCACATTCATTCCAACTTGTTTCTATTGTTTTTGTCCTCACTTCCTCGCTATCAAGCTGGATGTTTGATATTTGGAAAATGCGGTGAGACTCAATGTATTAAAGTTGATTAAATAAAAATGCTTTGGGCTTTCTTTTAGAGAGAAACAAAGTTTGCGCGTTTTTAATGTTTACAGCTCCAAAGAAGGAGTGAGCACCGTAAGCCAGGTTCTGATGATCAGGTGATACCAATGACAGTCCTCTGGATGCAGAACGGAGATTTCGGGTGGCCGGTAATGAGCTTGCAATAGATCGCTACTTTCAATATTTGTTACTAGTTAAACTTAAGTCAAAACGTTGTGATAGTGCGTTCATAGCACCGACTGATTTGTATGACGGTTGACACAGTCTACAATCCCGACAACGAGTCTAGAATTTCACTACATTACACCACTCGTTTGACAAGAAAGCACCAATTTGTCGCCAATTTTCGACGCTAAAAACTTATTCAGAAATCAAAAGTCTACGTTATCAAAACACACCAGGGCTACTCCTAAATATCTGGCTAAAGCTCTTCTCAATACTTTCTCCACCGGCAGTGCTTTAGCCATAAGGACCAGTCTCCGAGTGCCTCCCATTCACAAGCAGTTGCCTGCTTCATGCCCAAAAAGAATTCTGTGTAATTCTGCCATTCCATGACAAGGGAAGACCCCCGATTTTCATTTCATTGACTTTTTTTCGTAAGTGTCGGGCCACCCAATCCTACCAGCAAAATACCGCATTGATTAAAGATTTTAGCTTTCAAAACTTGACCAAATTGTACCGGTTTGTCCTGGAATTCGTCCACAGAAAGGCCAGAGAGACAACTGCACACAACAAGCACCATGTTTACTACAGAGCATTTTAGGTGTCCTAGTCTGCATGGAACCATCTCTCACCTCTGTCTCGAGAAGACCAGACACGCGCGGTTCTTACGTTACGTTTATGCCTGTAAAATCAACTGAAATGTCAATTCCCGCTAAAAACCATGCAGCATCTTAATTTTGTCGGTAGGCTAGGTATCGGAGAGCCAGAACATTTACGCATGTGCTGAAGCGTCGTACCAAACGAGTCATCCCGGGATTTCGGCCCGTGCGATCGCTTTTGGACGCAGTTGGCCCTTTGCTGCTTTCTGCTACCGACCTTGCCTCCCGGTACGGCATTGAGGGAGAGATATGTCGGCCCCTAAACCATATGTGACAAATCCTACGCCTACTCACAGCTCCAAACCGCCCTTGTCAATATAGCGTAAGAATTAGATAGCTTATATATTTAAGGGAAAAGTCATTTTATCTGTCATATGGTAAGCACTGGAGTCGCAGATTACAAAGTGTGCGCACACGCCCTGCTAAAGGTAACACAGGCATAACCTTTATTTCATCTCGAATTTCCGAATAACTACAGGAGCTAATTACATCTAAACTAGTAGTAATCAAAGATTAGAAAAGTGCGTTCGATCTGTAGCTCCCGAAAAATTTATTATATTGATTGAGAGAACTAACTATTTCGCAATTGAATAAGAAACTTGGATAACTGAACGTGTCAATGTATTTAGTGGTCCATTAATAAAAATGTCTTTTCGCTCATTGGCTGAAGGCAATATACTGATCGAGTCTCAACAGTCTGAGCACGAAGAGAAGTTGAATCTCCTGAGAAAAGCAGCTGAATTGATGTATCACAACTCGCTATTGTAGCCGGGGCGAATTTCAGCGTCTGTTTCCTAGAAAACACACTACTGCATAGCTTTCTGATATTCTGATAAGTAGCCTTACCCATATTTGTTAATGAAAATTCGAATAAGTAAAAAAAATTCACTTACCTTGTGGAAACAGTAACGCAATGCCAAAATACCATGAGTAATTTAACTGCACGTTCAAGACACTAGTTCCCGGCGGTCAAAAAATTTCACATGAAATCGAGGCCATATGTGCCAAGCAGCCAGTCCAAGATGGCGTCCAAACCATGAAATTTTATGGCATCAGAAAATCGCAGGACATAAACCCGCAGGATTGACCCGATTAGTATGCGTTCTCCTATTGTCGAACGCAAATACATAGCATACAGAGATACTTACTAAATACATAATATTTAAAGATATATTGATTAAAAAGAAAAGCCGCTGTACAAAATTCGGCCATGGATTCTCTTTTAAAACCAGTAAACTCATAGGTACGGATAAAATAAGCTAGCGCATTCCGACACTTAGCTGATACGTAAGAAAAAAGAGAACTAAGACCATAACTGGTTGTTCCAGGTTTATTGAGGAACAGAATGTGATTTTCGCGAAGATCATGCATAAGAAGGGGACGGGAGAGAAAATGCATTTTTCATATAAGCAGAAAAACCCTTTTTTTAAAAAAAAAAAACAAAACAAAACAAACAAACAAACCAAAAAAAACTCATACTTTTATCAAGTAACACTTGGAAATTTTGAACGCGCTTATTGCATAGAGATGTAGAGCTTGGCTTTCGTAGTAAGAGGACAGGTAATCTGCAAATATACATATCGTTATTCTCTTATTTACATTATTATACCGTTTCTTTGACACGAGAATTACAGCGAATTGAAAGCACAACTTTGTCGCGAATTTTCTATGATAAAAACTTGTTCAGAAATCCAAAATATAAGTTAACCGCATACACCAGGCCTACTCCTGAGTATCTGGCTAGAAATCATTTCCTCTGGCCGCGCTTCAGCCATTCGATGAGGGCCAGTTGCCTCGCTCATGCCCAAAACGAATTCTGGGTAATTCTGCCATTCCATGACAAGGGAAGACTCCCGATTCTCATTTCATAGTTTTTTTTTTCTTTTTATAAGTGTCGGGCCACCCAGTCCTACCAGCAAAATACCGCATCGATTGAAGTTTTTAGCTTACAAAACTTGACCAAATTGTACCGGTAGGGCCTGAAATTGGTTCACAGATAGGCCAGAGAGACAATTTCACTCGTGAAGCGCCATGTTTCCAACAGCGCATTTTAGGCGTCCCAGTCTGCATGAAAAGCATCTCTCAGACACGCACAATTCTTACGTTACGTTTATGCCTGTAGAATCCTGCTAAAAACCATGCAGCATCTTAATTTCGTTGGTAGGCTAGGTATCGGAGCGCCTGATCATTCACGCATTCGCTGACGGAATGTTTGAAAAAGAGAGAAAAACGCAGTACCTCCAGACACCGGCGCTGGAGCGTCGTACCAAACGAGTCATCCCGGGATTTCGGCCCGTGCGATCGCTTTTGGACGCAGTTGGCCCTTCGCTGCTTTCTGCTACCGACCTTGCCTCCCGGTACGGCATTGAGGGAGAGATATGTCGGCCCCTAAACCGTATGTGACAAATCCCACGCCTACTCACAGCTCCAAACCGCCCTTGTCAATATAGCGTAAGAATTAGATAGCTTATATATTTAAGGCAAAAGTCATTTTATCTGTCATATGGTAAGCACTGGAGTCGCAGATTACAAAGTGTGCGCACGCGCCCTGCTAAAGGTAACATACATACAGGCATAACCTTTATTTCATCTCGAATTTCCGAATAACTACAGGAGCTAATTACATCTAAAATACATAGCATACAGAGGTACCTACTAAATACATAATATTTAAAGATATATTGATTAAAAAGAAAAGCCGCTGTACAAAATTCGGCCATGGATTCTCTTTTAAAACCAGTAAACTCATAGGTACGGATAAAATAAGCTAGCGCATTCCGACACTTAGCTGATACGTAAGAAAAAAGAGAACTAAGACCATAACTGGTTGTTCCAGGTTTATTGAGGAACAGAATGTGATTTTCGCGAAGATCATGCATAAGAAGGGGACGGGAGAGAAAATGCATTTTTCATATAAGCAGAAAAACCCTTTTTTAAAAAAAAAACAAAACAAAACAAAACAAACAAACAAACCAAAAAAAAAAAAAAACATACTTTTATCAAGTAACACTTGGAAACTTTGAACGCGCTTATTGCATAGAGATGTAGAGCTTGGCTTTCGTAGTAAGAGGACAGGTAATCTGCAAATATACATATCGTTATTCTCTTATTTACATTATTATACCGTTTCTTTGACACGAGAATTACAGCGAATTGAAAGCACAACTTTGTCGCGAATTTTCTATGATAAAAACTTGTTCAGAAATCCAAAATATAAGTTAACCGCATACACCAGGCCTACTCCTGAGTATCTGGCTAGAAATCATTTCCTCTGGCCGCGCTTCAGCCATTCGATGAGGGCCAGTTGCCTCGCTCATGCCCAAAACGAATTCTGGGTAATTCTGCCATTCCGTGACAAGGGAAGACTCCCGATTCTCATTTCATAGTTTTTATTTTCTTTTTATAAGTGTCGGGCCACCCAGTCCTACCAGCAAAATACCGCATCGATTGAAGTTTTTAGCTTACAAAACTTGACCAAATTGTACCGGTAGGGCCTGGAATTGGTTCACAGATAGGCCAGAGAGACAATTTCACTCGTGAAGCGCCATGTTTACAACAGCGCATTTTAGGCGTCCCAGTCTGCATGAAAAGCATCTCTCAGACACGCACAATTCTTACGTTACGTTTATGCCTGTAGAATCCTGCTAAAAACCATGCAGCATCTTAATTTCGTTGGTAGGCTAGGTATCGGAGCGCCTGATCATTCACGCATGCGCTGACGGAATGTTTGAAAAAGAGAGAAAAACGCAGTACCTCCAGACACCGGCGCTGGAGCGTCGTACCAAACGAGTCATCCCGGGATTTCGGCCCGTGCGATCGCTTTTGGACGCAGTTGGCCCTTCGCTGCTTTCTGCTACCGACCTTGCCTCCCGGTACGGCATTGAGGGAGAGATATGTCGGCCCCTAAACCATATGTGACAAATCCCACGCCTACTCACAGCTCCAAACCGCCCTTGTCAATATAGCGTAAGAATTAGATAGCTTATATATTTAAGGCAAAAGTCATTTTATCTGTCATATGGTAAGCACTGGAGTCGCAGATTACAAAGTGTGCGCACGCGCCCTGCTAAAGGTAACATACATACAGGCATAACCTTTATTTCATCTCGAATTTCCGAATAACTACAGGAGCTAATTACATCTAAAATACATAGCATACAGAGGTACCTACTAAATACATAATATTTAAAGATATATTGATTAAAAAGAAAAGCCGCTGTACAAAATTCGGCCATGGATTCTCTTTTAAAACCAGTAAACTCATAGGTACGGATAAAATAAGCTAGCGCATTCCGACACTTAGCTGATACGTAAGAAAAAAGAGAACTAAGACCATAACTGGTTGTTCCAGGTTTATTGAGGAACAGAATGTGATTTTCGCGAAGATCATGCATAAGAAGGGGACGGGAGAGAAAATGCATTTTTCATATAAGCAGAAAAACCCTTTTTTAAAAAAAAAAAAAAAAAAAAAAAAAAAAACAACAAACCAAAAAAAAAAAAAAAAACATACTTTTATCAAGTAACACTTGGAAACTTTGAACGCGCTTATTGCATAGAGATGTAGAGCTTGGCTTTCGTAGTAAGAGGACAGGTAATCTGCAAATATACATATCGTTATTCTCTTATTTACATTATTATACCGTTTCTTTGACACGAGAATTACAGCGAATTGAAAGCACAACTTTGTCGCGAATTTTCTATGATAAAAACTTGTTCAGAAATCCAAAATATAAGTTAACCGCATACACCAGGCCTACTCCTGAGTATCTGGCTAGAAATCATTTCCTCTGGCCGCGCTTCAGCCATTCGATGAGGGCCAGTTGCCTCGCTCATGCCCAAAACGAATTCTGGGTAATTCTGCCATTCCATGACAAGGGAAGACTCCCGATTCTCATTTCATAGTTTTTTTTTTCTTTTTGTAAGTGTCGGGCCACCCAGTCCTACCAGCAAAATACCGCATCGATTGAAGTTTTTAGCTTACAAAACTTGACCAAATTGTACCGGTAGGGCCTGGAATTGGTTCACAGATAGGCCAGAGAGACAATTTCACTCGTGAAGCGCCATGTTTACAACAGCGCATTTTAGGCGTCCCAGTCTGCATGAAAAGCATCTCTCAGACACGCACAATTCTTACGTTACGTTTATGCCTGTAGAATCCTGCTAAAAACCATGCAGCATCTTAATTTCGTTGGTAGGCTAGGTATCGGAGCGCCTGATCATTCACGCATGCGCTGACGGAATGTTTGAAAAAGAGAGAAAAACGCAGTACCTCCAGACACCGGCGCTGGAGCGTCGTACCAAACGAGTCATCCCGGGATTTCGGCCCGTGCGATCGCTTTTGGACGCAGTTGGCCCTTCGCTGCTTTCTGCTACCGACCTTGCCTCCCGGTACGGCATTGAGGGAGAGATATGTCGGCCCCTAAACCATATGTGACAAATCCCACGCCTACTCACAGCTCCAAACCGCCCTTGTCAATATAGCGTAAGAATTAGATAGCTTATATATTTAAGGCAAAAGTCATTCTATCTGTCATATGGTAAGCACTGGAGTCGCAGATTACAAAGTGTGCGCACGCGCCCTGCTAAAGGTAACATACATACAGGCATAACCATTATTTCATCTCGAATTTCCGAATAACTACAGGAGCTAATTACATCTAAAATACATAGCATACAGAGGTACCTACTAAATACATAATATTTAAAGATATATTGATTAAAAAGAAAAGCCGCTGTACAAAATTCGGCCATGGATTCTCTTTTAAAACCAGTAAACTCATAGGTACGGATAAAATAAGCTAGCGCATTCCGACACTTAGCTGATACGTAAGAAAAAAGAGAACTAAGACCATAACTGGTTGTTCCAGGTTTATTGAGGAACAGAATGTGATTTTCGCGAAGATCATGCATAAGAAGGGGACGGGAGAGAAAATGCATTTTTCATATAAGCAGAAAAACCCTTTTTTAAAAAAAAAACAAAACAAAACAAAACAAACAAACAAACCAAAAAAAAAAAAAACATACTTTTATCAAGTAACACTTGGAAACTTTGAACGCGCTTATTGCATAGAGATGTAGAGCTTGGCTTTCGTAGTAAGAGGACAGGTAATCTGCAAATATACATATCGTTATTCTCTTATTTACATTATTATACCGTTTCTTTGACACGAGAATTACAGCGAATTGAAAGCACAACTTTGTCGCGAATTTTCTATGATAAAAACTTGTTCAGAAATCCAAAATATAAGTTAACCGCATACACCAGGCCTACTCCTGAGTATCTGGCTAGAAATCATTTCCTCTGGCCGCGCTTCAGCCATTCGATGAGGGCCAGTTGCCTCGCTCATGCCCAAAACGAATTCTGGGTAATTCTGCCATTCCATGACAAGGGAAGACTCCCGATTCTCATTTCATAGTTTTTTTTTCTTTTTATAAGTGTCGGGCCACCCAGTCCTACCAGCAAAATACCGCATCGATTGAAGTTTTTAGCTTACAAAACTTGACCAAATTGTACCGGTAGGGCCTGGAATTGGTTCACAGATAGGCCAGAGAGACAATTTCACTCGTGAAGCGCCATGTTTACAACAGCGCATTTTAGGCGTCCCAGTCTGCATGAAAAGCATCTCTCAGACACGCACAATTCTTACGTTACGTTTATGCCTGTAGAATCCTGCTAAAAACCATGCAGCATCTTAATTTCGTTGGTAGGCTAGGTATCGGAGCGCCTGATCATTCACGCATGCGCTGACGGAATGTTTGAAAAAGAGAGAAAAACGCAGTACCTCCAGACACCGGCGCTGGAGCGTCGTACCAAACGAGTCATCCCGGGATTTCGGCCCGTGCGATCGCTTTTGGACGCAGTTGGCCCTTCGCTGCTTTCTGCTACCGACCTTGCCTCCCGGTACGGCATTGAGGGAGAGATATGTCGGCCCCTAAACCATATGTGACAAATCCCACGCCTACTCACAGCTCCAAACCGCCCTTGTCAATATAGCGTAAGAATTAGATAGCTTATATATTTAAGGCAAAAGTCATTCTATCTGTCATATGGTAAGCACTGGAGTCGCAGATTACAAAGTGTGCGCACGCGCCCTGCTAAAGGTAACATACATACAGGCATAACCATTATTTCATCTCGAATTTCCGAATAACTACAGGAGCTAATTACATCTAAAATACATAGCATACAGAGGTACCTACTAAATACATAATATTTAAAGATATATTGATTAAAAAGAAAAGCCGCTGTACAAAATTCGGCCATGGATTCTCTTTTAAAACCAGTAAACTCATAGGTACGGATAAAATAAGCTAGCGCATTCCGACACTTAGCTGATACGTAAGAAAAAAGAGAACTAAGACCATAACTGGTTGTTCCAGGTTTATTGAGGAACAGAATGTGATTTTCGCGAAGATCATGCATAAGAAGGGGACGGGAGAGAAAATGCATTTTTCATATAAGCAGAAAAACCCTTTTTTAAAAAAAAAACAAAACAAAACAAAACAAACAAACAAACCAAAAAAAAAAAAACATACTTTTATCAAGTAACACTTGGAAACTTTGAACGCGCTTATTGCATAGAGATGTAGAGCTTGGCTTTCGTAGTAAGAGGACAGGTAATCTGCAAATATACATATCGTTATTCTCTTATTTACATTATTATACCGTTTCTTTGACACGAGAATTACAGCGAATTGAAAGCACAACTTTGTCGCGAATTTTCTATGATAAAAACTTGTTCAGAAATCCAAAATATAAGTTAACCGCATACACCAGGCCTACTCCTGAGTATCTGGCTAGAAATCATTTCCTCTGGCCGCGCTTCAGCCATTCGATGAGGGCCAGTTGCCTCGCTCATGCCCAAAACGAATTCTGGGTAATTCTGCCATTCCATGACAAGGGAAGACTCCCGATTCTCATTTCATAGTTTTTTTTTTCTTTTTGTAAGTGTCGGGCCACCCAGTCCTACCAGCAAAATACCGCATCGATTGAAGTTTTTAGCTTACAAAACTTGACCAAATTGTACCGGTAGGGCCTGGAATTGGTTCACAGATAGGCCAGAGAGACAATTTCACTCGTGAAGCGCCATGTTTACAACAGCGCATTTTAGGCGTCCCAGTCTGCATGAAAAGCATCTCTCAGACACGCACAATTCTTACGTTACGTTTATGCCTGTAGAATCCTGCTAAAAACCATGCAGCATCTTAATTTCGTTGGTAGGCTAGGTATCGGAGCGCCTGATCATTCACGCATGCGCTGACGGAATGTTTGAAAAAGAGAGAAAAACGCAGTACCTCCAGACACCGGCGCTGGAGCGTCGTACCAAACGAGTCATCCCGGGATTTCGGCCCGTGCGATCGCTTTTGGACGCAGTTGGCCCTTCGCTGCTTTCTGCTACCGACCTTGCCTCCCGGTACGGCATTGAGGGAGAGATATGTCGGCCCCTAAACCATATGTGACAAATCCCACGCCTACTCACAGCTCCAAACCGCCCTTGTCAATATAGCGTAAGAATTAGATAGCTTATATATTTAAGGCAAAAGTCATTCTATCTGTCATATGGTAAGCACTGGAGTCGCAGATTACAAAGTGTGCGCACGCGCCCTGCTAAAGGTAACATACATACAGGCATAACCATTATTTCATCTCGAATTTCCGAATAACTACAGGAGCTAATTACATCTAAAATACATAGCATACAGAGGTACCTACTAAATACATAATATTTAAAGATATATTGATTAAAAAGAAAAGCCGCTGTACAAAATTCGGCCATGGATTCTCTTTTAAAACCAGTAAACTCATAGGTACGGATAAAATAAGCTAGCGCATTCCGACACTTAGCTGATACGTAAGAAAAAAGAGAACTAAGACCATAACTGGTTGTTCCAGGTTTATTGAGGAACAGAATGTGATTTTCGCGAAGATCATGCATAAGAAGGGGACGGGAGAGAAAATGCATTTTTCATATAAGCAGAAAAACCCTTTTTAAAAAAAAAACAAAACAAAACAAAACAAACAAACAAACCAAAAAAAAAAAAACATACTTTTATCAAGTAACACTTGGAAACTTTGAACGCGCTTATTGCATAGAGATGTAGAGCTTGGCTTTCGTAGTAAGAGGACAGGTAATCTGCAAATATACATATCGTTATTCTCTTATTTACATTATTATACCGTTTCTTTGACACGAGAATTACAGCGAATTGAAAGCACAACTTTGTCGCGAATTTTCTATGATAAAAACTTGTTCAGAAATCCAAAATATAAGTTAACCGCATACACCAGGCCTACTCCTGAGTATCTGGCTAGAAATCATTTCCTCTGGCCGCGCTTCAGCCATTCGATGAGGGCCAGTTGCCTCGCTCATGCCCAAAACGAATTCTGGGTAATTCTGCCATTCCATGACAAGGGAAGACTCCCGATTCTCATTTCATAGTTTTTTTTTCTTTTTATAAGTGTCGGGCCACCCAGTCCTACCAGCAAAATACCGCATCGATTGAAGTTTTTAGCTTACAAAACTTGACCAAATTGTACCGGTAGGGCCTGGAATTGGTTCACAGATAGGCCAGAGAGACAATTTCACTCGTGAAGCGCCATGTTTACAACAGCGCATTTTAGGCGTCCCAGTCTGCATGAAAAGCATCTCTCAGACACGCACAATTCTTACGTTACGTTTATGCCTGTAGAATCCTGCTAAAAACCATGCAGCATCTTAATTTCGTTGGTAGGCTAGGTATCGGAGCGCCTGATCATTCACGCATGCGCTGACGGAATGTTTGAAAAAGAGAGAAAAACGCAGTACCTCCAGACACCGGCGCTGGAGCGTCGTACCAAACGAGTCATCCCGGGATTTCGGCCCGTGCGATCGCTTTTGGACGCAGTTGGCCCTTCGCTGCTTTCTGCTACCGACCTTGCCTCCCGGTACGGCATTGAGGGAGAGATATGTCGGCCCCTAAACCATATGTGACAAATCCCACGCCTACTCACAGCTCCAAACCGCCCTTGTCAATATAGCGTAAGAATTAGATAGCTTATATATTTAAGGCAAAAGTCATTCTATCTGTCATATGGTAAGCACTGGAGTCGCAGATTACAAAGTGTGCGCACGCGCCCTGCTAAAGGTAACATACATACAGGCATAACCATTATTTCATCTCGAATTTCCGAATAACTACAGGAGCTAATTACATCTAAAATACATAGCATACAGAGGTACCTACTAAATACATAATATTTAAAGATATATTGATTAAAAAGAAAAGCCGCTGTACAAAATTCGGCCATGGATTCTCTTTTAAAACCAGTAAACTCATAGGTACGGATAAAATAAGCTAGCGCATTCCGACACTTAGCTGATACGTAAGAAAAAAGAGAACTAAGACCATAACTGGTTGTTCCAGGTTTATTGAGGAACAGAATGTGATTTTCGCGAAGATCATGCATAAGAAGGGGACGGGAGAGAAAATGCATTTTTCATATAAGCAGAAAAACCCTTTTTTTAAAAAAAAAAACAAAACAAAACAAACAAACAAACCAAAAAAAAAAAAACATACTTTTATCAAGTAACACTTGGAAACTTTGAACGCGCTTATTGCATAGAGATGTAGAGCTTGGCTTTCGTAGTAAGAGGACAGGTAATCTGCAAATATACATATCGTTATTCTCTTATTTACATTATTATACCGTTTCTTTGACACGAGAATTACAGCGAATTGAAAGCACAACTTTGTCGCGAATTTTCTATGATAAAAACTTGTTCAGAAATCCAAAATATAAGTTAACCGCATACACCAGGCCTACTCCTGAGTATCTGGCTAGAAATCATTTCCTCTGGCCGCGCTTCAGCCATTCGATGAGGGCCAGTTGCCTCGCTCATGCCCAAAACGAATTCTGGGTAATTCTGCCATTCCATGACAAGGGAAGACTCCCGATTCTCATTTCATAGTTTTTTTTTCTTTTTATAAGTGTCGGGCCACCCAGTCCTACCAGCAAAATACCGCATCGATTGAAGTTTTTAGCTTACAAAACTTGACCAAATTGTACCGGTAGGGCCTGGAATTGGTTCACAGATAGGCCAGAGAGACAATTTCACTCGTGAAGCGCCATGTTTACAACAGCGCATTTTAGGCGTCCCAGTCTGCATGAAAAGCATCTCTCAGACACGCACAATTCTTACGTTACGTTTATGCCTGTAGAATCCTGCTAAAAACCATGCAGCATCTTAATTTCGTTGGTAGGCTAGGTATCGGAGCGCCTGATCATTCACGCATGCGCTGACGGAATGTTTGAAAAAGAGAGAAAAACGCAGTACCTCCAGACACCGGCGCTGGAGCGTCGTACCAAACGAGTCATCCCGGGATTTCGGCCCGTGCGATCGCTTTTGGACGCAGTTGGCCCTTCGCTGCTTTCTGCTACCGACCTTGCCTCCCGGTACGGCATTGAGGGAGAGATATGTCGGCCCCTAAACCATATGTGACAAATCCCACGCCTACTCACAGCTCCAAACCGCCCTTGTCAATATAGCGTAAGAATTAGATAGCTTATATATTTAAGGCAAAAGTCATTCTATCTGTCATATGGTAAGCACTGGAGTCGCAGATTACAAAGTGTGCGCACGCGCCCTGCTAAAGGTAACATACATACAGGCATAACCATTATTTCATCTCGAATTTCCGAATAACTACAGGAGCTAATTACATCTAAAATACATAGCATACAGAGGTACCTACTAAATACATAATATTTAAAGATATATTGATTAAAAAGAAAAGCCGCTGTACAAAATTCGGCCATGGATTCTCTTTTAAAACCAGTAAACTCATAGGTACGGATAAAATAAGCTAGCGCATTCCGACACTTAGCTGATACGTAAGAAAAAAGAGAACTAAGACCATAACTGGTTGTTCCAGGTTTATTGAGGAACAGAATGTGATTTTCGCGAAGATCATGCATAAGAAGGGGACGGGAGAGAAAATGCCTTTTTCATATAAGCAGAAAAACCCTTTTTAAAAAAAAAAAAAAAAAAAAAAACAAAACAAACAAACAAACCAAAAAAAAAAAACATACTTTTATCAAGTAACACTTGGAAACTTTGAACGCGCTTATTGCATAGAGATGTAGAGCTTGGCTTTCGTAGTAAGAGGACAGGTAATCTGCAAATATACATATCGTTATTCTCTTATTTACATTATTATACCGTTTCTTTGACACGAGAATTACAGCGAATTGAAAGCACAACTTTGTCGCGAATTTTCTATGATAAAAACTTGTTCAGAAATCCAAAATATAAGTTAACCGCATACACCAGGCCTACTCCTGAGTATCTGGCTAGAAATCATTTCCTCTGGCCGCGCTTCAGCCATTCGATGAGGGCCAGTTGCCTCGCTCATGCCCAAAACGAATTCTGGGTAATTCTGCCATTCCATGACAAGGGAAGACTCCCGATTCTCATTTCATAGTTTTTTTTTTCTTTTTGTAAGTGTCGGGCCACCCAGTCCTACCAGCAAAATACCGCATCGATTGAAGTTTTTAGCTTACAAAACTTGACCAAATTGTACCGGTAGGGCCTGGAATTGGTTCACAGATAGGCCAGAGAGACAATTTCACTCGTGAAGCGCCATGTTTACAACAGCGCATTTTAGGCGTCCCAGTCTGCATGAAAAGCATCTCTCAGACACGCACAATTCTTACGTTACGTTTATGCCTGTAGAATCCTGCTAAAAACCATGCAGCATCTTAATTTCGTTGGTAGGCTAGGTATCGGAGCGCCTGATCATTCACGCATGCGCTGACGGAATGTTTGAAAAAGAGAGAAAAACGCAGTACCTCCAGACACCGGCGCTGGAGCGTCGTACCAAACGAGTCATCCCGGGATTTCGGCCCGTGCGATCGCTTTTGGACGCAGTTGGCCCTTCGCTGCTTTCTGCTACCGACCTTGCCTCCCGGTACGGCATTGAGGGAGAGATATGTCGGCCCCTAAACCATATGTGACAAATCCCACGCCTACTCACAGCTCCAAACCGCCCTTGTCAATATAGCGTAAGAATTAGATAGCTTATATATTTAAGGCAAAAGTCATTCTATCTGTCATATGGTAAGCACTGGAGTCGCAGATTACAAAGTGTGCGCACGCGCCCTGCTAAAGGTAACATACATACAGGCATAACCATTATTTCATCTCGAATTTCCGAATAACTACAGGAGCTAATTACATCTAAAATACATAGCATACAGAGGTACCTACTAAATACATAATATTTAAAGATATATTGATTAAAAAGAAAAGCCGCTGTACAAAATTCGGCCATGGATTCTCTTTTAAAACCAGTAAACTCATAGGTACGGATAAAATAAGCTAGCGCATTCCGACACTTAGCTGATACGTAAGAAAAAAGAGAACTAAGACCATAACTGGTTGTTCCAGGTTTATTGAGGAACAGAATGTGATTTTCGCGAAGATCATGCATAAGAAGGGGACGGGAGAGAAAATGCATTTTTCATATAAGCAGAAAAACCCTTTTTTAAAAAAAAAAACAAAACAAAACAAAACAAACAAACAAAACAAAAAAAAAAAAACATACTTTTATCAAGTAACACTTGGAAACTTTGAACGCGCTTATTGCATAGAGATGTAGAGCTTGGCTTTCGTAGTAAGAGGACAGGTAATCTGCAAATATACATATCGTTATTCTCTTATTTACATTATTATACCGTTTCTTTGACACGAGAATTACAGCGAATTGAAAGCACAACTTTGTCGCGAATTTTCTATGATAAAAACTTGTTCAGAAATCCAAAATATAAGTTAACCGCATACACCAGGCCTACTCCTGAGTATCTGGCTAGAAATCATTTCCTCTGGCCGCGCTTCAGCCATTCGATGAGGGCCAGTTGCCTCGCTCATGCCCAAAACGAATTCTGGGTAATTCTGCCATTCCATGACAAGGGAAGACTCCCGATTCTCATTTCATAGTTTTTTTTTTCTTTTTATAAGTGTCGGGCCACCCAGTCCTACCAGCAAAATACCGCATCGATTGAAGTTTTTAGCTTACAAAACTTGACCAAATTGTACCGGTAGGGCCTGGAATTGGTTCACAGATAGGCCAGAGAGACAATTTCACTCGTGAAGCGCCATGTTTACAACAGCGCATTTTAGGCGTCCCAGTCTGCATGAAAAGCATCTCTCAGACACGCACAATTCTTACGTTACGTTTATGCCTGTAGAATCCTGCTAAAAACCATGCAGCATCTTAATTTCGTTGGTAGGCTAGGTATCGGAGCGCCTGATCATTCACGCATGCGCTGACGGAATGTTTGAAAAAGAGAGAAAAACGCAGTACCTCCAGACACCGGCGCTGGAGCGTCGTACCAAACGAGTCATCCCGGGATTTCGGCCCGTGCGATCGCTTTTGGACGCAGTTGGCCCTTCGCTGCTTTCTGCTACCGACCTTGCCTCCCGGTACGGCATTGAGGGAGAGATATGTCGGCCCCTAAACCATATGTGACAAATCCCACGCCTACTCACAGCTCCAAACCGCCCTTGTCAATATAGCGTAAGAATTAGATAGCTTATATATTTAAGGCAAAAGTCATTCTATCTGTCATATGGTAAGCACTGGAGTCGCAGATTACAAAGTGTGCGCACGCGCCCTGCTAAAGGTAACATACATACAGGCATAACCATTATTTCATCTCGAATTTCCGAATAACTACAGGAGCTAATTACATCTAAAATACATAGCATACAGAGGTACCTACTAAATACATAATATTTAAAGATATATTGATTAAAAAGAAAAGCCGCTGTACAAAATTCGGCCATGGATTCTCTTTTAAAACCAGTAAACTCATAGGTACGGATAAAATAAGCTAGCGCATTCCGACACTTAGCTGATACGTAAGAAAAAAGAGAACTAAGACCATAACTGGTTGTTCCAGGTTTATTGAGGAACAGAATGTGATTTTCGCGAAGATCATGCATAAGAAGGGGACGGGAGAGAAAATGCATTTTTCATATAAGCAGAAAAACCCTTTTTTAAAAAAAAAACAAAACAAAACAAAACAAACAAACAAACCAAAAAAAAAAAAAACATACTTTTATCAAGTAACACTTGGAAACTTTGAACGCGCTTATTGCATAGAGATGTAGAGCTTGGCTTTCGTAGTAAGAGGACAGGTAATCTGCAAATATACATATCGTTATTCTCTTATTTACATTATTATACCGTTTCTTTGACACGAGAATTACAGCGAATTGAAAGCACAACTTTGTCGCGAATTTTCTATGATAAAAACTTGTTCAGAAATCCAAAATATAAGTTAACCGCATACACCAGGCCTACTCCTGAGTATCTGGCTAGAAATCATTTCCTCTGGCCGCGCTTCAGCCATTCGATGAGGGCCAGTTGCCTCGCTCATGCCCAAAACGAATTCTGGGTAATTCTGCCATTCCATGACAAGGGAAGACTCCCGATTCTCATTTCATAGTTTTTTTTTTCTTTTTATAAGTGTCGGGCCACCCAGTCCTACCAGCAAAATACCGCATCGATTGAAGTTTTTAGCTTACAAAACTTGACCAAATTGTACCGGTAGGGCCTGGAATTGGTTCACAGATAGGCCAGAGAGACAATTTCACTCGTGAAGCGCCATGTTTACAACAGCGCATTTTAGGCGTCCCAGTCTGCATGAAAAGCATCTCTCAGACACGCACAATTCTTACGTTACGTTTATGCCTGTAGAATCCTGCTAAAAACCATGCAGCATCTTAATTTCGTTGGTAGGCTAGGTATCGGAGCGCCTGATCATTCACGCATGCGCTGACGGAATGTTTGAAAAAGAGAGAAAAACGCAGTACCTCCAGACACCGGCGCTGGAGCGTCGTACCAAACGAGTCATCCCGGGATTTCGGCCCGTGCGATCGCTTTTGGACGCAGTTGGCCCTTCGCTGCTTTCTGCTACCGACCTTGCCTCCCGGTACGGCATTGAGGGAGAGATATGTCGGCCCCTAAACCATATGTGACAAATCCCACGCCTACTCACAGCTCCAAACCGCCCTTGTCAATATAGCGTAAGAATTAGATAGCTTATATATTTAAGGCAAAAGTCATTCTATCTGTCATATGGTAAGCACTGGAGTCGCAGATTACAAAGTGTGCGCACGCGCCCTGCTAAAGGTAACATACATACAGGCATAACCATTATTTCATCTCGAATTTCCGAATAACTACAGGAGCTAATTACATCTAAAATACATAGCATACAGAGGTACCTACTAAATACATAATATTTAAAGATATATTGATTAAAAAGAAAAGCCGCTGTACAAAATTCGGCCATGGATTCTCTTTTAAAACCAGTAAACTCATAGGTACGGATAAAATAAGCTAGCGCATTCCGACACTTAGCTGATACGTAAGAAAAAAGAGAACTAAGACCATAACTGGTTGTTCCAGGTTTATTGAGGAACAGAATGTGATTTTCGCGAAGATCATGCATAAGAAGGGGACGGGAGAGAAAATGCATTTTTCATATAAGCAGAAAAACCCTTTTTAAAAAAACAAAACAAAACAAAACAAACAAACAAACCAAAAAAAAAAAAACATACTTTTATCAAGTAACACTTGGAAACTTTGAACGCGCTTATTGCATAGAGATGTAGAGCTTGGCTTTCGTAGTAAGAGGACAGGTAATCTGCAAATATACATATCGTTATTCTCTTATTTACATTATTATACCGTTTCTTTGACACGAGAATTACAGCGAATTGAAAGCACAACTTTGTCGCGAATTTTCTATGATAAAAACTTGTTCAGAAATCCAAAATATAAGTTAACCGCATACACCAGGCCTACTCCTGAGTATCTGGCTAGAAATCATTTCCTCTGGCCGCGCTTCAGCCATTCGATGAGGGCCAGTTGCCTCGCTCATGCCCAAAACGAATTCTGGGTAATTCTGCCATTCCATGACAAGGGAAGACTCCCGATTCTCATTTCATAGTTTTTTTTTTCTTTTTGTAAGTGTCGGGCCACCCAGTCCTACCAGCAAAATACCGCATCGATTGAAGTTTTTAGCTTACAAAACTTGACCAAATTGTACCGGTAGGGCCTGGAATTGGTTCACAGATAGGCCAGAGAGACAATTTCACTCGTGAAGCGCCATGTTTACAACAGCGCATTTTAGGCGTCCCAGTCTGCATGAAAAGCATCTCTCACCTTTGTTTTCTTTCAAAGGCTTGCCTTTACCCACATTCCAGCTTAATGATGCCAGCCTGGGGGCTTCTGTGGACGAAAATGCCCCGAACAATCACTTATAAAATGATAAACTTACCAGATTTAAGGCAACTCGCTTCCTAACACCAACCGTTGACATTTGTCACGTGATACCCACACCTGAGCCCACATTGACCGACAACCGCAGATGTCTCAGTGAGATCTTCTTATACGGAGAAGCCAAGTGCGTACATCGTTCGACAATACAAGTGCAAAATAAAAATAGCAAGGACTTAGCACTAAAGGGTCAAGCAGACTGGTGAGGACTGGTGGGGAAGGAATTGAAAGAACAGGTCATTCAATTTGATGCCATAATGGTACTCAGTGTGATATTTGTGAAACCTGTTACCATGGCTCTTGCGTGGGGATTACTGAAGGAGATGGAGAGGAATTGCAATAGTTTTATCGTCATATTGTGCATGCAGCTTGACTATGCACAGACTTATTACAATCTAGTTTAATAATGCTTCACAAAAGAATGCCAGTTATGTTTTTCTTGTGTTTCTAAATAAATATAGAATTTATTTAAGGTGCTGGGTATTATTTTCTAGTTATAGTTAGGTTATGGATTGGCCAGTATAATTGTACTTAAAAATGTTAATCTTGCATTTTATTTGTAACTCTTATCCCCCTCTAGGAGGGGCGAACTTTGCTTGTTTTGTAGCCCCATCTATAAGGGGGAAATTGAAAACTTTGGCTGAGCCCTTTGCAAATTCCACTTCCTTGCCTAGGGTTCCCCCCCTCCCCCCACCAGGGGATGGCCAATGATAGGTGCATTAGTTATCATGGAATCAAGGGCTATATGATTACTGATGTCTTGAACTTTGTCCATGAAAAATTGACTTTAGGTTGCTATCGTGATGTGGGGGAGACACAGCCTTTTCAACATCAAAAAAACCTATCTATAACTTAAAACAAACGGTTTTGGTCAGCGTCAACAACCTTTTTCTTGTAATATTCTGCATTGCTCAACAAACTGAGTTATGAAGCCACTCAGTTTGGAGCAGGTCAATCTGTTGGCCTCATTTGTTTGCGCGGAAAGGACTCAATGAATGAAAAAATGTGCGGGAAACAATTAGTTTAAAGCATAGCAAAAAAAAAAAAAGGTAAAGGAACCATGTCATACAGGTTACGCAGGGTCTCTTTCGATCTTCCTAGATAAGTCGGGAAGAGAAAAGTAGACTCTGCCAGCCGGCTCGACTTTCTTTGATTTGCCGCTCATCCAAAGAAATGGATGAGTCAGTCCAGTTTCGACTTGTCAAACCTGTTTTTTTTAATTTGTGCGCATAATCAATCGTCACGCGTCATCAATATTTTTAAAATTTACAACAGCGTGACAATTTTTTTAAAAACGTCTAAATTCCCATGAGTATTTTCTCCGTATGTCGGTTACAGAAACTAGTTTGCCAGAATTGAGAAACCTATTAATTTTTTCAGTTAAAATTGAAATGGCAATTTGAAAACTTGAACTATCTTGAGTTTCGAAGGAAATAATTCCTTGGTTGTCGTATGTCTGCCACAGTTGTTCGAAAATATCCCCACTCACTAGTCACGCTTGACTGACTCGCGAATACGTTTGAATTTTTAACGCATGCTCAACACGAAATGTTGAGCCGGCTGGCAGAGTCTCCTTTCCTCTTCCCGACTTATCTAGGAAGATCGAAAGAAACTCTGCTCGCAGGGTAGTTGCACAGTTACTTAGACTAAAAACTGCATTGTTCCTTTTGTCATTTCATCATTGTTAACAAAAGCATATACGTAAAATCGGTGTAGTCCAGTGCGTATAAAAAATGCCTGCCTAACATATGGAAAAAAACAATGATTGCAGTATCATATATATATATATATCTATCGCTCGAAATATTACCAAGTATAACGTACATAAAGTAGCACGGAACTGAGCCGCAAGTACGAAAGGGATCTGCCACCTGCCACGTATGGTCCACACGTATGGTCTAGGGGCCGGCCTCACTGCCTATGGGGAATACCTCGTAGGTATCTGACAGCTGCAAGGGGGCCCGAGGTTGGGACTGGTATAAGTGATCCGTGGGCCGAAATGTCGGGGGTTATTGTCATGGTGCAACGCTCAGGCTTAAATGTCCAGAGGAACCGCTACTGGTTCCTTTTTCTGTTTTAGGCATTTGTTCTGCACATGCGCAAATCGTCTGGTGCACCATCTCACGTAGGAGTAAAATAATTAATGGTGGTGACTAGAATGACTAGAGTTTTGTGTATATCAAGTACCAAACGACCTTACTATATTTTTACTAAGTATAAATATGGTGCCACCAGAGCAATTTATGAAAGCTAACCATTTCGAGTTGTCTCTTAGACCTAATCACTAGATATCAGTGGCTGTGCCTGACCCAGCAGTTATTCTCTGCCTAAATAGAGTGTCGGTTATCTACCAAAGCGGGTTAACACTGAGGTCCCCACAAATTTTGCATAAGCATTGTTTCTAGTTTCTCTTGGGACTTACAATGGTCCTAAGAGAAAACAAAAACAATGCTTATGCAAATTTGGGGAGACAAACAAAGAGTATTATGGTATTTTCCGAAGTGGCCCATAGATTTTGTACCCCGACCGAGCCTCGAGTTGAAATGTTTGGGAACGAGTTTCGGTGGGGAAAACAAAAGTTTTCAATCCCTCGGGACTCAAAATGGGCGCCGTGTGATTAAGGCCCATTTTCTCATCAATCTCTCCCCATCCCTTCACACTCTCGTGATCCAAACCAAAACCTAACCCCCACCCCCACTTTCAAACTTACTCCGCGGTCCTACAAAGATTATATACCGATCTCCCGATATTGCTCCAAAAGCTATCTTTATAGGTAACCTCCACGTCGACTAATGAATAATTTTAAACCGAACAAAATAATGTTTGGAATCAAATTTGATCGACAATTGTCTTCAAAACAGAGTTCGTATCGAAAAAAGTGAGTTTTACAATCACTTATTTTCACTTTCAAATTTCGTTGTTGCCCTATTGTTGAAACAATAGGGCAACCACGACACGTCACAATTATTCAAGATGACGGCGCCCGGAAAATTTGAAAACCAAAACGATGAAAACGCTTTCATTGGAAAAATTGGGAACACTGTTTATTGTAAAAACTATTTTCTGTGATTTAAAGTTATTTTCTTTCAGTGGAGGTTACCTTTAAATAAACTGGGGTCATGTCTTAAATAATTTTAAACATTGTGAGAGCATTTTGCTTGGTGCACCTCTCTTTGAAATTTGACCAGCCGTGATCGTGTGACGATGTTCGTAAAGTCGTCGAACTACAACGTGACACAAACTGACCGCGCTTTTTTGCCAGACCGCGACAGAAACAACGAAGCCTCTTTTTTTCAACATTGCTGTCGCGCCGTCGCGCTATAACGAAGTCTATTCCCCTGATCTATCTTCAGTTTTCAATGGTCATTGTTCCGATGCCTTTGGATTCTCGATAGTAATAGTCGTCCTAAGAAGTCTCCCGCTGTTATGACTATCAGCGAGCTGCGGATTTCCCTCACTCTAATACTTACACTATTTTGTCCCTCTCTGCCCCATCAGGGTGCGTACACGTGCGCCGAATGGGGCCCGACTAAATAGGATCAATTTTCTGGGAATCATTTTCTGTTCACAGTAAACAGCAAAATTATGGCTCAAAGTAATCGATAAAGAAAGAAGCAGTAGTTGGTGACACAAGGAAGCAGAGATCTGAGGAACCAACAAATCTTTTCTCCGAACAGTTCTTGTAATTGTATAGGAAATCCAACTAAGGGTAGCAAATGCGCTAGGAAAAGATTGTTTACCTACATGTATTCCAAGTATTTTGCTTCCTTAAAAAAAGATAAGTTACTTAAATCACTACAAAGTTACAACACAATAAAAGTTTCTTCAAGTCACTAAACATCACTGTGAAACGTTCTTGGCAAAATTGAAAAAAAAAATTCCTTTAATTTGTAATTCAATAATTGACGATTCCTAAGTTTCCAGTTCATGGATGACATATTAACAATGTAGATTTAATAACAATAAAGAATAATCAAGCACAAAGCAAAGAACAAAGAACCTTAAATCGTCCCTTTTGGCACCCATCTTTCGATAGATTTTTTTGAAAGAATAAGATAGTCAGTAGTACGTTTTATTTTGCCTCTCAAAAGTTTCTTATCCTGCTACAGTTTTCCCTCCCCACACTATAGGGACCTTTAGATCGGAGGACGACAACGAGTAGTAGTTTTCCGCACTGAGCATGCGCATAAGATTTGGAGGCCGATGTTTTTCTAAGCGCACGTGCTCAGAATGGGAAACTCGTATTGGTAGTCGTCCTTGTCCTCCAATCTGAAGGTCCCTAATAGCTGTCAGGGGAATGACGTGACATTGGTGGAGGGCCAACTGCTTGACAAGAGCAACTATATACTGCATCAACTCAAGCTGACAGTGAACAAGATGAGAACTTAAACTTTGTCCATGGTAAAGCTTGCGCAAAAATTGTGGCAGTCTCCATTTGCCATTGCGGGACTGTCACAGCACTCTTCCATCCACAACACATTTAACTGTAATAGCTCCATCAGTAGACATCATACTGCTTTCTCAATCTAATCTGGTGGATAAAGAAGATGAGATTAAAACCTAATTATGAAACATTTATCAATGGATGCAAAGCCAAGTAAAAAGGGGCAGGGATATTTTGGAGAACCCCTGATCCTCAATTCTCAGTCGCTAACAGTTTCTATTAACTTTTGACACATATTTAAAGTTATTGGGTCTACACACAACTTTAAACAACTAACTTTCACTTAAAAATCTACAGTAATTTTTAGATCTAGCAGCCCATTTTAAGGTGGTTAGCTTTCACTTATTGTACCACATATACACAGTCATAATCTTAAAACAATTAACGCTTTAAGAATGTTCAGAGTTCTGCATGCTTGTTCAGGGTATTTTGGAAGGCAAGTGTTGGGTGCAGGCTGGGTTGGCTTTAAAATGGATAAGACAAATTCATGCTCCTTAAACAATCATTTCCACTTTACCTGTAACATGCATTGGCATGGGAATACAAAGCGGGAAACTGCAAGAGTGCAGATTAACAGTAATTACTGAAACTACTGTCAACTTTGATAGTTCTCAGTGGTTATGTTAGAGCAGTCTCAATATGCTTCAATTTTCATACTGTAGCTTTTACACACAAAAATCTCCAAATGACTAAAGCAGCAGTATTATAATATCATTGTATTGCTTACAGCTCAAGGTTAACAAGAAAACGCAGTTGAACACAATGTCTCACACCACAGATAACATTTTCTACCATGTTTCTCAAAGTGGTATTTCCGTTATCCTGAGCAAATGTTGCAACCATAGACTCCATGTATAGCTAGACCACAAGCAAAAATAATCTTTTGTCTTTGCACTATAATCATTAGAAGAAGCCAAATGGGAAATCCTCATTTGCATTTGGGTAACAACATTCACAAATCCCCCCACCCAAAAACAATATTTCTCCACAAAAAGGGATCACTGTCCCTCATCCCAGGGATACATTACTATGCTAATGTTTGAGCAACAATGGTTTTCAGTTGAAGCATCAACTCACAAAGTGTAGTGTTTGTCAAGGCACTTCCAAACATAGTTAATAGAGGGAAATGGTTTTGAAGCTTGCCAAAAATCAAAGGAGCAAATGCCAATATTTAGGTTGGAAAGTCCATGGCCGTGCACAATCTTTTGTTTTTGCGCTCATACACTATGCATGAATTACGTAACAACACGTTTCTATTGGTTAGTTCCTCAGTAACAAGTAAACAACTATTGTGTTTTGTGCACGGTCAAGGCCAAAAAAGAGAACAGAAACGTACAACAAAGAAATTTGCCGGGTTTCATAACCATTTCCCTCTATTAACTATGTTCCAAACGTAAAACTCACTCACCTTCTAGTGTAGCGTAGTTCAATAATTTATACCAAGTCTTTATGGAAACAACAGTCGTTCATTTTCAAGATGGTGCCAGTGAGGTTGGTGTCACAAATTCCCCAGTTCTTTCCCCAGGGACCCTGCTATAAAAGTCCAATAGTGATCCCCCTCCCTTCCACGCCCATGTATATCCCTGGGTTCATACCCCCGGGATGGCTGCTGATAAGTGCATAATATAAACATAGTGAAAATGGACTTTTCACTTAACTGAGGCTAATCGGGGTAATTCTCCCAAAAAATAGTAATAATTGGTTGACCACAATTATTGATGCCTACCCGGTCTACCACAGCACACAGTGTTTATTAGGGAAGTGCAGAGGAGACTGGCAGCTATTAAAATAAGAATCAGAGAGAGATTAAGTAACGATCCGTGTAAGGTGGATAGCAATTTCCTTTGTTATGCGGCAACAGGGCTTTCTCCACATATTATTGTAGGAATGTTATCATTTTTACACAGAGAATTTATAAACCTACAGGAAAGCCGTTAACGCAAAAAAATTCATTTACAGCCCACTTTGAAAGGGTGTTTTTTTGTGTTAAAAGATTTTGACCAATCACAAGAGTTGAAAACAAAAGCCAAGAAACGTTTACAATTTTACATGTTCCCCACATACGATTTCTGTGGAATTCATTTAAACTGAGACCAGATGAAAGATGGAAGATGGTTGGAAAGTAAGGATGAATATAATACTGCTTTTATGAGGTTTTGTTAACTTTTGCTGTTTAAGCCAATCAGAAGTAAGTACAGACAATAGAAAAGTTATCACCTTTTTGCATACCAATTGAATTCCAACATGTTCGTTGCCGTTGTTGCTATCGTTCTTATCTGGACCGTTTCTTAAAGCACCAATCGCTTCGTGTGCTTAGTTACAGGTGTAAGCGATGAAAAAAGATAGCCCGAACGTTGAAATCTAAAATTGGTTCGAAAATGACGAGGCGGCCTCGCCGCATGGGAAAAAAGCTAAGTTACTTACAGTTGCTTTGCGATAACAATTCCAATATTCGTTTTGCTCTTTCAAGCACACAGGATACCAGCTTTGTTGAAAACACTTCTGGAGGGCAGTGTTCTCCTCAATGCAGGCTTCTAGAGCCCTACGTACAAAACGAGCATTACATGTCCAGTCTATCATTCGCGGATAAAGGATCTTCAAAGCAACATTAAGATTTTAAATTCAAACAAACAAAACACTGCTGACTTACATTGCTTTCACAACATATCTAACAAGCTCTCTATCACTGTCCGGTTCTACATTTGGAGAAAGTTTCTTACTTAGTTTCATGAGTGCCTCCTCCATTTTGAAAGATGACAAGTTTACGCCTCTGTATTCCCCGCAGAGGAAACCTTTTGTCTACATCTAACACCCGACGAGGGTGAAGAAAGTAGCTTGTTCAAAATGGCGGCTGACATAACTGAGGCGGCGTTCCTCACTTTTACGAAAACATTTCATTACTTGTACCTTTGGTGACAATCATGTCAAAGCAAAACGTCAGCGAGGGTTTCCGTCAGAAAGTGAAGCAGTTTTTTGGTGTAAAGAAGGGAAATGTTATTAGCAGCAGCGTTTACGAAGGTCCTAAACCCGACGAGTTCTACTTTCATCAAGAACTTCTGCAGGTACAGTGTAAGGCTGTTTTGTTGTGCGTTGATGCTCGCTCGATTCGCAGATACTACAAATGTGTATTCTCAACTTTAAACGTTTTAAGCTGAGATTTTAGAGCTTCCAACGGTAGTTGTGATTAGACTACTTTCTTTATAGTAAAGGTCTGATAAAGGAGATGAGAGGCGAGAGTACAATGTGCGACACCTCTTGAGCTTGACACAGGCGCCCCAAGCTCAGTGTGAGGGAAAGCCAACAAAAAATTAAGGATTTGTTTGGGACTTCGATTCCAATAACCAACAACCTCCCAGGTCAATTTTGGATTCTTTCTGAGTTTTTCAAATTTCTTCCTTCCATGAACCATTCAATAACCTAATTATCATACACAATGTAGACTCATTTCATGTGACTAACCCTCCCCACCTACCTCCATTCCTGGCCCAAAGAAGACATATTTTTAATATCTCACTGTTGCAGCTCCCTGCTTCTTGTATCTGTTTTTCATAGAGCCCTCCAAAATTTTTCAGTTGGCCCAGTTGTTCGAAAGGTGGATATTTGCTACATTGTATCCACTAGAAAATCGCTATCCATACACCTTATTCCAAAATGGCCACCATTTAAATATTCTTTTGTTTTATTCAAATTAGCCCTGGATGCCTCGTTCTTAAACTTAAAATTCAAAAGAATATTTTATCTTGAACAAGGCAACAAGGGCCAAGTTGGATCTGCATAAATCAGCGGCCATTTTGGAATAAGGGGTATTGGATAGTGTAATCGGTTTCGCTATGACTTATTAACTGGATACACTGATTTATCCGGTGGATAGCGCTATCCATCGTTTGAACAACTGGGGCCTGAAGTGTTTTATCTTGACCTTGGCCTCGAATTGAACTACAATCAAAAGTATTATCTCACTACATTGAGCACATCTACATGTAACATGAATTTGAGGTTAAATATTTAAATTCCTTACCCCTCTGCCATGAGGGATGTCTACAAATGTGACATTTGTTGCTGCAACCTAATTGTAACTTTTGTGACACTAGAGTTGCAATACTGTGTGTGCAAATTTTGAGAATTGGCATTGAGTTTTAACACCCCATAAATCACTTGCCTTAATTGCCTTGGGAACTCAAAAAGTCAAAATTTTATTTCTCATGGTATGATGGTGAAGCAGAAATTGGAATTCTGAATTGAAAGATAGTGTACAGGCAACAGGCAAAAATAGATAATAATTATTTTGTGGGAGGTTGATTGTTTAATTCACCCCTCAGGCGAGCTTGCGACACCCTCAGTTCATGAGGAAAATAGGCTGGTGTGAGACAGAGTAAAATCTGTTAGGTCTCACTCCCAGGAGTCAACGAGTTAACTCATTCACCCCTCAGGTGCCCTAGGACAACCCAGTTGTCTGTTACATGTAAGTCTCACTCCCAGGAGTCAATGGGTTAAATCTTGCTTACATGACATGTGGGACTTTTTATGCCTTTGAGTGCTTGTCTCTCTTGTAGTAATAATATTACATCTCGTGCATAAGTATCATAAGTCATCAGTAAAGCCAAGGGCTTAAGAGGCCTAACATTGCCAAAACTGCTTGCATTGTTTTAAGATCAGTCTACACTGTACTTCATTGATAGGAAATCAGCAAGGAAAGTCCTTTGTCAAACAGGGTGAAAGTTTTACGAGAACTTTGTGATTTCCTGGTCAGTCGAAGGGTGGAAGATGTGAGTATAAATTTCATTGAATTCATTTTTTATCTGCTTCAAGGTGATCAAGTGTGACGAACTAATGAACATTACTATCTGGGAAACTTATGTCCTGATGTCTCCTTTTTACATTCAGTAGATTTCAAGTGCAACTATCTAAACATGGATGTACAGTGTATCATCATGATGTCTGAGCAGAATATTGTTATTAATTTTTCTTCGCATTTGTAGCATGCCATTGAAGCAGCATGGGAAGCAGTCAAGGATCTCCTTGAATCCAGCAGTCCATTAGAAGCCCGCCATGTCACTCTCCAATTTCTGACAGTCATGATTTCTGCACAGGTTTGGTGTATTCATTCATAAAGTTGCTTTCTTCAGGGATGCTTGTATTTTTTTTTAAAATATAAAATCTATTCTTAAAACACAAACTCAGTTGTTGAGCAATATTGTCATAATTTTTTCAAAGTGATCTGGAACCCAACTGCTTGAGGATAGCAATGGGGCAATAGCGATCCAGGAATGCAGAAAATACAGCGCTGACCATGAGTTATAGCTACAGTAGGCTTCTCCCCCAATTACAGCTCTAGTTACTAGCCTTTGGAGATCTAAAATCTGGAGATTTATTTTATCTGGAGACCCCAACCCTCCCCCCTCCATGATCAACCCATCCACTTCCTGCCATTAGCCCACCACCTCCCTGCCTGGGGGAAAACAGGACAGTTATGTCGAGAATTTTTATTGGTTAAACGGAGGTCCAGTCAGACAATTTGTTATATGGCTGCTTGATAACAAACAAAGATAAAGTCTACTCAAAGCCATTTTGTTTTAAAGTTTCTGTCAACGTGTGTTTGAAACTCAGGCATGATGAAATGAAAGGAGTTTGAAAGAATCGAAACTCTTTAACTTCTAACTGGAAGTTGAGCCTATAAGGGAGCAAAGGTTCATTTAAGGATGGTGCCTACTAATTCAAAGGTATTTTTGCGCGGTTTACTGAATATGCGGGAAATGCAGATATTAACAAAATTAATGTTATTGAAATCCAAAAAGAAAATTGGGGCTGACCATTTTTGGAAGATAATATCAACAATATCTATCAAAAGCTTTAAAATACAAAGCAATGTATGGCGTTCTTTTCCAAATTGAAGCTTAATTATCTCATCTGAAAAATGAGTGGTTACCTCCAATTTTCTTTTTGGATACCAAGAGCACTCCTAAATTCTGCTAAATTTCTGCATGGTTTTGAACCGCGCAAAAATATCTCTGTATTAATAAGCATTACCCATAGGAAATCCGAGTATCTCAAGATGCACAGAACGTATGCGCATTAACAATTATAGTGGTTACCGTCCTTAAAGTTGTTTTTATCTGGGAGATTCGCTCCATATCCAGAAGAGTTGGCATGAGTGCACTTATCAAGGCAATTAATTCTTAGTCAAATAATAATAACAATTGATTATGATGATTGTTAAAGAGCTTTTCTATTTTCAATGTACATGTAGTGGGAAACCAGGAGTGTCTAATTGGCGTGGGTGGGTGAGTCGTGGGTCGTGGGTCCCTAACCCTAGCCCTTTTTTTATCAACGACTGGAAATTCTCGAAACAGACAAGACCTACATGTAAGACCTAAGACAAACTTGGATCGAGTACTGAGAGAGCTAATACTGTATATATATATATATATTTTATCTTCAAACAAACACGACCCACGTCCCACGACCCACCACCCACGCGATTTAGCCTAACCCGAAACCCGTAACCACTAACTAATGCATGTAATTTACAATGTACATACTTGTACAGTACATGTAAATGCACATTGCTAGAATAATACATGTAGATCATTTTCGATAATTATACTCAGGGGTTTCATTAGAAGCTGGGCTGGTCACCCGGGTTGGAGGGGGGGGGGGGGGGTACTCCCTTATAAAAAGGAGATACTTTCTTTCACCCCAAAAGAGACCATATTAAAACATGGATATATAAAAAATACAGTGACTTTTAATGACGGCAAAGATAAAATTTATCATCTAATACTTTCACCTACATGAAGGAATATAAAAGTGTAAATATACACTTTTATATTTCTTCGTGCGCAACCCTAAAGGAGACCTTCACGGCGTTTTGCCCAGAACACCCTAAGTGAGACCATCCCTCCCCTTTTTATATGGGGGTTTCATCGGCGGTATACCACTGTCTGTTAATGTCACACATTGCTTCTGACCGCTGGCTGCTCTGCCTCGATTTTCACTCAAACCCTAAAAGACAAGAGTCAGGCATCTAATTCAAAAGTTATTGAAACCCCTGTATACTAAAATTCAGTCCTAAACAAAAGCCTTCATCTTGAGGCTCTGGGAAATAATTAAAAAGATTTGTATGAGTTTATTTCCCAGAGCCTTGAGATGATGCATATGCTTTTTGTTTAGGAATGAATTTTAAAATATCGAAATTGGCTATTATATTTTATTACACATAACATGAGAATTTTATTCCATAAAGCTCATTTGTACAAATCTATACGCTTTATTTTCACATGTGAAAAAGGCCTATACAGCCAATCAGAATGGCGTACAGCTATTTCACATGTGAAAGTATAACCAATCAACGATAGCGTAAAGGCGTTTCCATGCCAATCACTCGTGCATCTCGTGCAAATCGTGCAAATCGTACTTGTTTTTGAATTAAATCAAATTTGTATTTGGTTTTATTGTTAGTGAGTTTTTGTTTCTAATTCGCGTTCAGAAAACTATTTTAATGAAAATTCTCATGTTATGTGTAATAAACAGTTCACGACATAGAAAGTGCTTTGTACGGGGTTTTATTCACTCGTTGTTTGTGTCAAAAACCCTCACTCGCTCGTTCCTCGCTCGTTCGGGTTTTTGACACAAACAACTCGTGCATAAAACCCCGTACGCCGCACTTTCTATGAAGTAAACTATATTTATTTGTCTTTATGAGCAATACTTGTGCGTGGATGAATACTGTACAACAGCCACATTTGTTTCAAAGTTGACAAAAAATTAACAATGAACACTTCCCAATTAATTCATTGGACTTATTGGTCAAAGGAGTTTCCATAGGGAATCGTGCCCTCAGCTTGCTACCATACACCTCAGAGACAGTATTTCCTTTTTCACCTCCCAAACAGTAGATAAATTACTCTACATGTATCTTGTTTTTGCAGTATAATAGACTGGGCATGTTAAGGGCCCATTTTTTCTCTGTTGTTATGGGTCACAAGGTTGATGAAGACATTAAACCCAGGTAAAACATTTATGAAATCTGCCCCATGATGAGCCTATACCATTTATTATTGGTATTTGTTGTTTTGGTTTCATCCAAGTTAAGTTATTAAGTTGTCTTGTGGGCAAGACAGGTCTTTGCTTTGACAGTTGTGCCTACAGTTATTATGTTCTGACTCCGTTTTAATAGTAACCTACATGTACGTGTAAGTCAAAGCATTTTGTGCAGGTTTTGAGAGACATGTCAGTGCATGCTGTAGAGCAGCTTTCAACATTATTGCCTTGGAGGAAATAGTATAAACAAATTGTTAAATGACTATGTACTGTACATGATTGTATTAAATATGATTACTTTTTCTTAAGGAAAGTCTTTGCTTGACTGTATGTTACCTGTGTTTAGGTTAGAATTGTTGAAGGCTTTAAGTGATAATGGAAAGGACATTTCATATTTTGAAGAATTGACAGGTAAAAAAAGAACCACTGACAATACATTTACATGACTGTACATCTTCGGTATACCTGCTGTTATCTGGTCCAATATCAAAAAAGAGAAGGAAAAACAAAAGAGAAGACAAGCTATACAAGAAATTGATCAAAACAATAAAGGAGCATAAAACAAGAATAATTATTATTGGCTTAATTACAGTTACAATGTACATGATGACTTTACATGTAATGGAGCTGCTCGTACATGTATCATTGTTTGTTATCATCACCTACTTAACAGTGTACACTGTATGATTGTATCTATAACCCATCGTTTTTTACAGCTTTATCATTATAATAGCTCTTCTCCTCTTTCCATGATTCTAACAGGACCTTTTCTGTTGTCTTGGATGCCAGAAGTTATGCAGAAATGGAGGTTTGTTGGAAATTTATATTAAATATTATTAATTTTTAGTGTAATAATGGTTGTTGGTGCTTTCTTTTTCATTTTGTTTACAAATCTATTGAGTCCGTAGTGTACAAAATGTCTGGGACTGAGTGATGGAAAGAAAAGAGAAAGGTGCTACTGGCTTTTCTTTGTGAAAGCATTGAAATTTTAATTCTCTTCCCACTGACTGATATCCATAACAGTGGTCCATTTAATGAGCATTATCTTCAAGGAGCATTAAACTATGATTGTATAAATAGATAGGGCTAAGGAAGTCTATTCATACATGTCAAATGCACATGTACATGTAAGAGAGACTGACGTGTACAGTTCAGCTCTCTATGATTGGGAAAACAAGTTGATTTTGGGTTTTTGAGATACTCTACAGCTTTACATGACTTTTGTATGATAGAATTATTTTTATGACCATGTAGTTCAGGGTTGCCACTATCAGGGAAAAATAGGTACGCAATGCGTACATGTGCGGCTCACAAATTACTGTTAGTTTGCAACATTAAGGTTTTGGCAGCTTTGTCACCCTTACTGTTGGGCATGTTACTTCAGGGCTTATGTAAAGGTATTTGGTAATG
Organism: Montipora capricornis; assembly: GCF_036669925.1. Taxonomy (NCBI): domain Eukaryota; kingdom Metazoa; phylum Cnidaria; class Anthozoa; order Scleractinia; family Acroporidae; genus Montipora; species Montipora capricornis. Next base: position 6,029,161 of record NC_090890.1, read on the forward strand.
ATAAAGTGGATGGGTCAGTAGTAATGTAGACTTTCGAAAAGTCCTTCATCTCATGTAGACAACACGCAGGACGAAGGACTTTTCATACTTGATTGGCGCCAATTTTAGAGACCCAATAACAGGTCGCTGAGCTAGACCAATCAGAGTAGTCCTTATGGAATGCAGGGGATAGAGTTGTCCATCAAAATGTGCCATACACAGTGTGCCATACACAGTGAAGCGTGACTTTCAACATAAGTGGTGGCTGAAGCTATAGGTTATACCAAATTGCACGACCATCAGAAGAAAACAATTCAAGCATATGTGTCTTGCAGAGATTTGTTTCTGTCTGCTCCAACTGGATCTGGGAAAAGTCTGACCTGTGAGCTAGCCCCGTAAGATTTTGATTGTTTCCTTGGAGAGGATTTCAATGCTCTTCGTAATTGTTCCACTTATTTCACTCATGAACGATCAATTCTCTAGCCTCAATTGTTTTGGCATTAAAGCGTCAATTGTGTAGGAGACGATTATTCAAAGCAACAGTTGGAGGACATTTTAAATCTGAAGTATCATCTGGTGTCTGGAAGTCCCGAGGCAATTCTCAACAACTATTGACCCAAAAAGTTTTTTCATCCACTGAAACAAGAAATTAATATTTTAAAATGTGTCGTCATTGATGAGAGTCATTGCATCGCTAAATTTAAGTTTCACTAAGATGTAACTCTACTTCTTTTCGCTGTGTCATCCCCTTTTGGCGCGAAACGCAAATGAAAACCTTACAAGCCAGACAAGTCAACCTCTTGCTCGCTCATCCGCTTTGCATGCAAAAAATCACGCAAGCTTCGCTCGCCAAAACGTTTTCTCCTGGGATTCTCGTAAGGTTGACTTGTGGCAAGTCTAGTAGTAATGCAAAATACTCTAAATTGAGGTGACTTTACTCTAACTGAAGCATTATGTACATTGTACATGTAAATTAGTTTCTTTCAGCATACAGTGACTGTACTATCCTAAAACTCCAAAGCACTGATTGATATACTTCCATGTCACTGAACCATTCTCAATACAACAAGTTGTATACCATGTCATGACTGGAATTTCACAAAATTGCTATAATTTAATGTACGTGTATTCTTAGACTTATTAGCAACAGTTGTTTGTAGGAGGGAACCTTCAAATTTCCTGAAATTTCAAGTACTGTAAAGACTCGTGTATAAGCCGCACTCATGTATAAGCCACAACCCCAACTTTCTAGCATGATTTTGCAAAAAATAAGAACGCCATCTAATGTTGTGTATTTGCAGTGACATTAATCATTAATGTTGCTGACAACTGTTGTCTTCATTACTAAAGCCCACAGTTGAAATGAAAATGATAGAATTTGCATAAAAAAAGCGCTGGAGAATGATGCAAAATGAAAAAAGCGCCGGGGAACGATGCGAAACGTTTGCTTGGTAATCACGCAGAAGTATGGACATGGAAACGTTCGCTTTCACATCAGCTGTGTGTTGATATATCATGTTTATCAAGACGTATGGTAACCACTGATTGGAGAAAAACTTGTCGCTAAATGAGAGTTTAACAACCCCATGGACAAACACGCTGTGAAAGTAGTGAGGGGCAGTGAAACTGTCGGCCATTTGCCTCACGAGTTCTCTCGAATAGCATGGTATTTTCTTGCTCATAGTGGAGAAATCAGTGTTGAGGTGATTAGTGGTAGATGACATTGTAAGCCGCTGAGCAGAGGAATGGAGGTTCTATGCCAGTTAGAGCTGAACTGCTCAAACAAAGTGCAAATGGAATGCTTGAAAGAACTACTGGCGAGCAATATTCGGGTTTAGAACCTGAAGATGCAAACCCTCTGCTGAAAGCAGTGATCAATACCAGGTTTCAATACATGTATGTTTCATCTTTAGTTACTGAAGGTTTTCAGTTCAATTTGTGACCCCTACAAGCCAGTTTACTCCCTCTGAAAGCAATGGTCTCGTGTACTATATTTAGCCTCACCCGCGATTTTTGGCGTAAAACTTAAGCAAAAAGGTGCGGCTTATACATGAGTCTTTACGGTACTTTTCAAAACAAAGCAAAAAAAAAAAAAAAATCCAGAGCTTTGCAAGGAGTCAATTGAGATTCAATGACTTTCAAGACAGTATAAACCTGCAAAAAATTAATTAATACTTCCACAGCAATAACTACTTTAGAAGTATTGATGATATGACATCACAAGTGAAGGTGTCCCAACAAATGATATACATGTATACTGTATTATAAAGAAGTGAAAGACGTACATGTAGATCTGTACATAATACACCAGGTTCGATTACTTACTAAAAAAATAGATTTTACCACTGTGGAAGAAAACAGTCATTGTCGGCCAAAAGTCAGTGGATTGTCAACTGCCTGTTCGTCGACTGTCGGCGGACTGCTGGTAGATGTGAGCTGACCTCTTCACTTTTACCCTTGCAAGAGTGCAATGACTCCTTTTGATGAATGTGAGAGTTACATGTACGTGTAAACTCCTGTTTGTGCAACCTGCACTAAAGTCTTAGAACGCAAGCCGTCTGTAGCAAAGCTGGCTTGTGTGTTTTGAGAGGGGAAATTACATGTACATGTAATTCCTGGTTAGAAACGCCTATGACCTGCAAGACAAAAACATTTGGTTTTAATATTGGCACAGGACACAACTGCATGTATCATACAAACAAGTCAAGAAAGACAGTGAGTTACCTTAAAAAACGGAAATATGAAACTTAATTTCACTCAAGGGTTGACGAAATACCTCCAGAGAAAGAATCGCGATACTCATACAGACAAAATAGCTGCTTTTGAACTTGCATGCATTTTGGCTGAAGTGGAAACTGGTGCCTAACCTTGCAGTAAACCACGTGACAGCTTCTCGTTCTCACTTACAAATAAACAAATCAGTCGATGGCATAGAAAAAGTGTGGCTGTCACAATACGTGTAAGCCACACAAAAATCAGGGAAAAACATAATTTTTTCATGGTCAGGCAAAGGTCAGGGAAAATCTTTTATAATATAATTATTGTGATGTCAAAGTCAGTGAAAAGTCAGGGAATATTATTTTTGGTAAACAGTTCACAATATTTTGCACACAAACAAAGAGAAAAAATTAATATTGATGGCCTTCAAAATAAGCTGAGGCAACTAATTATGATTATTCAAGTACATGCAATTTAAGGCTAGTGAAAATTGTTTAGAGTTCAGAGAAAAGTCAGGGAGAAATCAGGAAATGTTTTTGTTACTGGTGAGTGGCAACCCTGCCTTAGTTTCAATAAGCACCGACAGCTGATGAAAAGTTCTTTCAATATGGATTTTGACAACATGACACCGAAACTGCAGCTACCAACTTCAAATT
>NC_090890.1:6037513-6080013 GCF_036669925.1 Montipora capricornis
GTTTCTCATTATTACACAGAGTTTTTCTCAGTTTTTCATGTTCTGTTGGTTGATTTGGTCAATAAACTTCCTCAACAAAGTTAGCAAGCTGGTTCAGTCAAGAATATTAAATTGGGAGGGTATGATTGCATACATGTAGTGATGAGAAGGGTAATTTTGTTCCCAGGCTCTTTCCTGTCACCATGGTCTGGTAGCCTTGGAAGTAGCACTCTCTGTTCAGAGACTGGTGAAGAAATATGGTCATGAACTTCATGTTGTGGCCTGGGATGCAGTGTTGGATATTACGGAGACTCTACAAAAGCAAGTGGAGGTATGTAAGAAAGACAGTAGTGTTGTTTTGAAAGTTACAGATAATGCCCAGAAATGCTCCTAATTACTGTAGATGCACACATATTTCAATATGCCATCACCGGGTCCCCTTGCTCTTCTCCCCAACTTTAACATCAGTCGTGTCTCTGAATACAGGCAATTAACGGCACAAAGTACCTCCCAAATGATGCTCCTCAAGTAAGGAGCTGCATTTACCCTTAGCAAAAAATAATGCTAGCCTTTACCGTTACCTTATTGTTGGAAATAGGTAGCAAAGGCTTAGACTTAGAGGGACAGTTCATGTCTTTGTGAAATTGGGTTTGCATCTACAGCTGTAATTAGGTCCATGTCTGGACATACTGTAAGTGAGTAGAGAAAATAACTCACCTTTTGACACACGATAACAGTAGTTCAGTTGAGTGCCTTAACTTGAAACCAAACTAACGTGATGGACGATTCTTTCTTACTATCCAGGTATATTCGCCAGGTGATAACTCCTTAATAGAAAGCCTTCACAATCTATTGACCAGCATAGAGGAACTTTATGAGGCTGGCAAATTTAATGGACCAGAGGAAAGGTTCTTTGCTTTGGTTGAGAAAAGTGCAAGTATGAGACCTGTAAGTTCTTCCACCCAACTACCCTTTCCGATTCGTCCCCTCTCCGGAGACATCCTGTAGCTTTCCAGATGCAGTTTGTAATTGGAGAATGAAACAAGAGGTGATACAAAAGAAACAATGCACCTCGCCTTGATAACAATGGATGCTATGTAGGTCATAGGCACCAATGAAAATAACAGTCTGGAATAGCTGTACAGGATTACTCCCTCCCCAGGCAACATCAATGTTATCACCCCCTCCAACTCGTAAGTTTGATTCGCTGTAAAAGAGAAGTATGTTGAATTAACTGCCAAATTTGTGTATGACAAGAATGAGGTCTTGAGACTGATTAACAAAATTTTCAGTAAATAATTTAGATTAAGTTTATAGGCAGTGTCTCCACTTTAGTGAGTAAAAAAGCTTCGCATCACAAGACAAAAATTTGGACCGTTGGTTTGCGATTCCCCTTTGAAGAACGTACGGCTCTTTAAAGAATAAGAATCTAGATAGAGAGATACAAAAATAAGCTTAATCACAGTCTAAGAGTGGCAAAACGTCTTTACTATGACAAGAAATTCGAGGAATCCAAATCTAAGGTGAAATCTACCTGGAGACTACTGAATGAGGTTAGAAACAAAACAAAAGCAAAAACCAAACTAAACTCGACTTTTAAAGTAGATGGCCTGGAAATTGGTGATCCCATGGAAAATACTTCACTAATATTGGACCTAACCTAGCAAAGCGAATAACTTCCACTGTAGTATCTTCGCATACAGACTATCTCTCTAGAAACTTTCCCCAATCTACTGTATCTTCTTAACTCAGCTACAGAGGAAGAAATTATCAACATCGTCAGCTCATTCAAACCGGTTAAAGCTGCTGGACATGGATTTCCATGTCCACCATTAAACAATCTATTCACTGCATAGCTGTATCATTAATCCACATCATTAACCTATCCATCAATCACAGTGTCGTTCCAAAGGAAATGAAAATTGCACGTGTTGTTCCTACTTTTAAATCTGGAAATCAAACTTCTTTTTACTAACTACAGGCCTATTTCCGTTTTACCTTGCTTTCCAAAATTCCTAGAAATGATTATTTACAATCGAATTCTTTTGTACCTAAACAATGTCAATATTCTTCATGATAATCAATACGGCTTCAGGAGAAACCTCTCAACTTCCCTTTCTCTAGTTTATTTTTGTGACAAAATTTCTCTCGCCCTTGATCGCAGAGAATTTGCAACAGGAGTATTTATTGATTTGTCTAAGGCATTTGATACCGTGAATCATAACATTCTTTTTGATAAGTTACAACACTATGGGATCCGAGACCTAGCGTTGGATTGGGTAAAAGCTATTTTTGTCAAAGATCTCAATTTGTAGAATATAACGGCCATAGATCGCTCCCTTAGGTAATACGTTGTGGTGTCCCACAAGCAGGGTTTTCGTTTGAGGCCGGAGGCCGGACGTTTCGTCCTGTGGTTTCCCATTCCATGTCCGGTACTTTAATGGCAATAATATCATTTGAGGGGTTTGTTTTATTCTTTATTATTAAGTAATTACTTAAAGAGAATTTGAGTGAACGCCAGCCTTGCCTGGGAAACTGATTCTTGGGTTCCAGAAACTCTGCAAACAGCGTTTCTGAGTGGCCAAAAATGTCACGTCCAGCGCTTTCAGAAATATGTTCGCTACTTTGCAAAACTGTCGAAAACCCTGCACAAGGTTCAATTCTTGGCCCCCTATTCTTCGTCATATACGTCAATGATTTTTGTGACGCTTTCCGCCTAGAATCCATTTGATTTGCTGATGACACCAACTTATTTATTTCTGAAAAGGACCCAGTTACTTTGAACTAAATCTTAAAGAGTGAACTGTATAATCTCTCAGCCTGGTTTGCTACAAAAAAGGTTTCCCTTACTGTATCCAAAACTAAGTTTGTGATGTTTAGACACCAACAGAAAAAGACTCTGCTATGATTTTGACACGTCCATTAATAGGAAAGCGTTAACCCAAGTCTCAGAGACCCTCTTCCTCGGTGTTTTACTGGACGATTGTCTTTCCATGGAAGTCTCATATATCGCTTGTTGCGCATAAAATATCTAAATCTATTGGCATTATTTATAGATCCAGTTATTTCCTTTCTAAAACCTCGTTACGCACTCTATACAATAATTCTGTGGTTCTTCCGTATCTTTATTACTGTAATTTAGTTTGGGGATCCACTTACAAAAGTAACCTGAAAAGGTTAACAATGTTACAAAAACGGGCGATACGGGTAGTGATGCTTACACATACAGATCCAATATTTAAAGAACTTAAAATTCTCAAAATGAACAGTATTCACTTGTTACAACTAGGTCTACTCAATTTATGTACTCTTTTAGTACTGGTAATCTCCCTCCTAAATTTGACTCTTTTTTCTATGTTAATAATAGTATTCATAGTTACAACACGAGTCACGCTTCCTTTTTTTGGCTACCTATTTGCCGGACAAACATAAGGCAGTTTTCTAAATCCTCTCAAGGCCCTAAAATTTTCAATGCCCTTAGTTCTGAAATTAAAAATACCCCAACTCTAATATCCTTAAAACACAACTACTAACTTCTTCCTTTTCCTTTTTTATTTCCTCGTCGATCCAACTCTTGTGTCACACCTAACTGAACGCCCTGCTCTATATTTGTGTTATTCAATTCTTTCTGTTTTGGTAGGAATTCTAACCTTGTATAAGCCTCCTGATTTCTTTTACGTTTCCTCGCCATATATATTATCTTAACTTTTAATCATTAAATGTAAATTTATTGAAATGTGGCAAAATGCCATAAATGTAAAGATTATATTGCTTTGAATTCTCTTCTCGCACCATAGATTTAAATGTGTAAGAATGACTTTTTACCCAAATACGTATCTTTTTTATTCACAGGAGCATTCCCTTCATATCTTGGTGTCATTTAAGGCTCAAATGGTGCATCCTGCTCAAGTTGGCTGGCTCACAAACCTTCATAATCTGATGGAAAAATATTTCAGGTTCCAATGACCTACGATGTATCTAACTCTCGTGCGATCAATCATCCTTTTCACAATTTGCTCATACACAATGTATATTTAAACAACCGACCTATTCGTTTATCAAAGCGATACACCCATTGGTTTAATGAGACTTTATATGTATAAGTGTGCTGGAAGGCTTACGCTCTTTGCATTTTTTTCAGATATGAAATCCGTACCAGTGTAAGAGTCAAAGTTCTCAGTGTACTTTCTTCCTTACTTATCTCATATGGGCACTGGTATGAGGTATGATTTGCGAGTCTTAAGTCACGTTGATATGACACTGTAACATACAACTAATATCAAAACTGAGTAGGTGAACTTGGCAGCTGATGCCTTGATGGGTGATGGGGCAAGTGATCAGTCTGGGGGAAGAAGTTATACATGGCAATCCCGTGCAAGCGATCGCCACTAAAGGCATCTTCACACTAAGAAAATCCATGGAATACTAACTCCACCTTGTAAGCCATGGCTTGCATGTCAGATCATTAGTTGTATTTGTTTTCGTTTTCTTTTTTATATGTATCTTGTGCAATGTAAACTTCTGTTATGTTAAATAATAAATTAAAAAAAAAAGAAAACAACTCGACCTTGTAATTCCAAAAAAAAAAAAAGGGTAGAGAGGAAAGAAAGAAAGACAATAAGGCAAATAGGCCCTACTGTAGGCCAGTAAGCAATTGAATAGGACCACGAGGCTAGGAACTCTTTGCAAGAACTTCAAGTTCCCTTTTCTGTCAGTTAAACATAGGGAGACCATTGCCCAGCATTATCTCGATTGTCTAAATTGCTTTCAACCGGCAAATTAAAAGTGGAACAGAGCTGATAAAAGTGTAGAATGGTTTCGACACAATTTAACAGAGATGCTGAGAACTTTAATCCGTACTGCGATGGAACCATACAGCTGTAAGCGCCTCTGTTCTGCAACGGACAACGGCAGTGACAATGAAAATGTCTAATGAGTATGTTTAAATAAAGTGCTACTCTGAAATTAATTCGTCGCTTTCGAAGTGGACCATGTAGTACATCTTACACTGGTTTGTTGTTAAGTATTACCGTCACAAACCGATTTGCACGCAAAATCCCTCCATGGGACAATGCTAAAATTGACGTGTCCCATAGTACCACTGGGAATGTAGATTAATGGCATATTGGATACGTATTTAATTTCCAGAAACTCTGCTTGGGTTTCTGGGACTACCTTTATCAAACTTTCTGGAAATTCTCAAATTCAGCGGTCAGACAATTGGCAGTAGAGTTCAATTTACTCTCTAGGTTAAATTTCCGGGATTGTTTTGTAAGGGCATAACCATTCTTCCATATTATACATAACTTATGTTACATAAAGGATTTGTCTTTTATTTGGAGTATCAATTTCCTCGATGTTTTCAGGAAGAGCTACTAGAGTCAGCGGTGTTGCCCTACCTTAGTCATATATCTGAAGACCAAGATGTCACTGTTCGGAATGAAGCTGTGCAAATTCTTGTTGACTTGTGTGTCACGTGCGACTCTCAGAAGTGTCAAGATTTCCTCTATATTATTGAAAAGGTGACTCTTGTCTGATTCTTTTGTAGTCGTTTAAGTCCGAAACTGCTCATTGCTTTATCAAAGGTCGCTGTCCTTTCGATCTCCCAATAAAAATGAGTTTATTAACCAGAATTAAGGTCCCTCTTTAAAAAAAAGTAGTGAAACAGATCGGTATTTTTTGATATTGTGAGCAGCTTCTATTGTTTTTAAGTCTCAGTCATGGCTTCATGTGTTTAGTTTTTTTTTTTTTTGTCTAGGGTGTCGAGCCAATCCCATTATACGTTACGAGACCTACTACATACAATACAATACAATGCAGTGCAATGCAATGCAATGCAATGCAATGCAATGCAATGCAATGCAATACAATACAATGCAATTGCAATTGTAACACAATCAACGAAACGACAAAAACTGTTGAGAATCCCAACTGGTCGGAGGCAATCCAGTTGGATCTCCGGATCTCAAGGCAAGCGCCCTAACCACTGGGCCACACTGCCCACCTATTTAGGGTTGCCTCCCTGCTACCACAAGTCCTGGGACACTGTGTCCTAAATTCACGATATTCTAACACATGTCACATCCCACAGAAACTTTCTATCGGGAAATTACAATCAGTCCATTTTTCTGGACTTAGCCACGGAGGGGGAAATTATTCCTATTGCAAAAATCAATTTCAGTCTGGTGAAGCTGCTGGCTATGATAACATTTCTGTGTCTGTTATAAAAAAATCCATAAACATCATTTCTGCGCCACTTGAACACATATAATTAATTTATCTATTTTACATGGCATTCTCCCCTACGAAATGAAAATTGCTTGTTTAGTACCAATTTTCAAATAAAAAAAGTCGCGATCCTTGCCAAGGGGTTACAATCCCCGAGGCCACAATCCTCTCCAGAGGGTTACAATCTCTTACATGAGAGGTCCTTACCTATTTAGGGTTGCGCCCACTGGTTTCTATGGTAACCGTGCGCGATCAGAAGGCACACAACCCTAGTACAGTGAGTCTATGGGGCAAAGGGTTACCCGCATGGGAACACTTCATCCCCACCCGTATTTTATTTCACAATATTGACTAGATAAAGCAGAAAGTGTGATTTAACCCTTCATGATAGAAAAGCGAGTCATTGCTTGAGTCCATGTTAAAATAAGTCATGAACTGTAACAAATCCACAGATAGTGTACAATTTGCTACCATAATTCCCCATGACATGTCCTGGGACATGCTACTGAGGCGCCAGGTATGAAAGAGAGAAGAAAGGGAGGGAATTTGAGTGAAGATGCTTCTAAGGTTAAGTGTTTTTGCAATAAAGACAGAACTGGAATGACAGTATCAAAGGTCGGACTCAACATACTAGTCGAAAGCACGAGGCGCCTAGAATGTGATTGGATAAGGTGCATGGAGTGGCGTTCACCCGAGACAAGGTTGCTCTGTGACAGAGAAAGCCTACGCTCAAATGCATATCTCTCGCAGAGGTCATGATTGTCACATCAACGTTAATTTATACTGGTTTATAAATTGGCTGTTGAATGGTTGGTTTGGCAGTTATGCTCCAATAAAGCGGGATCTTGGACTGTTTTACCAAGCCTTTACGCCGTTTGTTTTGTTTTAGGTGATAAGTAGGCATGTTGAACTCCAAGGGAAAGGCTCACAACTTCTTGAACAACAACAGCAGGTAAATCATGTTTAACTTTCAGGACAGCAAGGAAACCACAGTTTCTTTAAAAGTGTGTCAGTTTTGGCCAAATTTTTCTTCTAGTGTGTTTCGAAAACTGAGGAGATTATGTTCTACATGGAGCTCTAAGTTCCCTGTCTATAATTTTGTACGTGGTTACATGAAATTCTCGCGACACGTTTACTTCGCGAATTTCGTGTAATAAGGTACATTTGAGGTACATGAGCGTAATTTGAAAATACTGATTGACGTTGCATGTTATTATCATTTTACGACTATTCCGAGTCGTGTCCCTGTCTTTCTCTCTGTCACAAATTTGGTCATTCCACGTCGTTGTACGGAGGAAACGGCAACAATTTATCGAAATGTTAAACGCGTGTTCGGGACGTGCACTGTGCTTGTTTCTGTGCATCGAACCGATTTTTTTTTTCCTGTGGCGTTATCTTTTTCGTCGACACCGTCATTGCTCAAGGCCCGGACAAACAGCTTCAATATCCTTTCAAGATGTTGAATAGTGATGTTAAAACCGTTTACCGCCCCCTCCCCCCTCCCCTCCCCTCCTATCAACATTGTTGAAACATGTTGAATCGAGTTAGAAGCGTTTAAACTTTGCTTCAACAACCATTCAACGTTTCCATTGTTACCACGAATGTTGAATGAAGTCTAAGCCGTTTGGCCCCCTTTCTCTCTCAACATGATAGGTATGCGAGTGGGTACTAATCGGTCTCTCAATGATGTATCCATGTCCGTATCCATAGTAACATCCGCCTGGGACTGAATACCAGGCCTCTTGTGAATCTTTGATGAATCAAATGTTGGTGATGTGTTGAAACTGTTTGCCCACACCAGCAGTGAACATTGTTCAACATCGTTTGACATCATTCAACAAACGTTGAAGCCTTTAAGCTCCCTAATACACCAGGCCCCAGTTGTTCAAACGATGATTAGCGGTATCCACCGGATAAATCACTATCCAGCGGATAAACACTAGCAAAATCAATTGAGTTGTCCAGTGGATAATGATTTATCCGGCGGATAGCGCTATCTATCGTTTGAACAACTCGGGTCATATATGTCCAGAATTGTAATTGAATGCATAACGTTTTTGATAAGCGACTGGTCCACAAGTAAAGATGAACAGTTGCATTTTACTCTCACCACAAAATGACGCTAACGCTTACTGTTCCTTCATTGCTATCTATGGGCAAATTTCAAGGAACATTTCGATCTCAAAATTGGGCATAAGCGCAAACATTGTACTTGCGTTGTCGGGTGACTCTCGAAATAGGCCACTTCGGAAAATACCATGATACCCTTTGTTTGTCCCCCCAAATTTTTAATAAGCATTGTTTCCAGTTTTTCTTGGGACTTACAATGGTCCCAAGTAAAAACAAAAGGAATGCTTATTCAAAATTTGGGGGTACGAACAAAGAGTGTTATGGTATTTCACGAAGTGGCCCATTTGAGAACGTGCCTCTCGTTCTACTATTTGCAGTTAGTGCAAGAGGAGAAAGAGTTGAAAGATGTGAAGACTGCTGTCAAAGGATTGGTGCAAATTTTTAAGGTAGCGACGAGTGATGAACCCAATGTAGTGTTGTTTAAATATTGAAGAATGTATGATCACATCTAGAACAAATTTAGGTATAATTATAATGATAAAACGAACGAAAAGAAGCAGGTAACTTGCTGACTGTTTACAAAATGCCGCTCTTGGGTTCAATTCAGGACTGAATACAATATACAAAGCCGATTTGACTTTTTGGTGGTCATAGCGGAATCCGACCCCAGACTATCCACTTTGAAATCCTTTGCGCGATGCATTCTGCCTCGTGATTCAGACCTAACTCACAATGAATACCAGCACTAAAGAGATGTATTTTTATTAATGTGATTCGGGCATATTCAGAAAAAATCTGAGTGCTCCTAACATAAATAGAACCAGAAACCCATAAGGGTTGAAACGTGTAACGCTCGTTCACAGCTTCCGAATATCCAGTGCGAACTGATTGGTTGAATGTTTCAGTGCTAAGTACCATATTTGGAAACCCCTCGCTCTTGTTGTTCCAAATATGGTACTTAACAAATTGAATATTCAGAAGCTTGTTTCCTAGCAAACAAGGGGCCGTTACACGTTTCAACCCTTATGGGTTTCTGATAGAACCTATCAGCGCACCTTCAGATTAATAGCTCTGAAAGTTTTCTTGGCAGCAGGGATATTAAACTAGGTCCAAGGAACAATTGTCGAAGCATTGTTTATCTGTACTCTTATCTTTGTCTTCAGGTCAAGTTGTTTCGTTTACCGCACAGTCATGCTGTCAGGGCATTCGAACTCCTGGTTTCTCATATCAAAGCTCATTATTACCATGGTTTCAGCACCTACATTGCCAGTATCATCAGAATTGTGGTAAGCTATTTTTTCTCGTAGACACGTGCACATGACGGTGGTTTTCAATCGAGTTTCGTTAAACCAATTAAAATGATAAGGTATTTACGGGTTTCTTTGAAACTCTTTTTGAAAAGGTATGAAGTAGATCTTCTGAAAATTAGTTTTCTTTCCTACGACATGGCACTTAAGCCGATTTTGCAATTCGTACAAAAAAAATGCAGGCCAATCCCTGATGAAATTCGTGTCCTTTTATTTCAAAAGTTACTTTTTGTTTAGAAACAGAACAGGAAAACGCATGCTTGCGAATAGCCCATTTATTGTTCGAGTTTCTGTGTAACTTCGTTTCAAACTGAAGGCTGGTTCACACGAGCGACTCAAACGCAGACGCCAGCGCAAGCAAATATATGTGTGAACTACCATAATGCGAACGCAAACGCAAGCGCAAACACCGACGCAAGAAATGGAAAGATTTCCATGTGCTTGCGCTTGCAATTGCATTTTTTTCCTGCGTGAACCGGTGTAACGCAAACGAAAGGTGAAAAAATACTCATTTCATGCCTCTAGAGTTGACACCAAGATGGCGTCTTCTATCACGTCGAAAGTAATGCTCTCAATCACCAAGGTACAATTCTCATACTAGATTATGGTGATCTCCTGAAATTGTCTTTTTCGAAAGCTTTCTCGAAACCGACTCGTTTGGGTTCAGTTCCATTATTACTCTGTATTTGGCGCCGTCGTCTTTTCGCCGAAGGCCAAGATGGAGAAAGAACCTCAACCCCAGCGCATGTACTTCGTCCGCCATCTTGGGATACTCCTCAGTTGCGCGTGTGTATTTCAATGTGCTTGCGTTTAGGTTGGACGCGTGAACATCCTTGCGCTTGTCTTTACGTTTGCGTTGCTCGTGTGAACCAGCCTTCGTGAGTTTTCGTGGAAAACCCGAAAAATGGACATGAGTTTGATCTGCATGAAAATACATAAGTCGTTTTTTTTTTTTGGATGGTTTTACACATCTGTGAAGCAGAGCCGAACAGCAACGCACAAATGGAGTATTAGTGGCTGCAGTTTACGTTTGTTTTGGTTCTTATAAGAGAGATTCAATCGTCACGTTTACGGCAAACGGCAAACGAGGGACTAAAATTTTCGTTTTGCCAAAAATCGAAGAAACACGTTTGATGTGAGCTCATTTCTTGCGTGTTAGCAGCAGGTATCAAGTGACTTTTCAAAAGAAAGAGACCAGTTAGAATAACGTAACTTTCACACTTTTATGACAAGCAGCAACCTACCGTTTTGCGTTTGCCGTTTCACTTAAACGCGATGCTTAATCTCTCCGATTGAGAGCCGCACAACTAATCACAATAGATCTTTCTCCAAAATGGCGGCAACGGATTTGAATGAGTTAAACTAGAACTGAATGGAAAACTGATACCAGAAATAGAAAGAGCACCTTTACTTTGGTAACCCTGCAAAGTTTCAGCGTATTAGGTGTTGTATCAGCTGAGAACATGTAAGTTGAAAGTTGACAAATTTACAGACATTTGTATGAATGGGGGTATACTGACATTTTCTTGGCCGATTTACATCTGATGTGCCGAACTTTGCAAGGTTACTAAAGTAAAAGAGCTTTTTCTATGTCTGGTATTAGTTTTTAATTTTAACTTATTTGAATTTTTTGGCCGCCATTTTGGAGAAGGGTCTATTAACTTTGTAATCTGTGGCTCTACGGCTCTGGCTCTGGAGAATGTTGCGCAAGTTTTCTGAGCAATCAGGTCGCGTTGGGCAATGAAAGATGACTTTTTACAACATCCCTTTGTTTATATCGCAGACGTTTGAGTGTTTCCTTAGTCTACGCTGCGACTCCAGCTTACGACTTGGTTTTTGCAATTCTGGTGAAGAGGGAAATGATTCGAAGTTTAGCCGCTACTTTACTTCCTGGCACAGGTAACCATTGTTTTCTCATGCTTTGTGGTGCTGGGTGAGATTGTGAACTGTAGAAATGGGCTGGGAGGGGAGGAGAGGGTGGGGCTAGACTGAAAATTTCATATAAGTTCTGTCGACCGACAATGATTTGAATTCGAGTGTACGTTCAAACAAGAGAGGATGAGGTAAGAGAACGGATCCCCCATTTATGGGCTACTTCCATTGATAGTTTTTAAAATCTAATTTTTGCTATAAAGCTATTTTAGAGAGGCACCTGATTGGCAAGCTGTAATGACGTAATGAAAATTGGGAACGAGAAATTAAAGTAATTTTACGAAACTAAAAATATATTTTTTAAAACGATGATGCGGCATGGGCATCCGTTCTCTTACATAAATACATACACTCTTTATGGAGGGTAACACTAAATAGCTAAAAGCTAATAAACTTGTGGCCCTCAAAAAGTAGAAAAAAAGAAAAAAAATTACAGAATTCAAATATGTAAAAACTATACTATCAAATCTGTAAATTCGAATAAATATGAAATTAAATTAATATCAAGCTCAATACTAAAGTGATTTCAACTAAGCTGTTCTTTAAAAACTACATTAAATAAACTCTCCTTAAATACAGGAAGAGAATCTTTACGTCTTATTTCTAAAGATAACTTATTCCAAAGTTTACAAGCTGTAACCAAGAAGGACTTTCCACCTTCTGTGTCACGTATATACTCAGGGCAAACTAAATTAAATTTAGCATACCTAGTATTTTTAGAATGGACTTGACTATTAAGAGTAAAATATTTGATTGAATAATTGGGTATGGTACCTTGAATAAGTTTGAAAACTAGAGAACAACTGCTTATCTTATTTTTTTCATAAAAAGGAATCCATTTTTACTTCTTAAATAATTGTACAGATGGCGAATCTCTATCAGCAGACAAAATAATCCTAGCCGCCCTTTTTTGCAGTTTCAATACTCTGTTCAAAGATTCGTTAACACAACATGACCAGATAACACTAGCGTAGGTTATTATAGGATGAATTATCGAATTATAATATAACAGTCTTTGCCTAAGAGGCGGATAAACTCTTACCTCATCCTCTCTTGGTTCAAACGAATCGTTTATTCCACTGGCCCTGTTCTCTTTTTTTATCCTTCACTCCTTAATCTATGTTGAGCTTGCTCCTGACTGAGTGTCTTTTTTTGGTATTTCAGTGATGTTGACAAGTCGTCCTCGCATCTAGCTGCTATTCAGTATTCGGAAGTGTTTGAAGTGATTTTAAACTGTCTGCAATACGTGAGTTTTCCTCCACTTCTTTATATATTTATATTTTATTTGCTGTACGAAGCTATTACGCATACCACTAGACGCCGTTTAATTGTTTCATTGTTCTTCATTATCTTAGGAGTGGGACTGGACTGTACTGGAACATGTTTTAAGAGTGCTACCAGAAGTCCTGCAAAATAAGAGCCTAATATTGTCAGCTAATCCAGCATTGAACACTATGACATCAGTTCTCTGTCACATGGTAACGTATGCATCAACGTGTACTTTTCCCACGCAGTTTCTGCAGATTTTAAAGATGTATTTTCCTTTTTTGAATCTTGTAATGGTACATTATTACATTATTGTAATTGGATTCAAGCATTTACTTCCGAGTCCTTATCAATATACGGCCACTTGCATTCGAGTGCATCGGTGTCTGACCTTCACAGTTCAGGTCCCGCAGTATTCAAGAATTGTTTACATAATGGATTGTCTCAGGAGAACATCTCCTTTTGATCGTTATATACTGAGGTGTAACATAAGTTACAGCAGTTGAACGGTAGGGTCCCCCCCTTAAGCTGCCCCTTGATGGATTGGAAATACATTAGCACCTCGAAAACGGCAAGCCATGTGGTCGTTGTTATTTAAAACTCTGCTCAATTTTTTTTGCGCACTTAAAGGTATAATATAATATGGTTTTTAATTACAACACTTTATGTTTCTTGCACCCTCTAGTTCTTCTGTTTAATCTGTGGACGAAAAACCGCCACATACCAGTGTTGCTTGTTACTCAGATGTTGTTGAGTGATAAAGTGTATAAAATGTTCATATGTTTGAACTGTGAACATTGAAATACATGAGAGTTGGAATTTATCTCAGGTACGCAGAAACTTAAGCAGTTTCGAAGGTTTGAACGGGATTCGAACCTTACCCTGCGATCAGTTGGTTTCTCCTACGCTTCCCGAGAGATTAACCACTGCTAGCATGTGCGAAGTACGGCACACCCCGCGTGATGCATTTGATATCACTTCGTCTTACTTCGCGGTAAAAATATGGAATTTGTCACCCAAACGCAGAAGTTACCTAACTGAACGCATGCGCAAACGCCAAAACAGGTTTACTAACTCGTTTTGCCTGTTCAAATTTAATTTATTCGTCCTTGGGGCTGGACGGCGGCTCACTCAAACAAACTGACGGTTGATCCGATGGAGAAACCAACTGCTCGCAGGGCATTCAAACCCATGACCGAGCCATTGCACTGCACTGCTCTGCCAACTGAGCCAACAAGCCAACTGGGAACTGGTCACTTGTGAGTTTTATTTTCACTAGGCTTTCTTCGCTACCGCTTTAGTTGCTGCTAAACTGAGATGATCTCCAACTCTCATGTACTGATGGCGTTGTCGTTCCACTGCAGATTAGGTAGACCACTTCAAGGTTTACACCATTATTTTTCACTTTTCTACGGCGATTGAAATAGTCAAAGAAAAGGACAATTGACTGTTTCAGTAAACCAGTAACGGTATTTTGTTCTTTTATGTTAAATGTTTAGGTTTCAGAGCCATCTTGCATTATTGATCTCCGTGGTGTCCCTCCTGGTGTGGGTAGAATAGGCTTACAGGCCCTTATATTCCCAGTAAGTATCAACTATCGTGTCTCGATTTTTTAATCTCCAGTTTACAAAATTTACCTCCCGGGGGCTCTTTGTATGTCGCCTGTTCTCTTTTATACCCTGGGTGTGCTTTTCTCAAAAGTTCCGAATGGAACATTTCAGGTGTATTTTGGGTGCCGTATCTCCCCTGTTTCGTCCGTCGAAAGACGTTTGAAGGCATGGAACCTCCGGGCTTTCGAGAACGTGCTATCCAGTTGTTTCGGCCTTTTTAAAGCGATTCCAAGAGCCCACGGTATATCAGAATGACTTAGTTTTCGACTCAAATGATTTTTAAAAGGTGTCATCGTTAAGTTAAAATTCCCACTAAATGTAGTTCATGATTTCCAGGTTTTGACAGTTCTTGCTACGTATCACTCTAATTTAGACAGAGGAAGACAGGTAGGTGTTTTGAAAATTATAAACATATGTAAAGACTTTTCTGGTGACCTGAAAAAACTACAATCATTAGTTCTTTTCATCCTTTCGTAATGGTTTAGTCCTTTAAGTAGATGTCAGTTGTATGTGAAGTTTAATTTCGCCCTTGCTTAGTTTCGCATTGCATCGATTAGTGATTGGTTTGAAATTCCGCACCACTTAAAGTACTACTATGATCAAAAAGCCACTTCCTTTTTTCTTTCGATTTTGAAAGTATGTTTGCTTAACACCTGACTGGCAAAATTTTGGGCTTTGATTTTTATCCAAAGGCTGTTTACTTTGAGTGCAAGTTTTTGATTTCACGGTCCGCCATTACTCATGTTCAAAACTGACCGATTGGACCTCAGAGGGTTAGCCGGTGTGGCAGGCGTTAAAAGGGGAGGGAGGGAGGGAAAACGGGAGGGGGGACTTGCAAGAGAGGGGAGAGAACGCCTGCAGTAAAAACCTCTTGTTTTCATTTCTGCGGCCGCTGTCGGCCGCAAAATTGCGATTGGCTAAGACACAATGAGTAATGTTTCATATTTTAAATACAAGTTGGCGGCGGACATAGACGCGTTGGCGAGTGCTTTGAGAGATTTTAACCTTACCAGTGAGAGAGATATTGTTTTGAAACCAGAACAAGAATCAACCGTAAGAGCTCTTTTAGCCGGAAGAGATGTCCTAGCGGTTTTGCCGACTGGATACGGAAAGAGTTTAATTTATACACTGTTCGTTCGTGTGAAGAATTTCGAATTACGAATTTACATTTCCCAGCAAACATTCCCGCGTGCGTCGGTTAAATTCTGATTGGTGGATGATTTGACAGATAATGGGCCCTTTGCAGGATAGTGATCACATGGTACAAATCCGCCATACTGGGACGCAAATTGCGCACTGGGACATCTAAAACAAAGCTAGTTAATCTTAATTTTCTTTGTTTTCTTCCAACGAAGAAGACTTTAGCACTTTAAGGTTACATGTACGTCAAGCCTGGTGTTCCGCGCGCTCTCCTCTCCACAACTTCAAGTGAAACTTACGGCCATTCAGTCTTCGCCCAAACCTAGAAATGAAGTTCCTGAATGTGACTGAAAAAAATCGTTTCCGTGGAAGTAAATTAGCCGGCATCCTTTGATCTTCCAAGAAAATGAAATGGCCCGTTTTCATTCAGGGAAAGTAGAAAACTGAGTTTATTTCTGAATGGATTGTTATTTTGCCACTTTAATCTTACTTTTTTTTAGGGGGAAATTGTTAATGGCCAAGTCCATTGGGAAGGAGGGAGGGAGGAGTGGGGATTTGTGTGTAAAATGGCCTCTTCTCAGCCAGTCTGAGGTTGCCACTTAATTGTTGCTTGCTCGCACGTGCTTGGCGCTGGCTTTAGGTTATGATTGGCTCATTCTTTTGCTTGCGTCTGTTGTGATTGGCCCGGCAAACTAATTACTTTGGTTTCAGTTTGAAAACTGGTCTAATTAACAAACATGTTGCCGTGCGTCTGTTTAGTGATAGATCACCGATGACGTTTAAAGATGGTAAGAACAAAAAAGGGGCTCACGAGGCGATAGCCGCGATTGTGTCACTAATGTTCTTACCACATTTTGACGTTTTCTATTTGTTTTATGTAATAAAGAATTAAAAAGGTTTTAGGGTTTTATGATGACGCCAGCTGTGCGTCTGTCCTCTAATAGATCATAGGTGAGGGTAAATCAAAACGTGTGCATCATTGGGCTTATTGCATAAGACGCTTAGATCACGGAAGTACTTTTCTTTGCCTTTGCTTTTTGCAGTTTGAGTTAGTGAGGACTTTAGAGCTTGGTTTAGTCACCAAGTGTGCTGTGGGATGCGTATCCTCTTTAACCTTGTGCACCATGGAAATGCAGGCAGTCATGAAGAGGTGAGCTCACATTCCTATTCTATAAATATGGCCTGAACCATGCTGTATATACATCTTGTGGCGTCCTTTGTGAAAAATGTGGAATCTGCAAGTATCATTTCAGTCAACGGTCTCGTCTTGTCTGACCATCAGTGGAGGTACTCTGCAGTGCCAGGTTAAATGCAATGGAACAATACTGTTTGAGTGATATTGAAATTGTAAATTGACTGCCCACATGGTTTTGAAGTCCAGATAATACGTCATTATAAGAGACGATGGAAAGCCACAACTTTCCTATGTCATCTTTATTCGTTTGGTCTTGAGGTTTTTTCGTGATGTCTTGGAGTTTTGTCATAGTGTACTGTGGCAACATTATTATGTGGTGTGGTTTTGTCATTATCTGGTGAGGTTTTGTTATTATGTGACGACTTTTGATGGTTACATGTTGTGTTTTCATCATGATGTGCTGAGGTCTTCTTTTGACGTACTGTGTTTATAATCAGATAAAGGGAGAAACTCGACGTCACAAAAGAACCTCACCACGTAAAATGTAAACACAGCATGTCGAAGGAAGACCTCAACACATCATGATCGAAACAACGCGTAACCATCAAACCTCGTGTCATCATGATGGAAACACAACACGTAACCAGCAAACCTCATCACATCTTGATGGAAACACAACACGTAACCAGCAAACCTCATCAGATCAAGATAGAAACAAACAACACGTAGTCAGCAAACCTCATCACCTCTTGATGGAAACACAACTCGTAACCAGCAAACCTCATCAGATCAAGATGGAAACAAACAACACGTAATCAGCAAACCTCATCACATCTTGATGGAAACACAACACGTAACCAGAAAATCTCGTCACATCATGATGGAAACACAACACGTAATCATGATTTGATTTGAGGTTTGCTGGTTACGTGTTGTGTTTGTTCCTCTCATGATGTGATGAGGTTTGCTGGTTACGTGTTGTGTTTCCATCATTGATGGATCACGTAATCATCAAACCTCGTCACATCATGATGGAAATGCAGCACGTAACCAGCAAACCTCGTCACATAGTGACAAAACCTCACCACATAATGACAAACCACACCACAAGACAAAACGTCAAGGCCAAAAGAATAACGATTACATAATGAAGTTATGGCTTTTCATACGAGACCCTTGCAACTTTTTACATTTGTTTCCAGTCTTCTCCCTGCTCTTCTCGTCCGCCTGACCCAGCTCTCCGCCACCGTTTCAATGGCAGCCCCAATGTTGGAATTCCTCTCAGGTGAATTTACTTGCTTGCCTTCTGTCCATAATGAGAGACTTTTATCTGAGACAAAGTTTATATATTGTGACATACTCCTTTTTCTCTTGATAGGGTTGGTTCATTTGCCTCACTTGTACGCCAGTTTTCAGGACAGTCAATACAAAAGCGTGTTTGCTATTTGCCTCCCTTACACTGATCCATTCAGGTGATTTCATTTTACTTTAAATGGGTCTCTCAGTGATGTTACATTAAAGCCTGGTTTTCACTAGCGACGCAGGCACAAGAGCGCTTATTTCACCGTGAAAGCGGGCCTGACGCAAGCACAAGCGAAAGGATCAAATTTTTCCTTTTCCTTGTGCTTGCACTAATGCTTGCGTTCGCTTGCGTTGTTTGAAAACGGGACGGGACGTAACGCAAGCACAACACAAGCTGTGATGTTTGTCCAGTTAAAAATACCCTTTCCAGATTTCACTCGAAGCGCCGCGTTGTAAGAGAGAACATGGAACTAGTGAATCTTTGTCTGTGCGTCATGTGCTTGTGCTTGCGTTATGGTTCGTTTTCACTTGACACGAATCTCTTGAACTTGCATTTATGCTTGCGCCGGTGCTTTCGTCGCTAGTGAAAACCAGGCGTAACCAAATTGTGAAAGTCCTTCAAATTTCGTTGTTCTATGTTCTGCTGTCAAAGCGATGTGGTTCTTCTCGCACTATCATCATGTCAATATGCAGCTATTGTCGAATAAAACAAAGAACTCAAACTTACAATCAAACAAAGTTTCTGAGACAAATAAACACTGGACCATGTGACCTTTCATTAAAACAATAGAGTTCCCTCCTTTGTGAGCAATAAAATGAGACCCATTTGTGTCCAGAATTTGGTTATGATAGTCAGGCTCATTCATCTAAATACTGTGACGTCATTATTCCAACAGGTATTCTCAGTACACGGTGACCCTTGCCTACCACGTGATCGCTGCGTGGTTCGTCCGATCACGTCTGGCTTACCGCAAAGCGTTTGTGGGATTTGTGAGCAAGGTGAGAGAGGCGGTACAAGTATAATCATCGTTGTTTTCTTCTTACATTCTTATTTCGTTGATGGGTCATATCCTGTCGTTGTTTCGCGTCGAGTGTTTTTTTCCTTACACGGATTTGAAAAGGATAGCTAAAAAAAGATAGGGTGAGTTTGACATTGTGGGTTCTACAGCGAAGTGTTACTGAACAATGAAGAGTTATGAGTCGGGGTCGAAAATTGTTAGTTATTATTCGAGGAGAGTTGAGGCAGCCTTTTCCTCTCAGGTATTTTAAGGCGACAGGAAGGCGGGTTTCAATTTTTTTACCGATGTTATTTCCTGTTGGGAGTAGTCATTACCTGGATGAGTAACCATCTATCGTAGGCTCGTGGGGAGCAGAGAAGGATAGGAGCACTGCGTCTGTTCTAGTTTTTGACCCTGGTCCAACACTTTCGTCCAGAAATGCACCTAATTAGAAATACTTGTAGTGGTCCCTTTCCTAATTTTTAGTTCGGCCCGAGTTTCAATACATTCATGGCATCCCGCACCAAATATCTGTGCTTCTTCAATTTAGCCAAGAGATGAATACGTTGATCGAGGGGAAAAAAACTGACTTGTCCTTTCTCAGTCTTTGGTCTACCTACATTCTCGCAGGGTCTGAAATCAAGTGCAGTTATCCCAGAGCGTTATGACTCCAGACCAGACAGCCCTGCCTTAGCAACAGCCAAATCACATAGTAGTATTGCCAGTAACCAGCCCTCGCCCCAGACTGGACATCGGTCTATTTCGCCCGTTTCCAACAAGGAGACAGAAGCAGCGTCTGAACTGCATTCTGAGATGAGTGAAGTCTGCATAGACATGATGGCCAGATATACGTTTGCTCCCTGTATGTCGCAACCAAACAGGTGAACATTAATTGTTAAGTGTGTGAGAGCGTTTATCCTGAAATACCTTACTTTCTCCCCGAGGTGTACAACTAGCTTTTATTCCATCTTCATCATTTGTGACGTGATTCATCCCAGTTCTGGATACTCTTTTTCAAGCCGGGTCAAAGTATAATGAGGATGACATGAAATCGGACGATAGCGAGCTTAAATAAGCAGAAGCGTTTTGGGGCAAAGGACAACGTAACGAATGCGACTTCTTCTATTCCTAAGAAACGTTGCTGCGCAACCTGACGATTAAATCGTGTTCATAAACCCACAAATACACGAGGTATCTTGAAAGCATGTTAACAAAAAAAGTGCCTAATGTATGGTTAGCGTCCGTCTTGAAAACCTCTGATTGCGTTCAACATAAGGAAAACGCAATTTTTAAATCTTGGGTATCCTGTGCATAAGGTGAGCTTAAGCATTTTTCGTTTTTCGTTCGTCTGCTTTTTCAACGCCATCATGAATTACGTCATACGTGCATTGATACGTCATTTGCGCGAAACACAATCACGCACCTCCTGATTGTTTGTGTGACAATTTACACCAACACGCTGATCTTTGGCAATGTAGCCTCAGTGTCGGTAAATCGCTATCCAGCGGACAGCGCTTATCTGCTGGGGAGTGGGGGAACAGGGCTGCCGCAGAGGTAAGGGAACTTGTCTTCCGCCATCAGTGTTGTCTGAGTTTGGGTGAGTTTGTTATAGGGTGAGTTTGTTATTTCTCTACTCTGCTCCGAGATGTTTTTCTGCAGGTACTCCAGTTTGCCCCTCAGACCATAAACCAACATTTGACTTGATTTGCGGTTCTCTTATCAATGTAGTAATTATCCCTGTCCTTGTCGTTCATCCCGAGAACAACTCAGAGGTGATGTACTCTTCGGAGAAAGGTTCATTAGTAACTCGCACCGCAAAGCCCATAATGCAGGCAATCAAAGACAGTGTGTTCAGAGGTAGATTTTAATGAGCTATACATGTACTTACGACTTGTTTTCTTTTATTATCTTCTCTAGGACTAAAGCTGTTGAGTTCATGTTAGCCAACGGCCACTCTCGGACCTGGATGATTAGTAACACTATTGTAACGATAACCACATCAGGAACATATATCGGCTTGGATGGAGTGTGTGATAATTGCCTTTCTCTTCGAGAGCGAAAAGTGCACATTTCACCACATGACAAAACAAAAGTTGGGAAAAACTTGAAGGTAAGAGCCACCGTAGCGGCCGACTCCACTGAGGCGTTAGTCGCTCATGCTTCCAGCGATCACTCTCAAGGCTCTTGCAATGGCGGGAGGGTCTCTGCAAGTTCGCAGACAAGCTTGGATAAAACGGCTCTTCAGAAGACTCACTCAGTCGATACAGCTAAGCTAAAATCAATGTCCGAGGTTCGAAATAGCATCGCCTCTGAGCGACGAAACAGCGAGCCCATGACTACCACACTTAGTCCTCAGAATTGCCAATGCGTCTGCCAAGGCTGGGCTGAGATCTTTATACGACGTCCCAGCGGAAATATTTCGTGGATTATGCGAATTCAAAACCGAGAGACCAGAACGTGTTTAGACAGTGACGTTATGGCAGTGGTGGATGATCCGCAAATTGGAGAACGTGAGTTGACTTCCATTTGTTTTCTTTGCTAAAACTTCCAGCTTATTGACTCCTGCCAGTTACACACGAGTAAGTTTTCAATTTTATCTTCCTGGTATCAAACCGTTACCCTGGTCCCAGTTAGAGGTTCTAGTCCAAGGTAACCAGAGGTTTTTCTCTTGTCGCCGCTTCGCGACTCGTCTTTGGCGCTTCGCGGCTCTTTCGCGGTGCAAGAAAAACCTCTGGGACCAGGGTAGCAAACCATCAAACACATGTTTATCGTTGACAAGTCTCTTCGCTCAAAATACGGCGTGCCAGTTTTTCTTTGTTTTTTTAGCAAGATTGCAAAGGGCAAAATTGCTAGATGGCAAAAGTTCCTCATGGGCGATTGATCCGTCAGGAGAAAATATGTCAAAGATCTTTAATTGAAAATGCCTTTTTTCCAGAGAGCTCACTTGGTGGCATTTCTTACTTAGGGCATAATAATGACCCTTCTGAAAAGCGTTCTTTGTAGCGAGAGTGCGTTCTTTGGGGCGCATTTCCCCAACCTTTCCGATTACATCCCCACTGTGGGATATGAGTTCGGCTAAAAAACATTACAAAATTGCTTAGGCTCGCAAGAAATACTTCTCCAAGCTGCTCTTGGTCCAATCTACATTGGTCAAGTCCAGTTGAAAGCCGCATGTCCCCAATGTATATGCGCTCGGTCCGTGCACCATAACCGAGGGCCAAATATTTTCCTGTCCGGCCCGACCTAAGCTCAGTCAATAAGGATTTTATCATATGAGCTCTCAGAAGATGAAGTTAGGTCAAAATAAAAACAAATATTTGCACAGAAAATTTATCTTAATGTTGTTTTTATTTGCTTTGCTGGCTGTAAATAACTTGGATGTTTAAAAGCGACGTAATCCCCTAAAATGGCATCGCATGGAACAGTACGTGTTCATAGTAGGACCGTACGGCTTTTCCCGGCCCTGCTCGCGCTAATGCGTACGGCCCTCATAGAGGGATTTTCCCAATAGTTTACAATGAAAGGGCCATATGATAATTAACAATTATTCCATGAGCGCACGTTGAATATGAGATGGTAAATAGCCAACGAGGCGCGTAGCGCCGAGTTGGCTATAACCAGTCTCATATCCAACAAGCGCGAATGGAATATTTTTTTTATTAAATTCCTTTAAACTCCAAAAGTTTAGAAAGTACGAAATGCGAGCGAAAAAAGCGAGCAAATCCGAGCGAAATCAAAAAAACTTGATGAGAACCGATGCGATGTCGTGTAACACCTTGTGGTCAGACAGACGCAGGCTCGTCACAAAAACATTTCTTACCTTTTCGCGTACTTCTAAACGTCGGAGCCAGCTGTCCAGAAAAACTGTTTTTTTGCTTTCTTCAGAGAGAAATTTCGCTTTCCGGCGAAAAAACTTTTAGCTTGGCAACACTTAGATCAATCGTTTGCCATATAAGGTCAAACCAAGGTATATGAGCTGATAACCGAGATTGAGTGAACCAATCGGAGCACGAGAATTGCATTATCCCAAGTTGAGAATTTAATAATATTTGGTATTCAACCACCGTGTTTCAAGTACCTCTGTCCTTATGAATAACACATAGGGTGTTTCTAGCCTCATCTTGACTCAGGTTGATATAATTGTTTACAAGGGTTTTTTTCTCCTTGGAGGAAAACAATGTTGTATCTCTTCTCTTTCAGTTTTATCTCCAGACAGTGAAAAACACACTGAAATCCTGAGCACAAGCACGGAGAGTGGATTGGTGATCGTTGATGTGGTCAAGCAACCAAAACTTACCGATGGTAGGTCGTTTTTTCTTTGACGATATCCTACCGAATTAATTACCATTAAAGTGCACCTAAACTTAAATATTTTTCGTTTCCTAATATAAATCTCCACATGCAAACCAAACATGTCCCCATTGTCACCCACAATTTGTTTGTTTTTTTTTCTGTGCCGTGCAAGCCACATAAACTTGGCAGAACTTGCAGTAATTTGGACCCACGACCGTGATGCGAGAGGCATGGGTCTATTCTCGATTTTACGTCACAAACTACTTTGCATTCCTGTTTTCAATGAAATTTTGCATTGCAAAGCAGTTTGTGACGTAAAATCGAGAATAGACCCATGCCTCTCACAACTCGGTTGTGGGTCCAAATTACTGCTAGTTTTGATAAATTTGCGCGTTTTGCCTGGAGATAAAAAGGCAGATTTTGAGGAAAGAATCGTTAAACATGTTTGCTTTCGGTGGCGAGATCAATATTGTAGACTAATTGAATATTTGACTTTAGGTGCACGTCAACACTATGACACAAAAAAGCAATCGTCGCGTTGTTCAGGCCCACCCAAGATTCGTTGCCCAGGACAGCGTAGCAGATCTTGCGAGCTTGTAATTCTACCGTCTCAAAACAGTAGTCACCGTTTGTAGTGATAGAGGGGGAATGATGTTTTTGTAATGTTTATAATTTGAGGGACAAGCTTGTATTACATTTACAAACTCGAAGACTGGAGAAGAAGCCTCGAGTTTTTTAGATGTGTTGCAACACTGACGCTAACATTTTAACGAGGAGGGTGAATGGAAAGGTTTACGCAACTGAGGATAATGCTGTTTAAGATACAATCATCGATTAATAATAATAATAATAATAATAATAATAATAATAACAATAATTAACAATGATTTAGATAAACATATACTGGCAAAAACTATTGATAAAAGCGTCCGAAGTTTCGAGGAAATCTTGGCACCATTGTCAAGGGAAACTAAATTAAATATGCGATCTAAGAGAAACTAAGAGTCCAGAGTCATTAATTTGCATGAGTTAGACAAAGACCTTAGCGCGAATTGAGTCTGATTGTACATTTAAACACGGTCGTAATTGTTTAATGAGTAACATCTCATTAACGAGACAATCGAACTTGTTCTGGCATTTTTTTCAACACATTAAAACAATTGTGAAGGTCCTACTTTACTGAGGAGTGCCAACAACTGAAGTCTGTGTTCTCTAAACTGAAGTATCCCAAGCACCTTGTGGACTCCATTGTTAAAAACTCTCTAATTTTAAGGGTCGCTGACCAGTCTCCATTGCAATCAAAATCTACGACAGAAAACACTACTCGGGTCGTCATACCCCTTAAAGACCAGGAGTCTGCTAATATTGTGAAGACACAGTTAAAAGATCTTAGTGTGAAGCTCCAGACTATTGTCCAACCAGTGTTTACGAGCCGCAAGATTGCCCAGGAGTTCCCGACAAGCGAATTAAAGCCTCAGCTCATTGATCAACAATGCGTTGTGCAAACTTCAGGTGTGACCAGTGCGATACTGGTTATGTTGGATACACCCGTGGCCATCTGTTCGTACGCGTTGATGGACATGGAAGCAAGACCACTAGTGTGCAAACACTAAGATAATAGACACGCAGGCAGGATTCCGGATGACCTTCACAATTGTTTTAATGTGTTGAAAAAATGCTAGAACAAGTTCGATTGTCTCGTTAATGAGATGTTACTTATTAAACAATTACGACCGTGTTTAAATGTACAATCAGACTCAATTCGCGCTAAGGTCTTTGTCTAACTCATGCAAATTAATGACTCTGGACTCTTAGTTTCTCTTGAGATCGCATATTTAATTTAGTTTGCCTTGACAATGGCGTCAAGATGTCGGCGAAACGTCGGACGCTTTTATCGTTAGTTTTTGCCAGTACATGTTTAAATAATATTACACGGTCGTAATTGATCATTGTAAAGCGCCTTTGAGACTTGTGATAAAGGCGCTATATAAATGCACCACTTTACTTTACTTTATAATAATAATAATAATAATAATAATAATAATAATAATAATAATAATAATAATAATAATAATAATAATAATAATAATAATAATAATAATAATAATAATAATAATAACGCTAAATTTGGTGAACCCTAACCCTACGTGCTATACTGAGGACGGAGATGAGATCCCTGGTACAACTATCAAACTCAGTTGAAGCGAGCTCAGTAAGAAAAGCTGAAGGAGAACGTGCGAAGTCAGAGTTGGCCAGGGAAGCTGATTGCCTCGAGATGGAGTGACCCCGAGCTGAGTAACCGGTGTTTTGACTGGCTTAGTAAGTGGATGTGCTGTCCAACATATGTGATTGCCGGTACCCACGAGCTGTACGAGCAGATGCTCAATACACGAATCTATCAGTCGAGAGTAAAAAGACAAGAACTGCTACGGAGAGTGACGTGCAATGCAGACTCAGCACATATTCTGGTTGGATGTTCTGCGTTTGGGCGGAGCAAATGTCTCCACAGGCATAATTCCGTGCTGAAGATTATGTTCTTTGAGATGCTCCATGATCTAGAACTCGTGGACACTGTATACCACCTTGGTACTTCCCAATAGAGCCAGAACCTGTCTACGAAAGCTCAGATGCACAAGACTCATGGGATGTCCCATTGTACGCAGACCACGTGGTAGTGAGAGCCAACCGGATAGATGCTAGGGGTGTGGACCACAAGTTGAAGATTGTCACCATCTTAGAGATGAGTTGTCCATGGGTGGTCAGCAGAGCTGCGAAAGACCAGGATAAGACAAAGAAATATGCCCCCTTGCAGCTGGAACTAAAACAACAATTCAAAGGATTACCGCATAGACCAGCACAACATCATCCTAGATTTACTGGGAGGATACACCAAAGGACTCGAGAGAACTGTTACGGGGAAGAGTAAAGAAGTCTTGATAAAGATGCAGAAGTCGGTGTTAGCTTCAAGTTTACACATTGCTCTCCACTTCTAAATAATGACATAAGATAAGAAACTAGTAGAGCATTTTCTAAGGATTTTAATGTGATATCTCTGACAAGTAGATTTGGAAGTTTTTTTTTTTCAAGCTCTACTTTGAAGACATCTTAATGTATTAGTTTCTACAATAATATTTTTAAAAGTTTTTTTTAATTTTCCGTTGGCCTTTAGGTTATGCGATAGCGCCCTACTTTGCCTTTGCTATCGTTTAGCATACATAAGTTAACACTGCTATATATAATAATAATCATCATCATCATCATCATGAGTTTATTTAAGTCTCATGGTTATTTAGCCGACCACGAGTGCTCTACTAATTGAGGAGACTAGAAATCAACTGAAATCAGAACAAATCCAATCAAATGTTTGTTTTTAAGGAGAAGGGAAAACCGGAGTATCTGGGGAAAAACCTCTCGGAGCAGAGTAGAGTAGAGAACCAACAAACTCAACTCACATATGGCGTCGAATCCGGGAATCGATCCCTGGCCACATTGGGTGTAAGGCGAGTGCGCTCACCACTGCGCCAGGCCTACCCCCCCTCATCAATTAAGAACATTTCCCTTGCTTTCTCATTAATTTGAGCTGGCAGACTGGCAGATACAGTTCACTTCAACTGTTTAATGGAACTGTGGGCTTTTCTCGACATGTTCCTGATAGAGAGGCTGATACTAACAAAGGAAACATAAGAAGATTGTTTATTCATTTCCTTTGTTTTAGTCTCTTAAGTTTTGTTATCAAGCTGAGTTTCAGTACATTGAAAGAAGCCTATTTGGTGGCAAGGTCTCCTTTTGAAACGATAACGCGTAAACCTTTTTTTCACTCCTAGCTCCAGAATCCTCCAATTCTGGATGGCAACACGACGTTAGCGAGTCTGAAAAAGCCCAGGAACCACCTCAACTCGACCCAATCCTCATCTACACACCCAGCGGCAGCATGACCTCGCCTCCAAGCACCTTTGAAGGTTCTTTGGATTCTGAGCCTTATGAGGGACGAGATAGGCTGCTCAGTAGGAGTCCCAGAGAGAAACCAAATGTGTTCACGGTGAGTTAACTGCGGTAGGTCATTTGATTTGCACGCAGTTTCGTTGGGGTGAAACACTACGCTGACTACGGGCTGGATTTTTTGGCAGGTAGGTAGATAATACTTAATTTTGATCAAAACAAACACGCTATCCCCAGCAACACCATGCTGGTAAAAGTTTCCACGGAGAGCGTGTCTGTACATCGTAAAAATGGAAACTTATACTACGACTAATAATTCTAATACTAACAATACATGACCAGTCTAAAACAGTTTAGGACTATGAAATATAAACTTATATTGAAAATAAAAATATCTAGAATGTTACTAATAAAACCAGCACACAGCTGATTCCAACTAGCTGTAAGCTGTGCTCCAAGGTCATACATGGACCGTATAGCGGCAGCCAGAGAAGCCATAGTATGCTTTCGTTTCGACCTTTTTGAGCTGCATCGTTGCTGTATTTGTGACGGCGATTAGCGAGACATTTCTTCAAGTATTATTATTAAATACCAGGAAATATAGAACGGCATGTCCCGATTATTTTTAATGTATACCTTGAATGTAGCGACTCTTCTAAGTTTGCTTCGTTTAGCAGTTGGTTCCAAAGCGTCGCGCCGCTTTACCTAATGTTCTTTTTAGAAACTCTGACTTCGATTTCTTTGAGGTTCCATGGTATTCTACCAGGGTATGTAAATAGCCAAGCCATTGCTTCCTCCAGCGGCTACAAATCTCGCGCGATGACCAGCGGCTACAAAACTCGTGCAATCTCGTGTTGCGCTTTGCGAAAATTAGGAGAATGTAGCGGCGACTGGTTGCAGTCTAAGATAGGTCCAAAAAGCAGATCTCCGCTGTCATGATTGTCCAGTTTGGCGGCTGGTGTATGAAATAGAGACCTCTTCAAATCGTTACAACCAGAAAGACAACATTTAATTCGTTGGATTTTCGTTGCAAGCAGTCTTTTATTGCATTTTCCAGGCTCTGAGCTTTCTGTGCGTCGCAGGTTGATTGACCATGATTCACTCGTACCTAAGGAAAGCTTCCTTTTACAACACATACTAGTGTTTAACTTCAAACTCGGCTGGATTTACACCACACAAAAATATTCGTTGAAGGTCATCAGTTGGGCATTCAAAGTGGCTATGCGGTTTTTTTCGTTTCGTCTCTGGTATCAGTGGCATATCAAAAGGGTTATGTCACTCTAAAGCCGAGTTTTTGAGCATTCTGAGGTACGTCTAGGGTATTTAATCCGATGTAGAACTTGACAATTTTTTCTTTGTTTTCTTAGCTATTCATTTCCTTCACTTTGTTGTTTCGAATTTTTCGAATATAGTGTTTTCACGTGACGTCACGGCGGCCATATTGGTGTACCTAAACAATAGAACGGCGGCCATGTTGGTGTATCCAACTAATCCTCCTGGAATTGAACTCTATTATCATGCAAACGTTTTCCTTTGTTTCGGTGGAAAAACAAGGTTACTGATTACGTGAGTGAAAACACTCAATTGGCCACTCCCTTTGTAAGGGAACCTCCATTCATGAAGTGAATAATTGCTCACGTTTTGGAAATGCTTCCACAATAGGAGGCATACAATTTGGGGGTGTGCGGATAGACCTATTTTAGCATTAGAAAAAGATTCTTCACATATTTCTGACTTAGCTCTTGGTGCTGCCATTTGCCGGCACTTACTAAAAAGTAAGATAGAGGATAAGCTATTAGTCTCCTCTTTTACTTAACTGCATTTCCTAGTGTTCAAATGAATTTATTTGAATCTGCATATTTCATTCCAGATGAGAGAATTGGATTCCTCGGACGTATTAGCCACCTTAGATACCACACCCACAGAAGGTGAGATGATTCTGTAGGAAGAATGCACCGATACAATGGCGCTTTCTTTATCGTTATTTTTTCAAGTACATGTATTGTTGTAAGGGTGGTGCAGTACACTTTGAGATTGTAGATAGTCTGGTGAAAGATATTTTCACTAAAATGAAAAAGTCGACTGCTCGTGAAAGAAATCATGATTAAGAAAATTGCATCGTTATGCAACAGTCAGTATAACCCCGCCCCCTCCCCCAACTTCGGGGATAAGGCGTTTGCCGTTTCTGATGGGAGCTTATGCCCCACTATGCGGGGAAATTTCAGGCTGCCTAATCCCTGCTCCTAATTCTGGAGCAGTTACAGATTTTAAGGGTTTCCTAGTTGATGTTCTCAACAGACAAAAGCTGAAAGAAACGAGGCCCGAAAGAAAAGTTTAAATATTAAATAAAGGTTTGCTCGTTTAGTTTTATGTACAATTTATCCCAGGGAGTTCTTTGAGAAAGAATTCAATGGGGCGTGCGAATGAGCTTTCATTTCGTACCGAAATTGAATCTTTCAGTATTTCCAAGTGCAACTGTTGTTATATAAATGTTTCGTATTTGTTTTCACTGCTTTCGTTCTTGCTTTTTTTTTTTTTTCGTCCAGTCTAAAATATGCATACCTCTTAATCCTTGCATATGTAGCGCTGTTAGACGTCGAACGACTATTGAACCGAAGCAAATCTATCCACATAAGGTGGACATTTTACTCCTCGAAACATGATTTATTTTGCAAACCTCAACCAAAGAGCAAAAAGTACAAAGGCAATACACATTACATCGGTTATCAGTCAAGTTGTACTTGTTCTCATACTCGCACTCGTTGCCGATGCAAACATTCTCTAGTAAGTGCATAATAGACTTCTTGAAGAAACTTCAGTTTATTTATTATTATAGATTTTGCACAAATTCAGGACAGGCATGGACTGCAGTTCGAGAAGGTGAGAACCCTATCATCGACTCGGATATTATCTGAATTTAGACTCATTTGTGACTGCGCACCGGTGGCGCAAATTGGTTGAGCACCGGGTTGCCATGCGGGAGGTCGTGAGTTCGACTCCGGCCGGACCAACAGTCAGGGTAAAATAACTGAGGGAAAAATGCAGCCTTTGTAACATCATCCGCAAATGGTTAGACTTTCAAGTCTTCTTGGATAAGGACTATAAATCTTAGACCCCGTCTCACAAATATCTTTCGTGTTCATAAGTTCCTTGTGGGACGTTTAAGAACCCACACCTTATTCGAGAAGAGTAGGGGACGAAGTTCCCCGTGTTGTGGCTGTCCTTCGTGAGTGTATGGTTGGGTGGGTATAGCAGGTCCACGTCAACTTGCTCGAACAAATAAATAACAAACAAACAAACAAACATTACATATCTCTCGAAACCAAGTTGCATGGGATCCGGTTCGAGTTTGGTAGCTCTGTTGTGGTAAGGATGAGGATCGAGTCTCTGTGATTTGTTCCAGTTTTGTCTTAGCAAACCCCAATAGCCTAGATGTGTCCTGGGCTTAAAGCTGTCGCCAAAAGTGGCTACCTATAAAGCTAGAACTGAGTTCGAGTGCTTGTGTTTTTCCAGGCCTATTTTTGCACTTTGGTTATAAGTTGAGTGGGGGAAAAGAGAAAAAAAAAACGGTAACATACAGTGCGGGTCGAGAAAACGAGGTTGGTAAGATATTTCTCCTCCAATGAAAGAAGAAGGAACCTGAGTTTAGCGGGCCATTGGCAAATTATAGCGCACGCAACGACTGAAAGATGCACTCATAGCTGCGTAGTGACCAAATCCGATTGGGTCGCTACGCTAAGAGGTCGTCCAGTTGTGAAAATATTCCGTACATGGTCTAGATATGAATGGGAACACTTTCCCTTAAAGCAGAAGGGATGGTATGATTTGTTAAAAAATTGTTTTTGAACTTTTTCTGCTTTATCTTTGTTTTTCCCAGCATGCTCTGTTAACAATTTTGTTTTCCTTCTCGCGGCCCTTGAATTCCATGGCTATTTTTTTTGTCCAGTCTTGTTCAACATCCTTCAACGTCTTGTTTCTCTCTCGCTGATATTAAGCCTTTTATAAAGCTAGTTCACGTAAGTGTAATTTTCAAAAAGGGATTTTTCTTATTATTCAGTCCTCTTTTCTTGCCTTTTACTAGCCTGAATTGGGAGTTTCTCCCGCTGAACATTTGCCAGACGCCTCAATAACAGAACAAAGCCTGCAAGAGCAAAAAAGAAAATATCTGTCATCATCAGAGATGTATCGGGTAGGCGACCGTTAGTTTAACAGTGAACGTTCGAACGCAACTTAGTGGACGTAACAACTTTCATAAGTTAACCATATGTGCAAGCATTTCTAGCATAGATAGCTTATGCTTATACTTTTTGACTTCGCAGATCATGAGTGTAGTTTTATTTTTGAAAGGACCCAACATTGTTCCCTGAGCCCTCGTTTCCCTGGCCAGTGGACAGGAACAAGGACCTGTCCTCGTTTCCGTTGGGGTGTGTTGGCTCTGGGAACGAGGCAGACAAGAATGATTAACTTAAGCAAAAGACGGGTTGGAGCTAAACGAATGCGACAATAAGCAGTTCACAAAACACGCGCTTGCGTTTTTTACCTGCACACGCAGGACTCGCTTCTGCAAGCTAAGACGTAACGAACGTGTTTCAACCGCGTACCCATTTCTCGATAAAAAAGAAATAATCTTTAGTCTCTTACCTTGTGGTGTTAAGGTCGATTGTAAGATAGATTGTTTTTCTTTTCCTGAAGCTCGCAAGTGACGAAGAGAGTGTTCATTCGCTGGATGTTGAGGATCACAGGGACCATAGTGGTATGAAATATGAGATGACAACGCTCCCTAGCCTTCAGTTGTTCGTTGATTTCATATTTGTAGTAAAAAAAAGGAAGAAGCATTTTAGCTTTTGCAAAAAAGGACTTGATTGCGAAACTTTGTGCTTTTTGATTTCCGATGTGTCTCCACTTTCTCGGTTGCTTTGGTCTGAATGGTTCCAAACCAAAGAATTTGTGTCTTGAAACTAGAGAAACGGGCTTAGGGCTAGGTCGTACTAGGCTACAAGAATATAATAGACCTTTTTCCAGACACTGCGGCCATTTTGATTTCTGTTGTTTCGAAAGACATGGGATGTTCAGAGGGGCATCCCGTAAAAGCTATTTGAAACAATGTTAATCAAAATGGCCTTTTGTTAAAGGTCTGTTGTCACTAACTCCCAATTTCCGAAAACAAAAAAGAAGAATGGCAAACTAATTTTTGTTCGCTATCCTGCCAAAATATCGACCTGCCCTTGAAAGCAAGAGGCCGGCTCTTCTGAAGTTTGGTATAGTTTGACAAGAATGTGTATTTTTTTTGCGTGTCGGTCCAAGCTTGCAGTAGGGTGGTTCGCGAAACAACATATAACTCCTGGGTATGGAAATATGTATATTCACTACTTGCACAATCCCATAATACACCTCTATTTCGCCCCAAAACGTTTGCATAATCATTGTTTGCAAAAACTCCTGGGACATGAAAATGTCCCAAGAGAAGTCGAAAACAATGCCTATGCAGATTTTTGGGGCGTAAAAGAGTTGTATTATGGGATTTGTGCAAGTAGTGAATATATATATATTTTTTTTTTTTTACTAAGACTGTTTGTGCTCTCCCCTTAGGAGAGAGAAAAACCGAACTTTCTGGTAAGGATCAAGATGAACGACAAGCCGTAACCCCAACAAGAAGAGGCGAGAGACCAAAATCGCTTCCGTTCCACGTCCCGAATGCTGACCCGCCAGTGATTCGAGAAAGCCCTGAGTTCGCTTTGGACAAGGTTTTTCCGGAAAAGGGAAAAGCTGCTTTAACCATGAGCCTCGATTCGGGGTCAAGCAGATTTAACCAGCTTCCAGCTCCTAAGCGCTCACCCAAGCCACGGGGAGCTATTAAAGACCCAGATAGTGGTTCCCAAGTAAGAATCCTTACGTTCCTGTAAAGGAAAAACGATATATTTGTTTATTTTTAATTAAAACATTCTTGAAGAATTCAATTATGTTCTATACTCGAGATAGAGGTAAACACTTCCTGTAGCAGGCACTCAGAAAGAAGTATGTGGCAAATGAATCATGTTGCATTCGTGCAGGAACAAAAGTGACTGGTATAAGGGGCCGTTGTCTCCGTTCCTAGTTTTCCGTTTGCTGGCAACATCTTTTACTTTCTTGACGATTTTTACTGCTTCTCATCGGTATGCTAAATTTAAGTTCAAATTCCCACTAACGATTTCGGTTTTTTTTACTGCTGTCAGTCACTGTATAAGCAGTGCGTATTAATGGGTTCACATTTGACGATGTGCTTTGCAGATCTCCATCTACTCTGTCCTTCAAGAAATGTGAACTGATTTGAAGTACGGGTTATAGATGAAAGATAGAAGTGATCCTCGCACTTATTAAGACAATTTATTTAACAATTATTTCATGAGCGCGCGTTGGATATGAGATGGTAAATAGCCAACGAGGCGCGTAGCCGCC
The DNA here is from genome assembly GCF_036669925.1 of Montipora capricornis. Taxonomy (NCBI): domain Eukaryota; kingdom Metazoa; phylum Cnidaria; class Anthozoa; order Scleractinia; family Acroporidae; genus Montipora; species Montipora capricornis. Next base: position 6,071,148 of record NC_090890.1, read on the forward strand.
GATGCGATGTTCTGTAATACATTGTGCCCAGACAGACGTAGGCTCATCACAAAAACATTTCTTGCCTTTTCGCGTACTTCTAAACGTCGGAATCCAAACTTTCCACAGAAAATGTTTTTTTTTTTCTTTTTTGTCTTTATTCAAAGAGTAATCTCGCTTTCCGGCGAAAAAGTTTTAGTTTAGCAAGGCTTAACGCAATCGTTTACCATATAAGGTCAAACTAAGGTATATGAGCTGATAACCGAGATTGAGTGAACCAATCAGAGCACGCGAAATGCATTATCTGAGGTTGAGAATTTAATAATATTTGTCATTACCTATATTGTGCTCTTTCTTTGAGAATAATCAATTTAAGCCATTTTGTCATGTAGACACCTAATAAGTGAGAGGGATCACTTTAATCTTTCGTCTATAACCCGCACTTCAACTACTCATTTCCTTTCTTTATTAGTCCTTTCACGGGAACGCTTTAGCTTCATAGCTCAGTTGGTAGAGCATTGAACCGGCATCGCAGAGGTTCATGGGTTCGAATCCCGCAGGTGTCTTAAGGACGTTCGCGCTAATTGTTTGTGCGCAACGTTACTGCGCAGGTAACGCGACTGTAATATGTCACGCAGTGAAGTTGAGGTTTTAAAACCTTTGCAAAAGCCGTGGACGATAAGTCTTGCACAGCGTTGGATCAGAGAAGATCGTGATCAGTCACAATTGATTTAAAATATTCATGAAAGTCAAGTAGACTACTGCACGACTGATATTCGCGAGGTTTTATCAGTCGTGCACTAGTCTACTTGACTTTCATACAAATTTTTCAAGCATGAACATGGCGACAGAAACCCCGAGGAAGAAGTTCCAGGCCTGCAAAAGAATGGCACATTTATTTCCGAATCATCATGAAACTTCAAAGAGAAGTGAGCGGGAGGATGGAAAAGCTCTGGAAAAGGTAGCTGATCGAGTGGACTAGTGGCTGAAAGTTTGGAAAACTCGACGACGAACCGTTGCGTAAATTTAATAGGACTGTTCCTTTTTAATGTTTTTATTACCCTACGAACTTAAGTTCAAAGTGAATACATGTTTTTAAAGTTCTTTTCCTTTACTTTCGTGAAAATTAAGCAGTATTTTCGTCCTCGTCCTCGTCCGCTTAAATAGTGCGGACCTGCGTGGAAACAATCAGCGATTGAATTTCACAAAAAACACACTCCAGAGGATGAGCATGACGGCAATGGAGAGATATTATACAAAACAGCAACCAAATGAAGATGACCCCTGCTTAAAACTTCGTTGCTATGCTCGAGAAAGGTTTTTTTTCGGTAAAAACCTTTCATCTCTTCAACGACCGATCCTCTCTTGGGTTCCAGTCCTTGCCCGACAGGTCACGCAAAAGCGTGACAAACGAACTTTTCCAAGAGCTTAGCAAAATCACATCGATTTTACTCGTTCAGATCATCGGTGACCCCTATTTTTTTAATCATGAATCACTTACTTTACTTACTATCTACAAAATATGATGAAATGAAAAAATTCTCACCGTAAGAAGTTATCTTTTTTTAACATTTTCTTTCGTCTTGCCATCGAATTCCGGTGGTGGTTGCAACGGATAGAGCTTACGAAAACGCTCGTCGAGGATGAACTGTACTGTTTACCACATCCCTAGAGGCATACAATTATCTAAAAATCTCACTCCTAAAAACCTATGCACGGAAACTTTCACTCCAACAGTTTATTTTTATGATTTTTGATGGATGAGCAGATGAGCCTAAATCTCGCTATTATGACCGATTTCTCGAAATTAAGGCATTTTTCCACTGCCATTTTCTCCGAAACAAAGTCGGTGACCCCCATTTTTTTTTTCATTTTTGGAGTAAGTACTTTATGACCTAACTCTAGGCGAGAAATGAAGAAAATCTCACCGTAGGAAGATTTTGGCGCGAACGTCCTTAAATGAGACAATTGCTTAAATTGTCCTAATATCGCGAGGATCACTTCAATATTTCGAATATTTCTTTAGTTCCGGAGCTCTTGTGCTACATTTGCAAATAAAACCTAAAACTTTGCAACTAAAACCACAAAAGTGAAATTAGAAAATCATGTCAGATACGAAGAAAGAGCTTTTTACTAAACATTTCTCGAAATGTGGATTATCGACTGATTTGTAAAGTTATGTTTTGTCCTTTATCCAGGCCTCCAAGAAAGGGAAGTTGAAAAAGTCCTCCAGCATTAATTCGCCAATCAGAAGGAAGGATAAGTTACATCACTCGTCCCACTCACCCTTCGCCTCTCCTTTGCAAAGCAGAAAAGCAGTAGCCATAAAAAGCAAGGAGGCTGAAGACAGACACGGTTTCATGAGTGTCAGCGCAAATCCGAAAAAGAGTTCTTCATCACCGGAATTGTCCTCACCACCAGCGTTTGCGAAAGGTACAGCCATAAAATAACAACAACAACAACTAAATATATTGTATTTGCATCCAACAATTTACAAGTGATTAAAAGAAAATAAAGAAGAGTACACAGGATGCCCACAATAACAATAAATGGCTAGATAAGGTTTGGGCATGGTATCACGTATACATACCCATACGCGGCGTGGATGATGATACGCCGCGACAATTACATAGTTACACAAACCAAGGAAGGTAGTTGATTGGTGTTGATTGAATTCTCTAATTTATGTTATTCAGTAAAGATTGATCATTTTAGCTTTTCCTTAAAATGTTGGAAAGGAAGCTTTATAACATTCGCTATATCATTCCAAATTTTAGCACTTTGAAATTTAGAACCTGATGTTGAAAATACCAAAATTGTTGTGTGCTTTTGGAATAGTATAAACTTTCGAAAACAGAAGGTTTAAGTTGGTTATGTGACGTGTGAGGCCTTATTTACATGAGTCATCAACAAATTTAAGCGGATGTAGTCAAAAGACTTGGTGCTTATTCGTTCTTTGTCAAGATTCCAATGAGCCATAAATCAAGACCCGGCATATTGTGGATCACACGTCCCTCATCTTGTTTTAACCCTTGTTTGACTCCCAAAAGTGATCAGTGTGTAAATTCTCCTCACGATTTCAATGAAATTTCTGTCAGACAGGTATTGAGAATGAAGATTGTTATCAGCTTAAGAGGTTGGTCTTGATACAACACCAAATTCTCATGACGACCCCTATGGTACTAGTTAGGAGAATAAACAATTCGATCACGGGAATGAAAGGGTTAAAAGCTTGTTAATTTAGCACTCTCCTCTGTGTTGGTAGGACTTGGCAAAACGTCTCGTTCCAGAATGTTTTCCGATGGCGGAGGACCGCAATCTATCTTCAGCAAGTCATATAAGTCCTCTCCATTACCAGCTGACCCCGCGGATGCAGGGCCAAAAGAGCCCGCCATTTTGGTTACTCCGTCAGAATCGTTCAGATACCCCTTGGACCCTTGTTTTGTGTTCCTTCAGCTGTATCATGCGTCCTTCCTGGGAGCATCCACAGAGAAACCTCAGCCTCTTCCTGATAGCGAGGTAGGTTCGAATGTGCTTTATGAATTGTTTTGAAGTGGAAAAGCAAACTGTTACGTCGTCTAGTAAGAACTTCTTGGGAAGTCGAGTCGTTAAGGCAACAACCATTCAAGACCAACCTGGCATGCATTCGTAGTAAATAGGTACTCAAGCGCTCACATGGTCCGTAAAGGAAGCTACTGTTGCCCTCATGACTAAGCTGATGTATTATTTGAAGTATTTACTTTATGTTTGTACTTGTTGAAGGTGATTGAACGAGCCATCAAGTGCCTGGATCGCATTCCTCCCTACGACACACACAAGATTGGTGTTATATATGTTGCTCCGGGGCAACACGATAACGAGTCTGCAATATTGGGCAACGTTTACGGGTCATCCCGCTACATGTCGTTCCTTTCGGGTCTTGGGACGCTTGTTCGTTTGAGGGACTGCCCCCCTGCAGAGATTTATACGGGAGGATTGGACAGAAATGGCGAGGACGGTGAATATGCTTACAGTTGGCAGGACGACATTTGTCAAGGTAAAGACTTTTCTTTGCAACAAACATATTCGGGTTGTGTGGAAGACAATGAAATTTACATCTTTGAAATGCAGACACGTACCAAGTTCAGTGTAGAGTTAATGTATTGCATTTTGGTTAGGGTTCTGGTTAAAAAGGTAGTTAGAGGATCACTTTCTGACGCCTTTATCAACTGATGTGAATTGCATTTCGTAGGTGACAAACGAATTTCTTTTGAACTCTGAACAAAAGATATTCAGTATAAGTATACAATAAAACAGTGGATAGCGTTGAACGCGTGCGCTGATTGGCCACCCAAACGCTGGGTATCCTTTGCTATTCACCTCCGAGCAATTCACGCGGAATTTGCGTCCGAAAATAGTGTAATCTTTGCAGGAAAAATTAAGTTAAAATAATTTTTTTGTGCTGTATTATCTCACTGTTTTATAACATACTAAATGGTGGCTAGTTGTGGATATTTACCGAGCTGCGAATCCACCATTAGCCACCTCCACTTTGGTGAATAGCTATCCCTGAGCGCAATAGAGTTGCAGACAAAATCGATTGTGTAATCATTACACAAGAGGGTTGCTTGGTATATCAATCCCACTGCCCAACGCCGTTAATTTCCTAATGGAGATCATTCTTCAATCTGGAAAACTTTCTTCAAGGGAAAAAGTGTTTTTTAACTTGGTAACCCTTTCCTTTCGTTCAGTCATTTTTCATGTGTCCACGCTGATGCCAACTCGAGAGTCGGACCCAGGCTGCAACTCTAAAAAGATGCATATTGGCAACGACTTTGTGACTATCGTCTACAATGACTCCCAGCAAACGGTCAAGTTCGGGAGAATAAAGGTGAGGCAGATTTAGCGAAGGGACTTAGTTAGCTGTCTTTCTCCAAACTACAATCAGTGACAAATGGATTTGTCACCCTATCTCAATCATATTCTAATGAACAAATAGCATCTTATACAAAACCAGCCCTTACTAAGAGATATCTTTAAAAACCCTCCGGTTTTTGACGCCATCTTGGCAAGGGGGAAACATGGCTAAGTTTACAGTAAATGTATGGGATTTTGGTAGACTTTGAACCGCTGTAGCGCCGCTAAAAAGAGACTGATTTCCAACTTTTGCCACTGCTTCAAATATTTTTATTGATGTCATTCATTCAACAGAAAATTAGGCCTTTGTTGCTTCTACTTTCGCAGAAATTTGCATGATTTTGATTACAAGAATTTGTATGTAATCTTAAAAATTCGTTTATGGGCGTTGTAGCCTGAATCTGTTCTTTATGTTTTATGAAAATAATCTCAGTATAAATGTCTTATAAAAGACACTTCCAGTGTTGAAATCCGCCTCTTTGTAGCGGCGTTACATTGGTTCCGAGTCGGCCAAAATCCCGTACATTTACTGTAAATTTAGCCGTGTTTTGCCCCGAAACCAAGATGGCGTCATTAATAGTGGAAGGAAAGGGTCTGAGGTCTTTGAATTTCCTATCTTGACCGATGGGAGTCGTGTTTGGCCTGTCTACACCTTCAAACACAATTACAAGTTGTCTTAATTAAAAGCTTTAAAAGACTTATTGTGGTGCATTGCATGCTTTTTCTTTTCAACCTTCCATATGCGGACACCTCCCGTAAACGGACACTTACCGTTGGTCCCGAGGGTGTCCGCTTACGGGAGGTTCGACTGTATGTTCCACTCCTACAAAAGGCCCTCTCTGATTTTCTCCGAGCATCTCCAAGTCACCATCGATAAATAAATCTCTTCATTTCAATTTCTCGTTTGGTTTGCAGTTAGAACTATGTTAAGGGTGTAAGGCGATTGCTCTGGTTTTTCCAGTGGCACCCTTGGTGATTGGCTTATAAAATTGGCGCCAACTATTTTTACGAATTATACCGCGCTTTGGTAGCGCTGGCTGCATGTATCTACTTTGTGTTATGATGGGATGGTTTAATTGCTACGGCACCGTGATTGACTAAAGTAACCACCTTGATCCGGTTCTGCAGCATTCAATTGGAATTTGATCCTAAAATTCTCTTTTAATCCTCAGGGTCAGTTTAATTTTGCCGAAGTAGTAATCAAACCGCTCGACAATGCATCCAATATGGTGATGCTAAGGTTCAAAGACGAGCTGAAGGATCTGCTGACTGACACAGGGCCGCGTGTTATTTCTGACGCTAATCTTCCCCGCCTGGTTCGGCAGCTGGTAGTACACATAAATGTGAGTAAACGCGCGCCAAATTTCATTCTGCACCATCTTGTCTTACTTCAAGGAAAAAGCACTTATCTCGTTTTGTTTTGCTTTTTTTTTTTTTTTTCATTTAAAGGATTCGTCTGCTTTTGATTGGCTTAGAGCTTGGGTAATTCCGTCCAGGTAGCGCACAAAGCACCGCTCATCATCAAGTGTTGCAACGTTAATAACCGTCGAACCGTTACATTTTCTCATCGTATTTTGATATCAGCTATAGAAAATATGGTCGTAGTGTCTTAAAGGGAACCACCACTCTTACTACAGAATAAGTTTAAACCGAAGGAAATTATCTTAACAAACAAATTTGTTCGAAACATGTTACGGTTGCCCTATTGTTCTGACACAAAGAGCTTTGGTCTAATAACAATAGGGCAACCGTAACACGTCACAATTATTCAAGATGGCGGCGCCCACGAAATTTGAAAAAAAAAAAGGTGATTCTAAAACTTATTTCTTTCGGATACAAACGCTTTCTTTGAAAATATTTTAGATCGACTTGACTGTGACAGTTATTTCCTGTGATTTAAAGTTATTTTTCTGTTGAAGTGGAAGTTTCCTTTAAGTTTATCGCGGGACCTACCTTTGAGAAAAAAGTGCCGAGTTCATAGCGGTCATCTTAAAGAGGGAGTTTTAGAAAAGACGATGGATACGGCAACGGCACAAAACAGTATTTTCATTGCTTAAGACTGCAAAATTTCTCGCGTTGCACGTTTGCCACCTTTTTATCACATACGTTTGCTGTACTGTGCATAACAACGACGTGAAATCGCCAAATTTGAGGTTTCGACAACAACGCGAGCACTCACAATGTGAACCTCTCATTCTTTATTTTTCTCTCAAACCTCTCTTGCCCAATTTATTGAAAAATACTTCGCCCGCACTGTTCGACGTGAACGAGATGAAATAATCGCGGAAGACTCACCTTATTGCGAAGTTATATTTTAAGGTGACGTTTTCGTGGACGTCTCCGTCGTAGATTTTGAAGTCTCTTAGGTAAAAAGAGTGATGGCGGTCGTTTTGGAAAAGAAAAATATCAATATGGCTGGGGGTCAAATGAGCAAACTCAAGTTATTTCATGATGAGTTTACTAATGTTGTGATCTCTTTTAAGATGGCATCTGTTATTCACCAAAGCCAGAAGAGACCCACAGACGCCTACGGCTGTAATTGGTTGGAGAGGCTGCGTCAGATTAAGCGCGTGCGTAACAAGGCAGCTGCTGAGACGTTTTCAGTTCCTAGCAGCCCCATCGGCAAGGGACCTCCGTCATCCGGGCTGCGTCCGCCATCTTTACAACTCACAGGCCTCACAGACTTCACCGAGTACATAATGAAAAAGGATTAAAAAGTTGGGAAAATTGTTTGGTTAAGACGGTCAGGAGCTGGGGACGATGACCGTATATCTCTACAAACTGAATAAATTAATAGATAAATAAATAAATATAGTAATCTAGAATTGAAATCTTTTAAAACACAAAATTCTTGATGATGACCGTTCGTGGCTTATTCAGCATTATGCGAGAAAATGTATTTTGCTGAACTTCATACCAATCTACTATATGTAAATTAAATTCAGATACCAGATTATAGTTGTTTCACAGGCGAAATATAAAAAGCATTTCTATGGTGAGGAGGAGAGGGGGGGTGGGGACTATTTTGTTCCTAAATTAGAAATGATAAGGGCTCTCAATCCAATCTTGTCTCCACCTAAAACAAAGAAATCATGTCCATTTAACGTCTTCAGTTTGTGGGATCTTTCTTATTCTTTGGTAGAGTTCTTGATCCAAGAGATACTACAAGCGCTATGAGTGTTTGAACGAACGTCCTTAAACTGCACTGCTGTTAGCCATTCAGAATCGAGTATGTGCGTGCACATGAAGGCTGTCGCTTCCAACATCAGAATCAGCATTGTAGACTTAAAGCAAACAACAATTTGAACGAACCTTCAATATATCAAGTAGAACAAGCCTTCCGATGTAGTGTTTCACATGATTGTGATGAAGACATAGAGTAATTCAAGTGATCAAGCGGCGATTAAGTGGTTCAACTAGGAAGAGTTAAAATTTTGGTTACAAAATAAATCTAGATGGAATAAAACCAGAGCAGAAAATGACATTTACAAACTATTGATTGGCTTTCCAAAAGGACACGAGTACAACAAAACCCAACTACAGTAGCATAATCATTTTCACGAGACACCTGCTCAAGATCCCCCGCGTGGGATCATGCCGTGGGTAACGGAAGTAACAGGTATGACAGATTGTGCAAGACCCGGAGGGTTGTAGTATAAAATGTATTGCAGGAGTAAATAGAGACGGAATAGACAGTGCTTTGCCTTATTAACTTCGTTCAAAATCACAGCAGTTTAAAGTGCTACATAAATATCGCCTCAGTATAATAATGTTAGTTCAAAGCCTATGCAAGACTAAAAACTGTCCTGCCAAAAGATGGACCATGGACAGGCTTTTAATACAACCTTCGAAAGGTGTTATCACTTGACCAGGCAATCATTCTTATAATGTCACTTACTGACAGCCCCACCCTTGCGGCAGTAGAAGATGCAGCCCCTCTAGTAGAGTGAGCTTTGAAAATGTTGGAATCGATACCTGACTTAATCAAGAG
>NC_090890.1:6097513-6105013 GCF_036669925.1 Montipora capricornis
AGTGTAACATCTGCAGTAAGCCCAAACGGGTTCTCGAACAGCCAAGCCAAGCAGTATTTCATGAAATGTCTACGATAATAAGGACGAGGGTTTGTCTCACTCGTCTCACGTAACATAACCGTGCATACCCAGAGGAGGTTGGACAGCAGCGTGCAAGGCGTCATGGGAAATTTTTATTTTTCAGTCAGTTGCCTCCAGACTTCAAGGGAAACACATCTCTGCGTTGTAATCAACATGGACGCCGTTGATAGACAGGACGCAGAGTCAACTTCGTTTAAGAGTTCCAGTTGCTTCTTCTCTCATTGCTGTGACATGCTCAAGTTATTTACTTTCTCTGTTCTAAGCCGGCTCTTTTTGGTGATCAGTGAGCTTTTTGCCCATTTCGGTTTCGAGAAAAAATTTCATTTGAAAGACGAATGTTCATTGTGCAACTGAGCGAGGAAATTAGATGCTCTGAAGTCGGTGTCAGTTCTATTAAAAACCCAGTATTGATTTTGAGGTAGGGTATAAATTTTCTTGTTTTAGAATCATGCATTGTTGGAAATTTGTATGTATTTGAGGCTTCAGCCATCGTCGTTCTAAAAGTAAAACTGTGTGAGAACAGATTTTCCTGGCTTAGTTAATGCACAACATGTTTAGAGATCGTTCCTCTCATGTTGTAGTTTGACCCTCAAGAAAGCGACCACGAGAGCATCCTCCTCAGAAACAGCTATTGCACAACCGCATCGAGCTCCAAAGGAAACTTTGCCAGTTGCTCCGTTGTTAGATGTTGACGGGATGGATGTTGATGCAACTGTTGCCCTTTCCCAGAAACGGCTGGCCATGGAATATTTTTTGGTCAAACATTAAAGGATGGCAACGAGGAAAATGAGGACATTCATGAAGAAGGAATTGTTTTATTGTTTGTCACATAATGGACCGGAAAACTGTAAATAGTCTGTCCTTAAAATTAAAAATATAATTTTACATGGCATCTGACAGGATGCGGCGATGCGGATCCGCATAATTCACTGAAATCCGCATCTTCCGCATAATTTCGATATTTTCCGCAAAAAACAGAAGAAATATCTGATATTAGTGATAAAGCAGCTCCTTAACATCCTCAAAAACATAAAAGCCGAAGAAATTGACTGTTTTGAAACGTTTATTTTCCTGAACATTGAAGAAAACACACCATTTCGTTCGTAAGAAAGGTCGTAAGCAGTTTCCGCGCATTTTTTCGCCAATGAGCCTGGACACTAGTTTTTGTTCCTACAATGCTTTCCATTGGACGAGAAACAGTTACACTTCAGCAAATGACGTAACTGATAAGAAACTAAGGGCGCGTTCGATTGACCGTATTCCAGAATAGGATTACATGGAATACAAGTTAGAGATTAAATCCTTCGTTTTTACGGAGATTCACATTAAAAATGTCGAACACCTGCTAAAATGCTATTTTAAACATATCTTTATTATCCTTGTTGCTTCAAAACGCCAGACATACCGTTTTGAATTCATCACTTCACGTATTCTTATTCCGGAATACGGTGAATCAAACGCACTTTAAGTCAATGATCGAGGGAATGGATCGCACTCCAAAGGTATTACAATTTTGCTCAATTATCTCCAAATTGAAACAAAATTCATGATGAGAAACAAAATATTTTTTTATCGCTTTATTTATTTTACCAAAAGTTGCGGGAGAATCCCAACTGCTAACCCTTTTATTTCAACGGTGAAAGCTGGTCGCAAATTGATGACTCCTCCATGTAATTTAATCACAAAGGGCAAAAATTCAGTCACAAATGCGATTGTATTGGTTGCAATTTCGATTACGGATTTACCGTAAGCATGTAAATACATTGGACGGGCCTAATTACTAGTTTTATAACTTGTTTAAGTTTCCGCATAATCCGGTGTAATTTCCGCATAATCAACGCATGTTTCCGCATAATATGGCCAAAAATTTCCGCATAATCTTTAATTTTTTTCCGCATCCTATCAGAAGCCATGATTTTAGTTCACCATGTCACTGAAAGTTGCCCTTGGTAGACAGGTAGTTCAGATATCGTAATGTTTCAAAACATATCTAAACATAAACAAGTCACCTATGCTTACCTTCTGAAATAAAATATCAATCCATTTGTTTTTTGGGGGTTCTTGTTCAGAGAAATGTTGCTATCTTGTGAAGATAGCCCCCTGATAGTCAAATTGCTCACATGACAGTACTTTCAGCAGTAGTGAAATTTCAGGAGATAAAAATGTGCTGTACACGTTGGTGTTTTGAGTTATTGGTGGTGCCCACGAAAAACCAAGACAGGACGTTTTGAAAATGGCACAGAGAAAAATAAAAGCAAAGTGTCAGGTCCAAGTGCAGCTGAGATCAGAGCCAACTAATGGAAAGGACAAAAATGGCATAGCCATTGACTTAAACCATGGTAATGGATGGTTTCATTGGTTACATTGCCAGAGAATTCACAGGTTCACAGGTAACTGTCCACCACATCATGGTTTTTTTTTTTTTTTTTGCGAAAATTGGATATAACCCTTTAATTTCAATACTAAGAAAGGAAAAGTGGGAAAAGTATGTTATGACAAGGTGCCACAGTGCTCGGTGAAATAATATTAAGAATTGCTTAAGAATGTCTTACAACTACTGTCTATTTGTATCTGTAACAATACTGTTGATTTTGTTTAATTTACTGGTATTAACTATTCATAAGTATAAAATCTATGAACAATTTTATTGTACATGTATATTAAAATACTTTGCTGAGTCTCATAGAAACTTAACATTTTGACCTCACCCATTCAAATACTAACCCTGCCGGACAGGGATTAACTGCAGTGAGATTTTGTCTTGGAAAGGTATCAGGCTTGTGGTGATATAGAAGTTTTAAGGAACTTGAAAATGATCAACATGTCAGCCTCAAATCAATGTTTCTCCATTCTCTTCAATCTTTTTGGGTTTAGTATTATACTAGTAACTACATGTCTTCTCAGGGGTGCTATTTGCCTAAGACATCTACCATGGCACCACAATGATACACGGTACCAAAACAATATCGTGTATTGTTAGAGCTACATATTAGGCAAAGACAAGTTGAATCTCCTGAAAAACAAAATGCAGCTCAGTTGACAGTTATGGAATAAAGCGCTGTGTTACTGCACTCAGACAGTCTGAAGTCGCTCGTTTTCACTCCTTCCTCTCCCCATCTAATGTACCTCATTGGAAAGCTTGTTCTTGATGCCATTGCAACTGTTGCATCTGAGAAGCCCTTAATAACATGCATAAGTGGACTATGGAAAGATAAACAAGCGGGTTTTCCTCTGCAAGAACTTATAGCGGTACCGATATTTGGAGTATTAATTTTGCAAGATTTTTGGGGAAGATTTGCAAAAAGAAATATTAGTCCCAAAATTGAGAGCATGTTGTCTGCTCTCAGAACTCTGGGAAACAAAATTATGGGCAGGAATTTCCTGAAACACTGTTGTTTGTATCAAGCTCAGGTTGAGTTAAGATAATTCAAAATCAGTAAAGAAAACTTTATTTGCACTGACCAACACATTTTGATCATCTGTAACATCTGGTTCAGCAGCTCAATTCAGTGAAGCTGTGTACTAATAGTTCCCTGAAGAAGCTTCAATCATTATGGTCTACACTTTCATTGAAAATTTAAAGGATCAAAAGACATTATGATTGTCTTTTATTTTTCTTGTTGCTGTCGCAGTTACAGCCCTAAATGGCACATTCTTGGAAACCATGGACTGCAGCATTATGGTATTATATGAAATGATAGTGATGTTATAGCTAAGCATAGTAACATTTCTTAGCACTGGCCAAAAAGTGAGCAGCAAACCAAGATGAACGTTTCTGTTTAGGTAATTTGCTCATCACTTTTTAAGAAGAAAAGCTGGGTTTGCTAAGTTTTTTTTTTAGTTACAAGTACCTGAAGATAATATATAGGCAATTGATTCCTTCATGCTATCACAATAATGGCAGCACAAATATAATTTTGGTGTTTCACGTATGTATGGAAGCATGATACAGTATTGTTGTAATAACCCATCCACTAATCATGTCTAAAAAGTGTCAATACTCTTTTGACCCTTTTTGAACCCAAATCAGCAGTTGTAATTTGGCGCCATATCACAAATTTGAACAGAAATCTTATTTGATGAGTGAGTTCTGAATCTTAAAAGAAGAAGAAAAACGTTAAATAATCGAAAGGTTCTTCTATCATGAATCACTCTCTCTTATCTCTTGTGGGGACAATTGACTGATCAACAAGAATACTTCACACACAACAATGGTTCTCCGGTTTTAGAGTGAAACAGGGTTTTCCTCGAGCTTGAACTGTCTCTTGGTGCTTGTTTTGGGAGCTTCCCTGGCGTATCATCAGATGATATGTGCTTCCTCCTTGAGCCTCCATACATGCAAAACATGAAAGATAGATCTTATCTGGTCAAATTTTCCCCGTGTACTCCTCGAAAAGAGGTAACATTCCGCGCCATTATGTCATGCGAACACAACAGATCTTGCAATCCTTTTTGCTGTATTTCGACTACAATAACTCAAAATCCGTTGCGGGGGCAAGAGGGTAGGGGCGACCTGTAAAATGGTAAACCCATTTGGCATGCTATGTAGTGTTACATAATTGAAGTCTTCAAAGTGAACACAAAGCGAGAAATCTATTTCTAAAAAGGGCACACTCGAAGCGTGTCAACAAAACAATGCCATGTGGGACCTCGTAAAAGATTATAAAAATGTAGGATTAAAATTCGTCTTACCTTTAAATTGCCTTCATAACAATGAAAAACAACTCCCTTATGTTTAATCTGGCGCATTTATGGTGAATTATCAATAAACCAAAGCGAAAAAAATGCCGAATTAACCGAAGGCTTCTGAGTTTCTCCATGGAACTTTTTGTCCGACCTGAACATCTGTATGAACGCTGCTCATTGGTCGAAATTTATCACTTGACAGCTGTCCAACCTCCTCTGGTGCATACCTAAAAACTAACATATTCATCTACACTCATCCGAGAATTCGGCACTAACATCTTGAGCGTCTGTTCAAGTGCACAGCCATACTTTGTACGTGGCGCTGCGCCACGTCACTGGTAAGTTGAAGCCAATGAAATCACACAGCATAACCGACACATCCCAAGGGAGTCAATAGAATCGATTGATATTGTGAGAAAGTCCCATGGGAATTCCATTTGTAACCCATGAAAACACGACTGATTTTGTACTGTGGATGCGCACGCATCCCACCGAAATAGTGTTTCGTTTCCGGAATGGTACGGACAGCGGAAAAGATAAAATACTGTAGTGTGGGTCACTCGGTCTGTCAAATTTATTTCGCTTCGTCTATTGAAACGCTCGAGAAATAAAGATAGAAATGTGGACGCAAAATATCTGAACGCCGAGAAGCTAGCCTGTCAAGGAATATTAACCGTTAAAGAAAAGAACAGATGCTGGTTTATGTGCACGATACATCGATGCATAGTCTACAATTACCTATCTTACCTTCAAGAGCCACTGCATAACATTTCAGATTCCGTTTTCCGTGAATCTTCCATTACATGTGTTACATGTGAACCTAGGACGTTATCGCTACTACCTTTAATATAACTGGTTCCTGGTTAACCCAATTTATTACTACGACTCACCAGTGCGAAGTTTGTTTACATTACTCATTAACACGAACAGAGATAGCTTTGGATTTTTTTCAACAATGTATCGCTTTAATCTAACCCGAAATCATTCACATAGTCAAAACTTCATATTTATGGCCCATTTCCTTCGCTTTTGTGATTGTCAGCGTTATAATTTGCGCTGCTTCAGGTTCACATGTTCACAGGTTTGTGTTTTCATCTCATAGATGTTTAGATTTCCAATTACAAGCTCTGTTTTAATTGGCCACTCTACTCACTGAGTAATTAAGGCCTGGCCAAACGCTCGCAACATTTCAACGCAACATTGTCCCATGATGTTGCGACATGTGTTGAATGGACTGGCCAAACGCACGCAACATATCGCAACAGGGTGGCCAAACGTACGCAACATGTTGTGCCCAACAATGTTGCAAGATGTAGCGTTGAAATGTTGCGATCGTTTGGCCAGGCCTTAAAAGAATACGGAGCTTTAACAATGACAACGCCGACGGTAACGAGAACGTCACAAATTTACATATTAAGTGAGCAAGGGCTTTGCATGCTCTGCACGTGCATCTTTTCAATTTAGCTATTTCTTGCCGTCGTCAGCAAAGCAACACCAAATTTGAGGTGTTATCAAGAACGTCAGCGCTTGAGGATAAATTTTCATTTTCTACCCTAGATTGAGCGTCGTTCATACTAGTTTCGTTGTTGAGCGTTTGCCACACCTTTGTCACGTTAAGGACGGTGCCTACTATTCCAAAGGTATTTTTGTGCGGTTTACTGAATATGCGGGGAAAGCAGATCTTATCAAGTGTTATTGAAATCCAAAAAGAAAATTGGCGGTAAGCACGCATTTTTGTCAATCAACATTTAATTAATCAACAATATTTGTTAAAGGCTTTAAAATACAAAGCAATGTATGCCAATATTTTCCAAATTGAAGCTCAATTATCTCTGAAAAATGCATGGTTACCCCCAATTTTATTTTTGGATACCAAGAGTACGTGCTAAATTCTGCTTTTTCCGCGTAATTTTGAACCGGGCAAAAATATCCCTGTACTCATAAGCACCATAGGGAATTCGAGTATCTGGAGATGCGCAATAACAATAGTAGGCACCGTTCTAAAAATGCTTTGAATAGTCGCGAAGCGGTTACAGTAACGCGCATTCACATTTAACTACGACTTTCTCGTTGCCGTTTCCGTTTCCGTCGTCGTTGCTAAAGCTTCCCAGTAGTAAAAGTCTTCATTAAGAAATCAGTCACAACATACGTGTGGCTTTACAATCAATGACAAAGCTAAGCTAAAATGTGTGTAACAAAATTGGAAAATATCAAGAAATAAATTTAAAAAGACAACTATTTACAAAGCAACGTTTGAATCGATCAGTTTCCCCTTTCTCTAAGGACCCAATAACGTTTTGGAGGGAACAAGTTATATAATACATGACCAGTGACACTTGTTATTCTGTTAAAAAGATCACTATCCCTACTGGTAATTACATCAGATATCAAAATGATCTTATTAGTGTAGCCGAAACGATAGCCGAAAAGTGTCAATCCGGTCTAAATATTTGTGTCGATAAGCGGAGGCCCAAACCTCTTATCCATAAAGGAATAATGACATTATCAAGGAGTCGAAGACTTTACTAAGCTGATCTTTAGAGTAACCGTGATACTTGCATACCCTAAGAATACACAGATCTAGACGACTAGCAGCTCTGGAAAGTTGGCTGTCAACATGAAGATCCCAATTACAAGTATCTTCATGGATAGTGATTCCCAAAAGTTTCAACCACTCTTTCCGCTCAATCCCAGGCAATGGAGGAGGAGCAGGCTTAGTAGTCCTACTACGCA
>NC_090890.1:6110013-6120013 GCF_036669925.1 Montipora capricornis
CCTGACATTCTAATTTTGTTATTTTTTCGTCTTTTGGGTTGTCCTTGTCTCTACCAGCTTAGATCTGAATTCTCATCTAGACCAACAAAGTTATAAACTCGCTTGCATTATGGTAACGCGTTTAACTTGTGTTTAATCGTACTTATATAGGTTTCGGTATATACTACGATACCCAAGCTTCCAGGTAATTTGATGTTGCAATGTTGTCGGACACTGAATATAAATATCAAGAATAACAACAGAAACGTTAGGGTTAGAGTTGGCAAAAAAACAACAACAACACGGGAGAGGAACTTCAGAAACTGGACCTTGAGGGGTCTTTTTGTGGACTTAGTTTTCCTTTCTAAGTGCTTGCTAGGCCTATGTGATTTGGATCTGTCGTATTATCTTGTGACAGCTGACAGTTCTTAATACAATCTCAGACGTCCTAATTACCAGTTAAAAATTAGATATGCAAGAACTAATGTTTTAACATTTTCTTATTTCTTTAGAGTAGCGAAATCATGGAACTCTTTGCCTTTACATTTAAGAAAAGCTGAATCTTTTAAAAGAATTTAAGGATAGATTAAAATCCTATCTATACCAGAAGGATATTTTACATTTTCTTAATTTATTTTTCTTATTCAAACTTGACAGATTTCCTTACACTTTTAGAAGCGCTAATAGTTTCCTTTGTCCCATCATCGTAGCAGCTGAACCATGAGTGGAACCGCATTACTAAATTACGTTTGCGAAAACAAACTTGGCAGATTTCCTTGCACTTTTAGGAGCGCAAGTAGTTTTCTTTGTCCGATAGTCTTATTTGCGCCCTTCTTCTTTGCATATCAAATTTATATCCTGCTTACTCTTTTTTTGTAACTGTCTGGTTCCGACTAACATTTTAATTTTTTTTTTATTTTAATCGTTTGGGTTGTCCTTGTCTTGACCAGCTTAGATATGAATTCTCATTTAGACCAACAAAGTTATAAACTGGCATGCATTATGGTAACGCGTTTAACCTGTGTTTAATCGTACTCACATAGTTTTCGGTATATACTACGATACCCAAGCTGCCAGGTAATTTGATAGTGCAATGTTGTCGGACACTGAATATAAATACCAAGAATAAGAACAGAAAGGTAGGGTTAGAGTCATCGTCATAAATAATAATAATAATAATAATAATAATAATAATAATAATAATAATAATAATAATAATAATAATAATAATAATAATAATAATAATAATAAAAGAACAACAACACGGGAAACCTAGAAAAAGCTTATGTGATTTTGAATTTAGAGCAGATATCATTCTGAACAACTAAACAAGATAAACAACTTTGATATATGCATAAACTTGCCCAAACAGTTCAAATCTTTAGACACTATGACATTGAGAAGACGACAAGTTCTTGGCTGACGAGACATGTAGCAATGAAAAGTGGCTGCCTTTTTTTAAATTTTGGTAAATTTTTATTCGCTTGACAAAGCCCTTATGTTTTAATTTTTATAGCTGGTTTATTACTGTACATAATTTCCACATGTCTATATGTATTCATGATTTTCTCTGTTTAATGCTTACTTATTGTATCTCGAGGTAATCTTTCCGTGAGGGAAGTATTTCCTGTTAAGGGTTTTCCTATCAATACCTGTGGTCTTTTGTATTGCTTAACTATTAAAGATTAACTAAGCAAGAGACATACTACTCAGCTGTGAACAGCCTGAGGCTTAACTGCCAGTGCCATGAAATAATGATCATCGTATATTCAAAGCTGGTTAATACTATATGATTATCCTAATAGCAATGTCGAAAATGAGTTGAGCGATCACACCGTTTCCCCGTAAGCATTACGTTTACGTAGTGCAAATTCAGTAATTTCTCTTTGGTATTGATCAAAATTTCACTTCTCTGCTATGTCACTGCGATCCGCCGCAGAGAAAACGTTTAAGTTCTAATCAGCAGAATGGCAACAACACGTTGAAATAGGAAGGACACGACCAGTTGTGTTTATTGGGGACGAAAAAAAACTAACATACAAGAAATAAAGTAGTGGCGGAGAAAAAACGTTCGGCGTCACTGTAAACTACGAGACTAAACGTAAACAGAATACTAGGAAAAATTAAGCTCGGCAAGGTGCGAGCGGTAAAACTGGCTGTGTCGAGTGACTAACGCGAGAGGCGACAAGGCTTAAATACCGAGATGTGGCGTAAAATCCCTAGAGGATCAAACTGCGGCCATAAATGCAAATTCAGAACATAAACCAATCTCGTACCCAGAGTCCTCGGGCTTCTTGGTCAGCGGGTGAGCGCCCGGAGAGACTCTGGGATAATCGACCCCATTTTCCCAGAAAACGTGGGTTCCGGTCTTTTTACGTATGCTTCAGTTTAACCGGAAACAGAAAAGAGAAAACCGTAAACAGTAGAAATGGCGGGTGAAAGTGTTCGAGAAACAAAAATTTTAGCCTTAAACTCAAAGAAACTGGAGAAATGATCATTGGTTTGCTGTAGGAGCAAGTGAAGATGAAACCTCTGACGCTTTCGGTAAGTGTATTTATAGTGTTTCAGCGTACATTCCATCGTTCAAAATGCCATCGTGCAAGCAACACGATCGACAAATTTTTGTGGGAACGACTCAAATGTCCTCCTCTACTACGATTTGATGTTTCCGTAATTCTGAATGGCTTCGACAAGACCTTATTCCACGGATTTCTCCTCAAAGAGACTGATATAATGTTTTCCCACGGTACTTTTGCAACAGCAACAGTAATCACTTTTTAGCAGCGTGGGAAAATTCCCGTGCGGTGTAAGACATAATTCAAACCTCGTCGTTTTATTATTTTTGTGATTTATATATTTCTGAGGTAGAAAAAATCAAACAGCACTGAAACTAGTTTTAGATTTTGAATCTCCCTCCAAATTCTGGGGCTTCCGAATTACTTACCGACTTCCTGTCGGACTGCCATTGTTACGCAAGCGTCCAATCAAAAATATAGTTCAAGTCGATTATCCCAGAGTCTCTCCGGGGTAGGTACGTTATGTACGTCTTATGTGCACGGTACAATATATGTCCCCATACATAACGTACCTACCCTCTCCGGGCGCTCACCCGCTGGCCAAGAAGCCCGAGGACTCTGGGTACGAGATTGTTCCACTCATAGATATCAGTTCCATTCCATTTAACTCACTCTTCGTTTCAGAACATCAATAGTCGACCGATGGATCTTAATTTGGCCCGAATTCCGAACCTCGATTCTCAATAATATGATGATGATTTTAAAGAAAAAAAAAAATAATAGTAATAATAATAATAGTTCATTATCCCTCCTGCATACTCATTAGCATTTAGTTATGGGAAAGTCACCCCAGACGAGCAAGCTCGCTGGGGAAAACATGAAGAGTGCTAATAGAGTAAGCAGAGGGCCAGGGGTGGGTGGGTGGGTCGATTCCAACCAAAGTTAGGCAAAACTGACAACTATGAATAATTAACTCATGCTTATATAATACGCACGAGGGCTAATGAATATTAATGAAGTATGAATAGTTCATTATCCCTCCTGCATACTCATTAGCATTTAGTTATGGGAAAGTCACCCCAGACTGCGCCTCACTATCGCCGAGGAATTCGCTGGCTTATCCCCACAACCAAAATAAATCCCCAACCTCACCCATCCTTAACGAAAATCACCCTAATTTCCAACCCTCACTACTATGCGAGCACGACTATAAAAGATGCCAACACATTTAAAATTATTTCTACAGAGCTAACTGGACAGGACACCCCCAAACGAATTAGTGAAAACCGAAATAGCACATTCAAGCTGAAGAAAACATTCCAGTAAATATTCACTAAAGTTATCTCTAACAAAAACAAGAAAACCAAACTGTAACCACGCTCAAGTTTGAGAAAATCAGACATAGTCAAGCTTTACACCTTGAAACATGCATTCAGCGTATACATTCACACCATATCAGAAAGAAAGCAAGCCTAATGTTTAGAAAGCAAAGGTAAAACCTTGCAGGTCATTATACTGCTTGTAAACTTTTGTTAAATCCACCTCCAACGAAGACATGGTATCCGCTGCTCCACCAAGGCCAAGAACCTGATTCAACTTAATGTAATGACGTGCTGTCGACGAGGACTTCCATCCCACGTGATCCATGATCGTATCAAGCTTCGCCCCGGAAATAGCCAACGAAATTGCACAACCACTCCTTAGACCATGTAAGGTAACGTTCCGATTAACAAAAGCTGGAATCCGGCGAACATACGTCGAGAGCCGTGCCTGAGCGGTAGCCGACTCAAAAGGTGCCGGCAAAATTTCACCAGATGGGTTGAGGGGTCTAAACAAATATCCTTGTCGGATAGAAATTTTTAACAGGTCGCATACAGCAATGTAAACTTCCACTGCGGTAACTGGGCAAATAGTAGAATCTGGATGACGCTTGAGGGCAAAAACGTTCGAGGTTCCGTCTCGGAGGGACTTAGTTAATGTATGGTTAAAGAGTAGAGCCTGGGAAATAAAGAATCCCCTTTGTTTTCACTCGACCAAGATCTCCAGCTCTGTCACCACTAAAAAATTGTACCTTAAAAAAGGCCTGATCCCTTGCCAAAACAAATAACTGCACCGAAGAGCGAACATGTGAGTTCAAGCGCTTGGTTATTTCTGACGATAAAAGCACCAAATCCTGCAAAAAAAAAGGTTCAGCCTGTTTCTGCACGACTCTTGCACCGAGCTGTTCCTCCCTGACGGCTGATAAATAGGACTTAACCAATGGTGAAGCTGCAGGGTTGGCAATCCTCGGAAAAAGACTATCTGTTGCTGATCTCCCATACTTATTAAACATAGCCCTCAGTTTTCCAATAATCGAGTCAACGGAGCCATATGCTAAACGCTTAGGGCAAACACAAGAAGAAACCCTGTTCTCGCCAAAGAACGGGCAAGCAACCATGTGTACCACTGTTTTGCCAAAATTATCTTTCCAGATCAAAAAGTCTACTACGTCGTCTGGTATAGCCGCACAAATATCCCTCTTAGAGGTGGTTTCCAGGAACTGCAAAAACTCCATCTCTAAAGCACTTCTCTGTTTTGATAAGGAGTAGCCTGCTGCTTAGCAACCAAAACTTTCTTCCGCTCCCTTATAGAACACAAATCGACAGGGGCCTTGAGGCTCTTCAAAGTTTTATATGATCTCGTCTGACGCTGGTAACCACATCTCTGGCAATAACGGAAATCAAAGTCGTTGGGCTTGGAACAAGCCGGACATGACACCGATGGCTGAAAAAGTCTGGGCACCAACGGCAAAGACTGAAAGAGAAAAAAAAAAAAAAGAGAAAATAGTTCCTCCTGTTAAGTTGTTACGACATGCTCTTTCCCATCCTAAATGCCCAGAGGCTATATGGAGAGGATCCAGGTCTAAATCCATCCTTCGACGGAAGAAGAAGCGCATCCAGTGATCCCTTCTCGGCCACCAAAACATTGTTGCTGGACACCGCATTTAACAACGGCCACCACCCGGGTAATGGGGACATCAATGGTACCACCACCGTAACAACCGCATCTACCGATATGAGGAAACGCAAAAGAGGACCAATCAATGCAAATGGCGGGAAAACGTAGGCGTTGACGCGGTCACCATCACACACAGAGAGGTCTTGGTTAAAAACATTAACACCCGATGATCCTGGCGTAGGGTAGGGCGTAAAGTGCTTTAACGGGTTTCCACTCCAGTCACGTTGAACGTTGGAATCCAACGACATCAAATCAAGATCATGGCCATTAATTCCACCAAAACTATGCTGGACGATTTCCCAAGACCTCGGAGAAAGCATGGCATCGGAGCGAGACAATCTTCTGGAAAACCAATCTGCCTCGTTCAAGTGAGAAGGAACAAAAGACATTTCTAGGGACATGTTCCTATCCACCAAGAACTGGAAAATCAATTGCGAGATCTGAGTTAACTTCCTAGAGCGTGGCCCACGGCCGGACCAAGCGTGGAGAACAACCATGCTGTCTACCTGAGCATCAATCCTGCAATCCGAAACGCTTTCAGGAAGTGACTGTAATCCCTTGAGGACGGCCCACATCTCCTTCACATTAATATGCTCATTTCGAACAGTTTCTTCCCAGTAGTCACCAACAGAAATTGTCCCGAAAGGGAGGTGAATTCCAACTCCCCAACGGAAGGACGAAGAATCTGACTTCAAGGAGATAGCTACGTGCCGTTCACTCCTCCACCGAATCGCCTTTTCCCAACTATCAAGGAACCTCCAAAACATAATTTCCTCTCTCAGATTCGGAGAGAAATTCACCTCACCACCTCCGGAAGCCTGCGAGATTGACGCCGCCATTTCTCTGATGTAAAATTTAGTCGCTGGGAAAGCCAAGGAGAATGAATTGCACTTCCCCATTAGCCTCTGCAAAGACTTCAAGTGGATAGTAGATTCACGCAAAAGTATCTGCTCGCGTAGCTGAGCAAACTTCATCTTCTTATCTTCAGGAATGCAAAAGGCCTGGGCTACAGAATCCACTATCATGCCTAAATAACAAATCCTAGTTACAGGCCCAAGAACACATTTGGAGAGGCCCAAAAAATAACCGAGGTTTACAAGAACCGAACAGACTATATACAAAGCCGCCACCGCAGATTGATAGCTGTATTCCGACGTCCTCTCCGACAATGGGCGTGACCAAAACCCCTTCACAGCAAACAGTTCCCCATTCAAACGGTCATCAATATACAGAGAACATGCGACCCCCAAACCCCTGAAAAAATTTGTCGGACCCAAACCCACAGTCTGGTAAACAAACGGAGAATTTTTCCAACCAAAAGGAAGCGTAACTCCAACGAGCCACCACCCCAGCCACTCAATACCAAAAAACTGCTGAGAACTAGTAGAAAGCAAAATATGGTCATAACCAGACTTGTCATCAATCTTACTCATGTAGGAGTTGGGATACACGAAGCGAGGCACCCCAACCAGCGTTTCCAGTGAAAAGGGGGTGTCTGCCATCCACAAATTTAAAAACCGGGCATCAATGCATAACCTTGGCTTTTGCGGTTCAATCGTCATAGGAAGGACGAGATGGGGCGGCGGCACTTCAGCCACTTTACCCCAAACACGGATCGCCCCTGTTTCAATACCCTGTAAAATTGTTTCCGTCACAAACTTCGAAAACTGTTTGCAGGAGTAGTGATTCTTGAAAATCATAGTAGGGGGTTCCGCACTCTCATACTTTATGCCCATAAAAGCTCCCTTAAAGGGCTTCATGAACTTCTTGACATCCACCCCATGCTCCAACCATTCCAAGACATCCTTCGCAGGTTCGTACCCGGCCAAAATTTTTTCCCAGAGTTCAATTCGAGTACGAAGTTGACCCGAACGAAAGGAGTCCGGATCACGAAACAACAGATCCCGTAAGATGGGAGTTTCCCCCGCAACAATGCCTTGAACATGGGTTAAACAAGCGTCTTCTGAAGTCATTTTCTCCGAACTCGGATTACCCTCCCAAGACAACCATCGGATTTTGCCATGCTTGCTTCTTTCCTCCGCCTCTAACGGCATAAAGGTCATCGTATCTCCCTTGAGACGTTTTGACTTAGGCTAGAACCAAAACACCAAAAAAAAAAAAAAAAAGAGAATCAAAAGGACGTACTTAAATGGAGACTGCAAATCCGAGTTCGGAGGAAATGACCACCGTAGCCCGAGTAATCGGGCTCAAGGGCATGCCTAAAGGCAAAACGCTTGTGGGGTCGTTCTCCCAACCTCGAGACCACAGACTAAAGGAAAAAAATAAAACATCACATATTTAATAGTGTCTTTACACTTTATTATTGTCAATACAAATATCAAGACAATCCCGATTTCCATTCCAGAACAGGAAAACTTCCAATCATTTCACAATCTTAACGTTTATCTGGGCAAGAGCGCGAAATATGACCCGCCACTCCACACACCCAGCACTTTCTCGCCGACGGCGGCCTGGGGCTGTAATTGGAGCCACGCCTTTGGTATGGAGCTGGAGGCCTACGCGTCCGTCCAGTGAACGAAGGTTGACTTACTGCCGCGTGCGGCTTAGTTGCCTTGGAAATAACCTTTGCCACCTCGGCCTCATCCTTAGGCACGGGTTGCCTAATAAAGGACGGCACTGCCTCAGCACTACTTCAAATCGTAAAGCTCTTTCATCCTTTCTTTCC
This sequence comes from Montipora capricornis, assembly GCF_036669925.1. Classification (NCBI taxonomy): domain Eukaryota; kingdom Metazoa; phylum Cnidaria; class Anthozoa; order Scleractinia; family Acroporidae; genus Montipora; species Montipora capricornis. The sequence continues at coordinate 6,118,192 of NC_090890.1, forward strand.
TTGGTGACATTAACCACTTCATCCAGGGCGGCGATCGCCGCATATGGATCAAAATGAGCAGCTGGGCGCGAGATCACCATTTGGAGAGTAGACAGCGCGCACTCGATTGCCGATGAATCGATTTTCTTCTTCCACTCATCCAACTCCTTCTTGAGTGAACTGACCGTTGTGTTCGGAACCTAACAAAAGGAGAAAACGCCATATAACTCCTTGATATCCTTAAGCCAGTCCCTACTTTACACTGAGACTGTATCCTTCGAAATCACATATCCTCTTCCTTTAAATTTATTGTTTCATACCCTGATGCAATTCCAAATTCCCAACATAAAATTACAACGAACCTTCGCATCAGTTCTCACAACCCGTAAAATAAAGCACACGGCCACCAAGTGACCTAGCGAAATAACCTCCTCTCCTCCACGAGGTCTGGTTGAAATGGATCTAACGCCTTCTATTTCCGCGAACAGACCAGACGCCCTGTTCATCGGTCCTCGACCGTTTTCTTTTGTTTTTTTTTTTTTTTCCCATGCCACCTCGTGGCTCAAAGCAGACACACTGCTCAATCGGTCCTCGACCATTTTCCTTCCTTTTTTTTTTTTTTTTTCACGCCACCTCGTGGCTCAGAGCAAACACGCTGCCCAATCGGTCCTCGACCGTTTTTTCCTTTATTACGCCACCTCGTGGCTCAGAGCAGACATGCTGCACAATCGCTCCTAACCATTTTTTTTAATAATTCTCCATTATTATTCCCTTTGACGCCACCTCGTGGCTCAGAACAGAAACAAACCCTGGCCGAGACCACACGCCCCGCGCCCTTCCCAAGGGACAAGTAAGAAAAAAGGGTGTCAATGGCATAGCTAATTTTTCCCGTCCCGAACAAAAAATAAGAAACAGCTCCCAAATATTGCAAACCCTAATTCATAAGAATAAACGAGAGCAACAGCAGAAAAACACAATATAAAACAACAACCTATCCCCCAACATTTGAGGAACCGAACCGCGGCGAGTCCAAAGGAATAAGTTAACAATCACGTGCTCGAAGCACGAAAATTAAGACCGGCTCCCGAGAAACCGGAAGGAAACATAAACAAGAAAATGCAACGTGATGCAACCAAAAAAAAAATACCGACGAACCCCAGCTATACAATACGAAACCAAAAGGAAAACATTGCAGCGGACATATACCTCAAGGCTCACCGCCGAATTATCCGGCACATTCGTCCCCGCGGCGTTTCCCAGTGAAGAACTCTGGAGCACATTTTCGCCGCTCGCAGTTGTTCCCGATGTTGTCCCGGCACCAGTCTGAGATAAAGACGAAGACGGCGGAGTGGTTTGCTGAACAGAACCTTGAAGGGGTTGCAAAACTCGCTGAGCGCTCGACGGGACGTTCACGTCAGACGGACGCTCCGGTTCGGTCATCTTGACACGGTTCCAACCAAAGTTAGGCAAAACTGACAACTATGAATAATTAACTCATGCTTATATAATACGCACGAGGGCTAATGAATATTAATGAAGTATGAATAGTAATAATAATAATAATGGCATTGTTTTAACTGCTAAAAATGTATCAGTTTCTTAAAAACAAACTGGTATTGATACATGAGCAGATAAATAAAAATAATTCTGAACCACATAAAATTGATAATAAACCGTAAAATCATATCACATACTATCAAAAAAAGAAAAGATCAATTATTTAAACATTATCTTAACAAATAAAAAGGGATAGCAATAAGAAGTACAATACAATATAATTTACCGTGCATCTATGACTTAATTCGTCCGATTTTAGCAAAAACCTGTAAGGCTGCTTTGAATG
>NC_090890.1:6125013-6147513 GCF_036669925.1 Montipora capricornis
GTTTGGAATGAAACAAAAAAGAGCACTATATTTGGAGACACTTTAAAATGAAAACAACAAATTTGCGCGAATAAAATCAAATATTGGTTTTTGAGGAGAAGGAAAAACCTCTCACCACTGTGCCATCCCTGCACTAACGTGACTATACTAATAGTTCAACCAATAAGAAATGCTTGCCATTCAAGCGAACTGTAAAATGGAATTCGGATGAGGGTGGCTGATGTGTAGCTAACTGAGGACCAATATGATAATGAGTTCTTCCTGAGCAAAATGCTATTAGAGGAGGTGCTAAAGAGTCATGGAAAGCAACAGTCAAGCCAAATAGGCAACCAGCAGAATTGAAAGTAGACACAGGCTAACGTAATTTGCTAATGGAATCAGAGAACTTTTACACAAGGTAAACCAGTGGACATGGGGAAACGAGCAGCAGAGAAAGTTCAAACAAATCAAAGCTGACCTCACTCAAGTCCCAGTACTGGCCCGGTACGACCCAAACAAGGAAACTAAAGTAGCAGGAGATACCTTATCTTACGGCCTAGGCGGAGTAATCCTTCAGCTTCAACCAGACAATTCCTGGCCGATATCATTTCTTTCAAGAGCAATGACGCCGACAGATGCCAGGAATTCTTTGCCTTTAAATTAAAAAAAGCTGAATATTTAAGAGAATTTAAGGATCAATTAAAATCCTATCTACACCAGAAGGATGTTTTTTACATTTTCTTAATTTATTTTTCTTACTAGTTTGATAATTAATTTTATTTCCAGTTTATTATTGTACATGATTTCCACTCGTCTATGTATTTATGATTTTATCTGTTTAATTCTTATTGTATCTCAAAGTAACCCTTCCGTGAGCTCGACAGAAGTATTAATTTCCTGTTAAGGGCTCTCCTGTGAATACTTGTAGTCTTTTGTATTGCTAAACTATTACAGATTAACTGAGGAAGAGACATACTACTCAGCTGTGAACAGTCTGAAGCCAAGGCTTTGAAACAGTGACAAATAATAATGAGATTCAAGTTGTTTCAGTATGTTTTAGGAATTCTACACTTCAGTTCTTCGGTATAATAAGGTGGAGGACCCCATATTGAAATCAGTTTTAACGCTAGTGGATTTTCCAGGCGTAGCAGCTGAACAGTGGAACCACATTAGCAAGTTATTTTCATTGTCTGGTTCCGACTAACATTTTAATTTTGTGAATTCTTTTTTATCTTTTGGGTTGTCCTTGTCTTGACTCCTGTCAATACTTGTAGTCTTTTAGATTGCTTAACTATGAAAGATAAAGGATATTTTAACTTAGGAAGAGACATACTACTCAGCTGTGAATAGACTGAGGCCAACGCTTCGACACATTGACAAACAATAACGAAAATCAAGTTGTTTTGGTACACGTATGTTTTAGGAATTCTACACTTTATTGAGTTCTTCGGTATAATAAGGTGAAGGACCGCATATAGAGCGTTTTTACATGAGCCTGGGAGGCCATGTTGGTGTCCCAAAACAAAGGGACGACGGCCATGATGGTGTACCAAACTAATCCTCCGGGAATTGAACTCTATTTTTATGCAAATACTTTCTTTTGTTTCAGTTATCCAATATGGCTGCTGGTCATGTGAGTGAAAACGCTCTATTGAAATCAGTTTTAACGCTGGTGAATTTGCCAGGCGTAGCAGCTGAGGAGTGGTCCAACCACATTACTAAGTTAAGTTTGAGAAAACAAACTAGACAGATTTCCTTACGCTTTTAGAAGCGCTAATAGTTTCGTCTATCCAATCATGGTACTCCAGCGGAACAGTGGAACCACATCCCTAAGTTATGTTTGACAAAACAAACTTGACAGAATTCGTTACACTTTAGAAACGCTGATAGTTTTCTTTGTCCGATCATCTTAGTTCCGCCCTTCTTTTTTGCAAGTCAAATTTATACCCTGCTTACTCTTTTTTGCAACTGTCTGGTTCCGACTAACATTTTAATAATTTATTGTTATTTTTTTTATCTTTTGGGTTCTCCTGACCAGCTTACATCTGAATTCTCATTTATAAACTCGCATAAGTTATAAACTCGCATGCATTATGGTAACGCGTTTAGCTTGTTTAATTGTACTCTCAGAGGTTTTCGTACATTATACGATATCCAAGCTGCAAGGTAATTCGATAGTGCAATGGTGTCTGATACTGAATTTAAATACCAAGAAAAACAAAAGAAGGGTTAGGGTTAGAGTCAGCCAAAAAGAACAACAACATCACCAACACGGGAATCTTAACGAGTGATTTTGAATTTAGAGCAGATATCGCTCTGAACAAATAAACAAGATAAACAATTTTGATATAGGCATAAACATGCCCAAAACGTTCAAATCTTTCGACACCATGACATTATTGAGAAGACGACAAGTTATTGGCTGACGAAACATGTAGCAAACAAAACTGGCTGTTTTTATTTATTTATTTATTATTATTATTATTAATTTTTTATGATGAATATCTATTTTACATATAATTTCCACTAGTCTACGTATTTCTGATTTTATCTGTTTAATTCTTACTTATTGTATCTCGAAGTAACCCTTCCGTGAGCTCGAGGGAAGTCAGATTAATTTTCTGTTGAGGGTTCTCCTGTCAATAATTGTAGTCTTTTGTATTGCTAAACTATTAAAAATAAAGAATATTTTAAAGCGCTACTGCGACCAAAAAACAATTCTTCTATTTCTTTGGATTTTAAAACTATGTTAACTTAACACTAAGTAACCCAAGTTTTAAGTTCTGATTTTAAAAAGACCTGTTTATTTTAATTGGAATTTTGTTATCTATTGGTCCGCCATTACAAACTTTAAAATCTTGAGAGAGCTGGATCGAGGAGAAAATGACGTCAGAGACTCACTGGTTTAAGAATGCAAAGTGTGTGTAGGCGGCTGAATTAATATGCAGCCCGGGAGTTTCGGGCTTTCAGACTTTTAAAGTCGTCTTTTGCATATAAAATAAGTTGCGTTTACATGCTGAAAATTTAAGCTAGTGAGTTAATGACTTCTCTTTTCGCTAGATCCAATCCTCTGAGGTCCAATCGGTCAGTTTTCAACGTGAGTAATGGCGGACCGTGAAATCCAAACCGTACACTCAAAATAAACTGCCCTTGGATAAAAATCAAAGCTCACATTTTTACCAGTCAGGTGTTAAGCGAACACGCTTTCAAACTCTTAAGAAAAAAAGAAAATGTTTTTTTGATCATAGTAGCACTTTAACTGAGGAAGAGACACACTACTCAGCCGTGAACAGCCTAAGGCCAAGGCTTTGAAACATTAACAAATAATAATGAAATTCAAGTTATTTCAGTATGTTTCAGGAATTCTACACTTCAGTCCTTTGGCATAATAAAGTGGAGGACCAAATATTGAAATCAGTTTTACTCTGGAGGATTTTCCAGGAGTAGCAGCTGAACAGTAAAACCACATTACGAAGTTTTGTTTGAGAAAACAAACTTGACAGATTTCCTTACACTTTTATAAGCTGATGTGATTTTAAATTAGTGCAGATATCATTCTGTACAAATGAACAAGACAACCAATTTTCATATAGGGATAAACATGTGCAAAAAGTTCAAATCTTTAGACACTACGACATTGAGAAGACAAGTTATTGGCTGACGAGACATGTAGCAAACAAAGCCCTTCTGTTTAATGTTTTTCTAGTTTATTACTGTACATAATTTCCACTAGTCTATGTATTTATGATTTTATCTGTTTAATGAGTCTTACTTATTGTATCTCCAAGTAATCCTTCCGTGAGGGAGGTATTAATTTCCTGTTAAGGGTTCTCCTGTCAATACTTGCAGTCTTTTGTATTTGCTGAACTATTAAAGATAAAGAATATTTTAACTGAGGAAGAGACATACTACTCAGATGTAAACAGACTGACGCCAAAGGCTTTGAAACATTGACAAATTTCAAATTTCAAATTAATGTTTTTCTAGTTTAATACTGTACATAATTTCCACTAGTCTATGTATTTATGATTTTATCTGTTTAATTCTTACTTATTGTATCTCCAAGTAATCCTTCCGTGAGGGAGATATTAATTTCCTGTTAAGGGTTCTCCTGTCAATACTTGCAGTCTTTTGTATTTGCTGAACTATTAAAGGTAAAGAATATTTTAACTGAGGAAGAGACATACTACTCAGCTGTAAACAGACTGAGGCCAAGGCTTTGAAACATTGACAAATAATAATGAATTTCAAGTTGTTTCAGTATGTTTCAAGAATTCTACATCTTAGTTCTTCGGTATAAATAAGGTGGACGACCCCATATTGACATCAGTTTTAACGATGGTGAATTTTCCACGCGTAGCAGCTGAATAGTGAAACCACATTACTAAGTTATGTTTGAGAAAACAAACTTGACAGATTTGCTTACACTTTTAGAAGCCTTTGTGATTTTAAATTTAGTGTAGATGTCATTCTGAACAAATTCACAAGATAAACAATTTTGATATAGGATAAACATGTCCAAAAAGTTCAAATCTTTAGACGCTATGACTTTGAGAAGACGACAAATTAATAACGTACGAGATAAGTAGAAACCAAAATTGACTGCTTTTTTTTTACTGTGGTGTAAATTTATTGGATTGACAAAGCCATTTTCTTGAGACGTTGCTCTAAAATGACCGATGAACTGAGTTCTCGCAGTCTCTTTATAACTATTGTGGAGGTTTTCTCGATACTAACGTTAAACGTTTTTTCGCTGACAGGAAACACGTTTGTCTGCATCGCAGTTTTCAAGAACGTTCGACTTCGGTCAATTACTAACTTGTACATCGTTGCCCTAGCAGTAAGCGATCTGCTGTCCGCCATTTTTGTAATGCCCTTCGTTTGTGGTGTGCTTTTAACCAGTAAATGGGTTTTCGGTGACCTGGTTTGCCAATTTAACGCTTTCTTCAGCTTGTTTGTGATGTACGTTTCCCCCGTAACGATGGGTCTGACGGCCGTGAATCGGTATGTGAGGATGTGCAAGCCAGACGAGATTTACAGGAAATGGTTTTCAAAGAGGAAGTCTATTGCTTTCCTCATGTGCGTGTGGATCGTTGTTGCTTGCTACGTTGCCGTTCCGCGGTTTGCAGGTTTTCAAGAGCACCAGTTTATTCCAGGGTATGCGCATTGCTCCATCGAACATCCCAGCTATGCTGGGAAAATGATTCATTACTGCATTGTCCTCATTCTCTTCTTTTTGACACCTCTGATAACAACTGCTTTTTGTTACCGAAAAGTCGGGAAGATGATACGCCAGCACAACGAAAATGCTTCAACTAATATTCAGGAAGGCGTTAACACTGGTATTAGCAGGCACGAAATAAATATCAGTAAATCCCTTTTTGCAGTCGTGTTTGCCTTTATGGTATGTTGGGTACCATTTTGGATACTTGTAATCTTACGACGTTTTTTCTTTGTGGAAAAAATGCCTCGAAATGTCGAACTCTTGTGTATGTTTTTCCTCTATTTGTCCAACACAATAAACCCATTCGTGTATGCCGGAATGAATTCCGCTTTCAGACGTGAATTTCGCAAGCTACTCCTATGCAAACGATGTCGTAAAGATATCATTGTATATGGCAAAGAAGGAGCGAACACAGAAGAGGTGAACACGCACAGGAACGTAGCAGATAAGGCTCAAGTTGGACAGACAACACCACTGTAGATATAACACTGTTTTCCCGAAGGCTCAACTTTTACGTAATGCAGATCCAGTAATTTCTCTTTGGTCTTGATCAAAATTTTACTTGTTTCCACTCATAGATATCGGTTAACTTCTATTTGACTCATGCTTCGTTTAACAAAATCAGCATGCAGTCGACCGATGAATTTTATTCTTGCCCGCATTGGGAACCTCGGTTCTTGATGCGACCACAACTGTACTCATCTCGTGGGGCACACTCGAGGAATGAATTTTGTTGAGGGTGTCATCAGATGTGGTTTGAAGGATTTTTAACTCGGACCCCGCAAAAAGCAAACGTGCTTGCAATGATAAAAAAATCAAAGTACACTCTGCCTTACCTGAAAAAGCAGGTTTTTTAAAGCATGTCAGATGCAGAGTAAAAGTAAAATAACAGCTAGACTCCTTGCCTTGAAACGTCTTGTCTTTAGAAGATATAGAAAAAAAAATGGATAGAAGGGACTCAAAGGTTTTAAGAACTATGTGCCAGTTGTCAATAAAAGTACAACAAAAGAAGAACAACAGAACAGTATTCTTTGAAGTTGAAGAGTTGTCAATGATCAAAAGTTACCCAACACATTGTGATGTAGAGGCAACGCATCGAGACACCGTTCAAGTCAATAAATGGGAACTCACAGCCGAAATGCAAAATATCTGCGACGCCATTATACGACGGGAAGCGCCTGGTCTTGTAAGAGGTTGAAGACGGAAGGAACGAAAAATCAAACATGTGACCAGAATTAAGGAACAAAACGCAGCAACTGCCTTGCCCACTTCGACTAACCAAACGAAGGAAGACTACTAACATCTAGCCATACCTCTTACTTAATTATCTCCTCCTTATCGGAAACCTTTACATTTGAAACTGCAGAGGAATCAAGTAATCCCAAATTTTAATGGCTTTAAATGTAAGGCTTTTGGAATATGAATCTGAAGTTTACATAGGGCGTTATGGTAATATATAAGAGACTCTAAGGCACAATTCGGTGGGTCTTCAGAATCTTTTAGTGTAATGGTTATTTTTGGGGGGTGGGAATTGTAGTTATGGTTAGTTTTGTAAGTTCTGTAACTGTAATTAGTGCTCCTTTCAATACTAATACTTCTGGTAGGATTGTAAATAGTGTCGTCAATAATACGATAGGCATTGTAAGTAGTGTGAGCATAGTTAATAGAGGGGAATGGTTTGGAAGCTCGGCAAACATCAAATGAGCAAACAAAGATGCCAAGATTTAGGTTGGAAAGTCCACGACCGTGCACAATCTTTTGTTTTGCGCTCATACATTATGCATGAATTACGTAACCAACACGTTTCCATTGGTTAGTTCCTCAGTACGGAGGAAACAACTATTGTGTTTTGTGCACGGTCAAGACCAGAAAAGAGAACAAAAACCTACAACAAAGAAAGTTGTCGGGTTTCATAACCATTCCCCTCTATTAACTATGGTGTGAGTTGTAAATAATATTGTAATTCAAAAATAAAAATTAAAAAAATGCTAACGTCTATCACTAATTTTTCTCGCGGATGCAAAGTTCACGAAGTGTTTGCATTCCTCAATCATAAGGCGCAAGAAAATAACATTATGACGTTACACGACAGGAAACTAATGTCGATACCGGGAGATCTGCACTGTATTCACGTTGCGTTGAAAACACCTATATTACTGATATTTCGCATCTCTTCCAATGGCTCACCACCGTCGAGATAAAGAAAGATTCTTGCTGAACAATTGACCAAGCAACTCAGGAAGAGCTTCGGGAACTGTAAATTGCATTAATTAAAATGTTGAATGCCTACGGTAGAAAATTTTGAAGCGCTTACTTATCGCTTACTTTTATTTTGAAAAAATTTGAATTCATTTAATAAACTGCTGAGCTTTATATAATAAAATGAATTCCGAGTTCTTTTTTGACAACGAACTGAAGAAGCACAACCTACCTGTAACCATATCCTTAGCCTTGTTTGACGGTCCACAGTAAATAACTTGTGTTATTACCTTAGGAGCTCCTTCCTCGGTTTTTCCCGGGCCTTTTCCCCATACCTTGTACAATTTCGAACTTTCATTTCTTTTTGCGAACCAGTAAGCTATGTGCACGGCAGTGACAGTTTTACCCATTCTCGGAGACCCAGGGGCAGATCGCAGAGGCAAGGGAAAGTCAAAACGGGCGAAAGAAAATGGTGACGAAGGAAAACATAGTAGCGCGAGAAGAGCCCCTGGGGACAAGTTCTTACCAGACCAGTTCCAAACAGCAGAGGTAATCCTCAATTCTGATTGGTGCCAGAAATTCTTTGTGTTTTTCTGCCCAATCAGAGGTCAGCAGACCGTGAAGTCGTTTCGTGTCTTCTTACACGGAAATCACTTGATCGCCATACTCGTCTTACAGTTCGTTTGGCAAGGTTTTGCTCGAGGAGAAAGTCTCAATCACAGCACAAAATATACAGGGAATCGTTCGGAATATCGGCGGAGAAATACGCTGGACCTTTCGCAGGTATTGGTACAGTAGCGTATTTCCAAGTGTGCGAGATTTGTTTAAAGATGTCCTCACCGATTCACCTAATAAAATAGCAGCGATTACTTTTGATCTGACAATTATTTTTATTCTGCCCCCTTATCCTGGTCGAGGTATTTCTAGAAATCCTACAGGAATTGCGGTGGCAATAACTTTTGCTAATCTCGAGAAATTATTGATCGCACGGGCTACACGCAGCACGACTTTATTTAAATGCGCGCCAAATTAAATTCAACGCGATCGAGCTCATGTTCTCTTCACGATATTGTTCACGATGAGCCAACCGAAAGAAACAGTTCAGTGACGCCTGTTGTCGAGTGCGTTCTTACGTTTTTGTTAACAAACAGAGACAGCGAAACCTTTATGGTAAATCTTTGAGAATATTTGAAGAGGCTTTCGATCAAACTTATAAGTCCACGCAGATGATGGTCTTTCTGGTGCATTGTGCGACACCTGTCACAAAAGGCTGGAATCAATCTGGAAAAAAAAAAGGTCGTCATTTGCCATTTCAGCAAAGCACTTGTTGAAAAGGAGACATCCCCTTTATCCTTTAACACCGAGGCAAGATGCAGAAACTGCTTGTCACAGTGACATGGAAAAAGGTTATAGAATTCCCTTTGAAAATGTACCAATTAAGCCAATTCCACCATCCTCGGTGATGTATTGTCCTGGTTAGTTGAAAAATCACCATGAGGAAAGCACCCAAACACCAAAATCAAGTTGCTACTGCTTTCCAAAATCAAGCAAAGGAATATCTGTCAAGGTATACACAATTCCAATAATTCTGTTACAGTATACATACAAACACTGTATGTTGATGTAGAAGCCCATGTTTTATTATACTGACAGTGTACTAGAAAATGAAATTTGCCGTTGTTGTAATGACATATCCTTAAGTTTCAAGTTTTTTACAAATTACTTAGTTTAACTTTTTACAAAACATGCCATATCCTTATCCTTTAGGAGGTTTCAGAACAGATGTTCCGCCAAGTGCTCCAGCTTATTGTCACACATGCCACCTGAGCCGCTCCAGAGGATCATAAATGAATCAAGATTAATACAACCAGAAATAGTTTGTTAGATTTGGTCAGGTTTATCTCAAAAGTTCGTCCAGCATCCTTCCCTAATTTGTTTGGAAACAAGTGAGAAGTGTTATTTTGCATTCTTCCAGTGGAATTTTTTTCATCTTTCAGCTTTTTCAAAAATATTTCAAATTCTTCTTCAGTTTATAGTTCTTTCTCACATCACGTGCTGGGTCACAGAATTATGATATGGTTTCAAAATCTAAAAAAACAAAATACTGCTCACTGAATTGGTTTTGAGATACTTTTCAAGCAACAAGTTTTAGAGGGCCTTTGAGCAGCACTGTACCATTAGCATAGCAGCAGTTGGGACCCAGTAAACACCCTTTAAAACATTGCCTTGCAATAGTATTACACAGGTATGAAGCTGTAGCCCTTTTGTAAAGATTGGAGTAATCTTTTTCCCATTCCTTAAACTGAGAAAATAATTTCTCTTTTCATCAGTGACCACATTTCTGTCATGCTGTAGAGTGCTCTTTACCTCTTCCAACAATTGTCTATCTAGATTAATGCTGCAGTGACATTTTGCATTTCGCCTGAGTATAATATTTATGCTGATTTCAAAACCCAAGCAGCTGGATACAGTTGAACAACAACAATAATAGTAATAATATTATCATTATTATTATCATTATCATTAACATCATTGTTGTCGTTGTTCAACATACTTGTACTATAGAAAGAGTATGCGGTTTCCTTCTTTCTGTGGGAAATATGAAAATAGTACATAAATCAGTTACTAATGGTTCATTTTTTGAGGTCCTATTTTGTTTCCCTAAACTGAAATATTGTGCTACTTTTTCTGATGTGTCCAATAACACTGACACATTAATAAAAAATATTGCACGAATGTGAAATAATTATTATAAGTTGTCACATTTTTGGGATCTTTGATTTAAAGAGAAATATCAAGGTTAAGATTTTATATTTGCAGAGGTACAACTCAGATTATGTACTATATGGATCCAAACTCCGTTTTACTATTGGAGAAGATTTCTTTCAGCATTGTTTTAGAAACCTCAGGCCTCCGTTGTTGTTATTACTGTCGAACACATGCACAGCACACTCTTGTATGAAATAAGAAATAGCAAACAAAAATTTCCTTAGAGCAAAATTAATGTTGCTTGAGAACATTAATGACAACCCAACTTACGGTGCTCATAAAATATTCACAATCTCTTTCCTGTATTCTTTGCAACTGTCTTTAATCTTTTTTCAGGTTCAGATTATCTTCCATTATCCAAGTAAAATTGCCTCAAAGGAATTGCCAGCACATTTGCACAGCCTGGGTATTGCCCTTTGCAAGGCTATTAAAGAACACATCAGCTGTTACTTTGGCAGCATTCAGAAGCAAACGTTTTCTCTGGAGATCAGCAAAATTTCAGCCACAGCAATTGATGCAAGAAATCTAGAAATACCTCGACTAAGAAAAGAAGATCAAAAGTAATCGCTGCTATTTTATTAGGTGAATCGGGGAGGACATCTTTAAACAAATCTCACACACTTGGAAATACGCTACTGTACCAATACCTGCGAAAGGTCCAGCGTATTTCTCCGCCGATATTCCGAACGATTCCCTGTATATTTTGAGCTGTGATTGAGACTTTTCTCCTCGAGCAAAACCTTGCCAAACGAATCAAGGCGAGTATGGCGATCAAGTGATTTCCGTGTAAGAAGACACGAAACGACTTCACGGCCTGCTGACCTCCGATTGGGCAGAAAAACACAAAGAATTTGTGGCACCAATCAGAATTGAGGATTACCTCTGCTGTTTGGAACTGGTCTGGTAAGAACTTGTCCCCAGGGGCTCTTCTCGCGCGACTATGTTTTCCTTCGTCACCATTTTCTTTCGCCCGTTTTGACTTTCCCTTGCCTCCGCGATCTGCCCCTGGGTCTCCGAGGATGAGTTTTACCAGTACCTGATTGAATGTAAAGCACATGATGTCAACGCGAATGTCCTTGGCAATAAAAAAGAGTAAATCTTCAATTTTAAAGTTAGCGAACATTCATAATTCGGAGATGGGCTGTTTAGGATGACAAGAATGACATCAGTTTTGACAACCTGAGTGGAAGTTATCTTAATTAATTAAAACTCTTTTTCTCCAGGGGGGCCTCAAACCGATACGCCGGCTTATCGGCTTTCGTAGGATTTGTTGAATGCCGCAATTTTCACCGATCGCTGTGAAATTTAGCGTGTTTACTGGGGAGATATGGCGCCAATTTCCCTGAAAAAGCTTTGTAGCTTTCATTACGCCAACACAACGGGCATTCTACTTCAGGCAATAGGCCTTTTTACAGTTCCCGGCGCCATCTTGGAATCGAAGCCGCGCAAACATCATTTCGAGGCTCGCGTTGAGTCTCATTTCGTATCTGGTATGTGTTTAACAAAGAATCTACCCTCATCTTTGCTTTTTGTTCGCTTTTGTCCTGTTTTTTTGCGATACTTTTCGATAATGAACAGCAGTAACACCCACCAAGATACTCCTCCGTCGACTTCGAAGAAAAGAGGGAAACAGTGTGCCGTTTACGGCTGTCACAACTGCTATTACAATGACAAAGGGCTTTCTGCTGGTTATCATTTTTTCAGTTTTCCAACCGACCCCAAGACCAGAAATCGCCGGTGTAACCTCATAAAGCGGCAACATGGAAAGGATGACTTCAATGTAACTGCTGCAACTATTGTTTGCAGTGAACATTTTAGACAAGGAGATATTATAAGAAAATTGTCAGGCCGCTGGGACTTGAAGAAAGGTATGTGAAATGCATAAACAGATACAAAAACTTCATGGCAAATATTTCATTACGGCTCCATATGCTAAATTCTTATTTGTTCCTTTGTACATAAATCATTTAAAATTGTAATACTATATAGCTTTCGACTGATGGCTGGCTTTTCACATTGAAGGAAAATATCATAGTTGTTACGGATACCAGTGGATTACTGTTGTGCGTCATTGTACCTTATTCATTAGTTTCATATAAATGTACTGAGATCAAAAACAGTTTAACTGACATTTATAGTTTAACATTTTTCGTAACTTTATGAAAACGACCATTAGCACCACAACATGTTCATTTATTATGGTCATGTAATTAGTTTTTATTTTTTATTGCATTTTTGTTTTAAGGTGCTGAGCCATCCCAGTTTTCATGGAGCGTGCCAAAAAAGTCTCGAAAAGCTCCTGTAGCGGCGGAACTGCTACATTGGGACCTTACGATGTACCATATAACATACGACAACAACTCAGTTTACTTGAAAATCCACAGAGATTCGTTTACATGCAGTCTTGATACAATGATACGATGGGATGGCGGTAACAAAAACTATAGGAAAACACAAAACCTAGCATTACAAAGCGCACTAGGGGCGAATATGAAAATACAATAAAACAAGGAACAAATCATTTAAAATGAACAGAAAAAACTCACATCTGTGTCCTAATATCCTCGCGACGCCTTATAGAAACCTTAATCCGTAAACAGTGAGTCCTTGGTACCGTAAACTGAGTGAGAACCTTAACTTAACTATCCTACTAAAACCTTCAGCTCAAAAACAATTCACCACAGTGTCAACTCGCGTGGTCATCCGGGACCCCGGCAAGGTCCAGACCACCGCAATGCAATAAAACGTCACACAAAAAGGAAATGTCACGCACGATTCTGCTGCAACATTCCCGGCCCCTAAACGTCTGAGGGGCGTTTACTTCTCTTGATCTCCTTCCTGTTCCTCCTTTAGCAGAATTAGGACAAGCTTGTTGACTGGTCTTCTCATTGTAGCTTCTCGCGTTTTGACGACAGCAGACCTGACGAAGCCTTGTGAATCCGGCTCCACTCGCACAACAAGGGCCAGCGACCAGGCATTACGCGGAACATTCTCTTCTCGGATTACCACGACATCCCCTTCAACCAGGTTTCGCTGAGGATGTTGCCATTTGTGCCTTTCCTGCATCACAACGAGGTACTCCTTCTTCCACCGAGACCAAAATAGATTTGCTAAATACTGTACCCTTCGCCACCACCGACGCATATACACATCACAGCTCTGAAACTTGCCTGGTGGTGGTAATATCACAGTTGACTTGGTTGTCAAGATGTGGTTGGGAGTAAGCAGCTCAAGGTCGTTAGGCTCGCCAGAGACTGTCGTCAGGGGTCTTGAATTAATGATTGCCTCCACCTCACACATTAGGGTCCGAAACGATTTCTCATCTAAGCAATGACCATATTCTGCCATTAATCCAGCGAGAACTTTCCTTGTGGTCTTGATCTGTCGCTCCCAAACGCCACCCATGTGGCTGGCGGCGGGTGGGTTGAAGATCCAGTCAATGTTTTCCTTCTTGAGTTTGGCGTGGATCTCTTCATGATCCATTTCTTCTATGGCCTGGAGCAGCTCGTTTCGTGCGCCAACAAAGTTTGTACCGTTATCACTCCTTATTTCTCTGACAGGACCACGGCGGGCGATGAAGCGCCGGAGTGCTTGAATAAATGAACTTGACTCAAGAGAACTTGCAACCTCAATATGGACTGCTCGGCTAACCAAACACGTGAAAAGAGCGCCGTATCTCTTCATTTCCTTGCGCCCCTCCTTGATAATGAAGGGCCCAAAGTAGTCAACACCAGTGTAAATAAATGGTGGTGCTGGGGAGATTCGATTCTTGGGTAAGTCTGCCATCTTCTGTACACCTGGACTGCTGTAATTGCGACGGCAGAAGACACACTTTGATATCACCTGGCGCACTGCTGTATTCACTTTGATGATCCAATACTTCTCGCGTAGGCTTAAAATAACATGACCGCGCCCAGCGTGACCCAACCGTTTATGAGCATGACGGATGAGTAGCGTAGTGACATGACTTTTCGGTGGCAAAATCACTGTATGCTTCGTTTCGTGTGGCAAATCTGCACGCCTGAGTCTACCTCCAACTCTGAGGATACCGTTTTCTAAGAAGGGGTCAAGGCTCTGGATAGGACTGTTATTCTTCATACTTGCTTTCTTCCGTTTTTGCAGCTTCTCCTTGTCTAGGCTATTCTCATTTTCCAACTCTTGGAGGGCGTAGATTTCCTTACCAAATGCTAAGTCCTGGACAAATTTTAGGAAAGCGAACTCAGCGTCTACCAGGTCTTGCACGGTGAGGTGAGCAAGGCTCTTCAGTGTCCTTATGCTTAGCTGTTTTGGTTATTGAAGGCTTCCTTCGGTCTGCGAGGTTTTTGTCGTCTCTTGACACTCCTTCCTTGACATTCATACGTTCCTTACATCTCATTTGCAATATCTTCTTTACTCGCAGGAACACAGCTACAGCTGTCCTTAACTGATGCCAATCAGAGAAGTGGTATATCAGTTTGCTTGCAGCACTAGCTGACTGATTGACGATCACTACATTGCTTGAGGCCACGGTTGTCCCCTTTACTTCTGGGTCATCAGCTGGGACCTGGTTCACCATACCCGGTTGTCGAGGCCACCCAATCTCTGGTTTCCACAAAAAAGCTGGGCCTTGCAACCAACGCTTCCCTTCAATGAGAGCAAGTCCATTCAGTCCCCTGGAAGCATCATCTGCCGGGTTTTCCTTTGTGTATATGTACTTCCACTGATTTAAACGTGGGCAGTCGTGAATAAGCTGCACCCGATTTGCAACAAACACATGAAAGCGTTGCTTTTCATTGGCAATATAGCGCAACACAGTGGTGGAGTCCGTATGGTACACGAAATCAGGATTGCCGTCGACTTCTCTCTTCAACAATTCTCCAAGTCGAATTGAGACTGTAGCAGCCGTTAACTCTAAACGTGGAATCGTGACAGACTTGATGGGAGCAAGTCGTGCTCTGCCCATAAGGAAAGAACAGTAAATGCGATTGCTGTTATCGCGCAGTCGCAAGTAAGAAACAGAGCCATATCCAACAGAACTAGCATCGGAAAAAAGATGTATCTGCTGGGACACAACGGTTCCAAACTCTGCTGGCTCGACGCACCTATTAACCTTGAACTGTTCCAAAAGTAGTAGCTCACTTAACCATTTGTCCCATCTAACTTGGTACTGCTCAGGAACAGTGTCATCCCATCCCATCTCTTCGCGACAGAGGTCCTGGAGTATCTTGTTCGCTGGAAGCGTAAATGGCGCGGCAAAGCCCAGTGGATTATAAATTGAGGAGACTACTGACAATATTCCTCTTCTTGTTGGTGGCTTGTTATTAAGAACTATACGAAACTCGAAGGCATCAGATTCCACACACCACTGTACCCCGAGGGCACGTTCAACAGGCAAACGATCACTGCCGAGGTCAAGGTCTCTGGCTTCTTTAGAACGTTTCTCGGGCGGAATAGATTCCGAGACAGCACGGCTGTTGCTTATAAACTTAGTCAAGTTAAACCCTCCGTGTGCACATGCTTCACTAAGACCTTGGATCAATTCAATGGCAACTTGTTCATCTTTGACGGAACGAAGGCAATCGTCCACGTAGAAGTTTCGTCGGATGGTTTCAGCTACAAGTGATCCACTTTGGGATTCGGTGTCATTAGCCGTCTGCTTCAAGGCAAAGTTACAACAGCTTGGAGAGGAGGCTGCCCCAAAAAGATGTACCGTCATTTGATATTCTTGGATAGCCGATTCCAAATTTCCATCAGGCCACCAGAGGAATCTGAGGAAATCACATTGCTCATCAGGGACCCGTACCTGGTGGAACATGGCTTCTATATCTGCCATAAACGCAACACGATCTAGCCGGAAACGTGTGAGAACCCCGACCAAGGAATTAGTAAGGTCCGGGCCTTGCATCAATTGATCGTTCAAAGATGCACCTTCATACTTTGCGCTACAGTCAAAGACTACACGTATTTTGTGGGGCTTTTTAGGATGGTAAATTCCGTGGTGTGGTAGGTACCATGCCTTCCCGGGTTCAACTTCTAGACGGTCTTCCGGCACCTTTCTTGCATGTCCTCTTGATATCATCTCGTTTACAAAACTTACATAATCGTTTCTGTAATTTTCATCACGCAGCATCTTCTTTCTCTGCCACATCGCTCGTTTCAATGCTTGATCGCGATTGTTTGGCATCGTCGTTTGAGAATTTCTAAATGGCAATGGTATTACGTAATGACCATTATGATGTTGGATGCTTTGCTCTATCCCAGTAATGAACCTTTTTGTCCTCCCGGGAATAACTGTATTCGTCCGGACCAGACTTGCGGTCGTTAAAATCTAACTGGAACATTTGCTGAATGGCTTGGGGCGATATCATCTCCTTGACCGACTCTGCCTCTCGAACTGTGATTCTATGGCAAATAGCATTACTGGGGCATGGAGTGTCTCTTACATGCAGCGGTCCGGTCAGAGTCCAGCCATGACACAATTGCATTGCATAAGGCCCTTCGTCACCTCTTGGCACTACTTCTAAAGGTTCCAGTGCCGCAGGACAATTGCTACCAATCAGCAAGCCAATCTCTAAGTTCGGAATAAACTTGTGCATCCTTTCAGCGACACTTCGTAGGTGTTCCCACTGCTTCACCAATTCAGGGGTTGGGATTTGCTGTTCGGCTACAGGTATTTCCATTGTTGTGTAGGAGCGAGGTAATTCAACTGGGTTTCTATCTTCCATGTCCGTCACAACCAAACTGTCTACAACAGTGGTGGTCACAAGGCTTTGGCCATGCATGGTGCCAAGCTGTAATTCCGTCCTTTCACCCTTAACGCCAAGCTGTTCTTTAAGGTTCTCTGTTAAGAAACAGCCACCGCTGCCGTTATCATAGAAGGCATAAGTTGTAATGGTTTCAGCATTGCCTTTCCTCTTCACACGTACTGGCAAGATTGCGTGTAAAATGACTGATTCATTCAGTTTAGCAGCATGGCATGAAGCATTCTGAGGGTTAGTGCAGGCATTGTAGATATTCATGAGATGTTAAAATTAGTATTTTAGGCCTTCACAGATGAAGAGCCACATCCTTTTATGTGGATATACTGTGAATAAACCGTTATTATTATTATTATTATTATTATTATTATTATTATTATTATTATTATTATTATTATTACTGCCTTGTCATTCTCCTGCTTAGCAGGGCTGGTATTGTCCTTTTGTGGCAGCTGGAAGCCATCGATGTGAAGGGCAGAAGGATGCAGCCTGCCACAATGTTTGCACTTTCGTTTGTTTGAACAGTTCCTTGAGAGGTGATTTGTGCCATAACATCCAAAGCACATATTCTTTTCTCTCAAGAATGCTCTCTTAAGCTCCGGTGTTTTCCTATTAAATAGTTCGCAATCATCCAGATCATGAGCACGACTGCAAAGGTGACAGGATGGGCTTCCACGGTTATTAGTGGGCCCGGCCCCATCTGAGACTGGGGGCTTAACGGTTCCAGATGGATTTGTTGCAAAACTGCTTTCCTTGTATTTCCACGGGTTTTCCGGTTTCCTTGGCGGCATCTTAGCCCTACTGGGCAGTTCCCTTCCTTTATTCAATGGTTCCTTCACTTTGAGAGGTTTAACATCTTCCTTTCTCTTGTTCAAGGCCTCCCTTCCAAACACTGGATCATTGGCTGACTCCGATGCAGACTCAACAAATTCAGCAAGGTCGGCAAAACACGTTGCACCGTTCACCCTCTTCTTCTTCTTAAAGACTTGATCCCTCCATTTAGCTTGCAGGTTAGCAGGGAGCTTGGAGACTACAGCTTGCATGTTTGGTGCGTGATCGAGGACACGCATATACGAAATACTCTTCATGGCTATTGTGCATTTTTTCAAGAATATCGACAGCCGTTTCAGACCTTGGTTGTCATCAAATCTAATTGGAGACCATTGCAGGATCTTGTTAAGGTAAGCAGTAGAGATCTTGTATGGGTCCCCATATTCTTTCTGTAGTAGACGTCTGGCTTCCAGGTAACCTTCATCAGGACTCATATGTAAACATCCTTGAATAAGATCTGCAGGTTCACCCTCGAGATGCTGATTCAGGTAGTACAAAAGGTCAGCATTCGACGTCGCCTTGGAGTGAATACGAGCATCAAAGGCCATAATAAATGTGTTATACTCAATAGGATCTCCCTTGAACTTAGTTATGGTTGGCTGAGGCAATGTCATTGCAGCGGTCAACTGCTGGTGAGTTGCAATAATGGTTTCATTTTGTCTCTGTTGTAACTCTATTACACTCTGAAAGGTGCGCTCCACCAGCTGAGGTGACTGAATTTCAGAAATTCCGTGTGCAATTTCTTTGGGGTTTTTTGAACCATGACCAGTATATGATGTAGACGAAGTACCATCCGCAAATGTGGTAGGAATAAACTCTGCAGCCTTAGGATTAGATGCGGAAGTCTTGACAATGGAATCTGTAGCCGCACTGATTCTTGGGCCTTGCAGGGCGGACTTAGCCTGTGTCTCCGTTGTAGCTGGGGTTTGAGTAGTAGGAACGAATACTTCGGGCTTTAAAGTAACTTCATTGGGTAATGATGCCGCTACAGATGGTATCACAATCGGGGAAAAGGATGCAACAGCAGATGGTGGACTTGAACCACATGGGAGCGGGGGGTTATGCTCTCTGTTCAATTTCTCCAATGCTTTCCCCCTCGCTTCAGCCTTTACTATCTCAAGTTCTAACTCCAAATCCTCCTCTGCGGCTCTCAGGGCCTGTTTCTGTTTAAGCATTGATCTTTCAGCCTTCAGCTCTGCCAGACGAACTCTTTCCCGTTCTCTAGCAGACAAACGGGAGCTTGTTTTTGACGACCGTCTGGATCCCTTACTGCTAGCCCTTTCTAGCTGGTCAGTTAGGTGACTTTCGGCTTGTGATATCCACGCATATACTGGATGCAGGTACGCCATAATACCCTTGATTTTCTCATCATAATGAGCGTACTCTCGGTCTTTGGTTTCATCATCAGTTAGCTCCTTATAGTAGGCATGAAAGGTTTCTTTATAATGTTCGATTAAATCATTTAGATTAGCCAGCTCATTCTTCACTAGGTGTAAATTGTTGGAGTTGACCATAAGATCAGATACTTCAGTCCTTTTCCTTGACACAGCTCGGAAAGCGTTTATACGCTGTTGCTTAAGCCAATTAATTCGTTCTTCAAGGCCCTTTTCCGATGGATTTCGTTGCCGTGGGCCCAGTGAATCCCATGGTTGGGTAGCATCTTTTACATCGCTCGAAGTCTTTTCCACAGACTCGCTTTCACCATTCTTTTCTTCGAATTGCAGCACATTTGATTCGCCTGGAACATTAAAGTTGTCCGCGAGTTCCTGGTGACTAGATTCTGCCATACATGTGATGGAGTAATTTGCCGCTCTCTCGACGATTTCACAAGCAAAGTTCCACAATTAATACGACGAAAACCCGAAGAATTAAGGATCAACACAATACATTCCAATAACAATTTCCTTGGTAGATCTTGGAACGTCAGTATATAGATTTTTCGTTACGAAATGTAGCGGCGGAACTGCTACATTGGGACCTTACGATGTACCATATAACATACGACAACATCTCAGTTTACTTGAAAATCCACAGAGATTCGTTTACACGCAGTCTTGATACAATGATACGATGGGATGTCGGTAACAAAAACTATAGGAAAACACAAAACCTAGCATTACAAAGAGCGCTAGGGGCGAATATAAAAATACAATAAAACAAGAAACAAATCATTTAAAATGAACAGAAAAAACTCACATCTGTGTCCTAATATCCTCGCGACGCCTTATAGAAACCTTAATCCGTAAACAGTGAGTCCTTGGTACCGTAAACTGAGTGAGAACTTTAACTTAACTATCTTACTAAAACCTCCAGCTCAAAAACAATTCACCACAGTGTCAACTCGCGTGGTCATCCGGGACCCCGGCAAGGTCCAGACCACCGCAATGCAATAAAACGTCACACAAAAAAAAAATGTCACGCACGATTCTGCTGCAACAGCTCCTCCAAGGGGAACCCAAAATAAATTAACTTTAGCTCAGGAAATGGATGTTGCAGACTCCATGGAAGTTACTGAAGACTCAATATAATAATCATACCAGCACCACCTGAAACAGTTTCCACAGTCAGCAGCAGTCAATGTTCAAATTGATTTGGTAATGATCTGGATCCAACCAAAGCCTCTAAAGTTAATGTTGTTGAACAACCACAGAGGTAGATTACATTACTGGAACTTAAGTAAGCTGATCGTGAAAAAAAGTGGGCAGAGATGGAAAAAGGGAATGAGATTTTGCTGGAGCGCCAATTTTCCTTAGACAAAATAAAGGATGATAATTCAGCCATCCTATTTTCCTATTTTACACTGGGTTTCCTTGCTATGAAGCACTGATAAGTTTTTTCAAGTATCTTGAGCCAAAATTAGCGAAAATGCGGTACTGGAAAGGAAAACACTTAGTGAGGGAGAGGCAGCCTTATCAAGAGGATGAAAATAAAAATAAGCCTGGACCTTCCAGGAAATTAACATTTCTTGATGAATATCTTTTAGTATTGATGCGACTGAAGGCTGGATTATTTGTACAGGACCTTGCAGACAGGTTTGGTGTTAGTACAAGCCTTGTGTCCAGAATATGTATAACCTGGATCAATTTGTTGTACTTTGAACTCAAAGACCTTTTCCCTTTTCCATCACAAGAGTTGGTACGCAAAAACATGCCAGACGAGTTTGCTGAGTTTGCAACAACTAGAATAATTTTGGACTGTACAGAGATATTTATTCAGCGCCCCTCTGCCATGCTTGCGCAGTCTGAAACTTGGTCAGACTACAAGCACCACAACACTTGTAAGCAACTGGTGGGAGTCACACCAAATGGCCAAGTCACCTTTCTTTCAGACCTCTGGGGTGGGCGGGTGTCGGATAAACAGATAACAAGAGAAAGTGGAGTTCTAGATTTATTGAGTAGTGGTGACAATGTTATGGTTGACTGTGGCTTCGACGTAAAGGACATTTTCCCTGATGGTGTTACGGTTAATATGCCCCCTTTTTTAGCCGGACGAGATCAACTGACTGCATCAGAGACAGAGGAAACTATGACTTTCGCCTCTGTGCGAATAAACGTAGAGAGGGCAATTGGTAGGATAAAGACTTACCATATTTTGGATGGTAACTTACCCAACACTTTAAGCTCCTATGCAACGCAAATAGCCACAGTATGTGGACTATCGACAAATTTTCTTCCTCCATTGCTACCTCCCGCCAAACGAAAACCCTAAATTCCTTTTTTATTGACTGTATTTTGTTTACACACCTAAAATGATTTCTGGCATGTTTATCATTTTGCAACCCCTAGACAATCAGATGGGAGATAAAGCAACAAACACAAATTCAAGAAACTAGATAATTAAATTGCCAGTGTGGTTTCTTGAAGTTTAGTTTTGTGGTTTAGTCTCTCTCATGAATGGCTCTTAGCTACTGTTGCTTAACTCGGGGTTCTGTTATTTTAAGTGGAAAGGAGTATTGGTACTCTCCCAACACTATAAACCCATGACAAAATAAGTCTTAGTTTTATAAAGTTTTTAACTGTAACTAATGTAACACCCATCTGGCATTTCAAGTATTGTCAGTTCAAACTTTACTCAGTAGAAGTGCAAATTCATCCTGCAAGGTTATTTGCTTGTGTCATCAAGGTTCTTATGGATACATTCTTAGCACTGTTACATAAAAGGAAAAGTAACTCCTGTAGTAATAAATGATGTAAATTTACTACACAATAACTACTTACAATTGCCTTTGAAATCGCATTTTCAAACCACAATACTTGTGCAGCAATATTGGCCATATGGCAACCAACCTCCATGCAGGTATAGAATCTTACCCCGCTGCACTCGTCTGGTAACAAGCTCAGGGAAAAGAGCACGTCTGTAAAAGAAATCTATCTTTGGCAGGGAGTCACTGATCCAAGAGTTGTCCAAGTAAATTTTCTCCACAAATAGTGGTCTACTCTCTCCAAAGTATACTATAAGAATGATCCCTTTAAGATTCAAGTTAGAACAGTAGTTTTCAAACCAAAGATTGTTTTTGTTTTGTCCTCGAGTTGTGCTCTCCGTTTCATCTATCTCTTCTTGGGTGATTGTTAAGCCGGAAACATAGGAATCAATCACAGATTTAAAGTGCTCAGTATCAAAATCGTAATTGTCAGTAAAAGGCACAGACTCCGGTGCCTCGTTTGTCTCTTTAGAGTCTCACTCCTCTACACAGTTCGATATCATGTCATGGAACAAAAAAAATGAGATGGCAGGGAGACAATTTTGAAACTGTTTTTCTCT
>NC_090890.1:6157513-6160013 GCF_036669925.1 Montipora capricornis
TGATTCATCCAAAGAAGAAGCTGACGCATTTGACGCTCCCAGGGAAGATCTACACAGTGCTAATTGGTTTCCAAGTAACCCGCACCTGATTTCCAGATGACAGTTTCTTAACAAAGGAAAAGGAACGTGTGGCTCGTTTCAGCAGGCGCTCGTAAGAGAGGAACGCTTGACGAATCCCAAAGAGCGTCTGCGTGGGAGGCTAATGTAAATACCCCCTTAGACAAATGGGAAAAAAGGTGAGAAAAATCAGGGTACGACATCTACAAACAAAATGGCGTACCAAGTGCGAAATTGAAGTAAGCCGTGAAATGGAAGTAAGAAACCGAAAATACGGATGGGTAAATGCACGAGCAACGGGAGTACGGTAGATGACAGAGAATTCTTGTTTTGCTTTCATTTCTTGTTGTTTTAAACCATATAAAGTGTATCATCGGACTTTTTTTTTCTCCATACATTCTCTGTAATTTTGTGCCTTTGGAAAAACAGGAAATGTATGGCAGAAACTTTGTTTAATAAAATAATTTCTACAATAGCCATTCTCTCCAAATTTATTGTGCCGCACCTTTGAGCGCATATCTTCTGTTTTGGAAAATAAAATAAAAAAACCAAAATTGCATAACATGAATACTTTTTATCATTCTGAACTTCCTTACAAACCTTTGAATTCCTCTCCATCTTGCCCTGATTACCCATGAGGCACTGAAGAGCGTGAACTCGTCTATATCGTTGTCGACAGGAGTACAGACACTAAGCAAAATTAAAGACGAAGACGTTGTTTAGCTGCATATAATTTGGCTAGTGTTTAAATTAATTTACGCATTGATGGATTGTACTTCCCAATGTCATTTAGGTTCTGCAAAAATTTGCATGATTTTGATTTTTGGGCATTGTAGCCTGAATCTGTTCTTTATGTATAAATGTCTTATAAAAGACACTTTCACTGTTGAAATCGGCCTCTTTGTAGCGGCGTTACCTTGGTTCCAAGTCGGCCAAAATCCCATACATTTACTGTAATTTTAGCCGTGTTTTGCCCCGCAACCAAGATGGCGTCATTAATCGTGGAAGGGTCTGAGGTCTTTAAAATTCCTAATTGACCGATAGGAGTCGTGTTTGGCCTGTCTACACCTTAAAACACAATTCCAAGTTAACTTAATTAAAAGCTTTAAAAGAGTTGTTGTGGTGCATTACATGCTCTCTATTGCACTTTTTTTCAACCTCCCATAAGCCGACACCTCCCGTAAACGGACACTTACCGTTGGTCCCGAGAGTGTCCGCTTACGGGAGGTTCGACTGTACCTTCCACTCCTACAAAAGGCCCTCCCTGATTTTCTCCGAGTATTTCCAAGTCACCATCGATAAATGAATCTCTTCATTTCAATTTCTCGTTTGGTTTGCAGTTAGAACTATCGTAAGGGTGTAAGGCGATTGCTCTGGTTTTTCCAATGGCACCCTTGGTGATTGGCTTATAAAATTCGCGCCAACTATTTTTACGAATTATACCGCGCTTAGGTAGCGCTGGCTGCATGTATCTGCTTTGCGTTATGATGGGATGGTTTAATTGTTACGTCACCGTGATTGACTAAAGTAACCACCTTGATCCGGTTCTGCAGCATTCAATTGGAATTTGATCCTAAAATTCTCTTTTAATCCTCAGGGTCAGTTTAATTTTGCCGAAGTAGTAATCAAACCGCTCGACAATGCATCCAATATGGTGATGCTAAGGTTCAAAGACGAGCTGAAGGATCTGCTGACTGACACAGGGCCGCGTGTTATTTCTGACGCTAATCTTCCCCGCTTGGTTCGGCAGCTGGTAGTACACATAAATGTGAGTAAACGCACGCCAAATTTCATTCTGCACCATCTTGTCTTACTTCAAGGAAAAAGCACTTATCCCGTTTTGTTTTGCTTTTTTTTTTTTTTTTCATTTAAAGGATTCGTCTGCTTTTGATTGGCTTAGAGCTTGGGTAATTCCGTCCAGGTAGCGCACAAAGCACCGCTCATCATCAAGTGTTGCAACTTTAATAACCGTCGAACCGTTACATTTTCTCATCGTATTTTGATATCAGCTATAGAAAATATGATCGTAGTGTCTTAAAGGGAACCACCACTCTTACTACAGAATAAGTTTAAACCGAAGGAAATTATGTTAACAAACAGATTTGTTCGAAACATGTTACGGTTGCCCTATTGTTCTGACACAAAGAGCTTTTGTCTAATAACAATAGGGCAAACGTAACACGTCACAATTATTCAAGATGGCGGCGCCCAGGAAATTTGAAAACAAGAATAGGTGATTCTAGAACTTATTTCTTTCGGATACAAACGCTTTCTTTGAAAATATTTTAGATTGACTTGACTGTGACAGTTATTTCCTGTGATTTAAAGTTATTTTTCTGTTGAAGTGGAGGTTCCCTTTAAGTTTATCGCGGGACCTACCTTTGAGAAAAAAGCGCCGAGTTCATAGCGGTCATCTTAAATAGGGAGTTTTAGAAAAGACGAT
>NC_090890.1:6167513-6185013 GCF_036669925.1 Montipora capricornis
TTATAGCGAAAACGTGTGGTGGGAGAATCTCTACACCGGAAGATTACCTTTGGCAGCTGAATACCGTGAACACCCATGCTAGGAACTTCCGAACGAAGGCAATTTACATGGTGCTGGGATCTTCCTAGCGCTGGGATCTTCCTTGCGCTAGGATTTTCCTAGCTCACAGCTAGGAAGATCCTAGCACTAGGGCCAAGTACGACCTCTTGCATGTAAACTGAATACAGAAAAAATATGGCGCTAGGATGATCCGCCTTCTAGGATCTTCCTGCTTCCATTTAAACAGCCCCTATATTACTGAGGAGTTTTCAAATATTGCAAAGAACCAGCCATTCGAATGCCTGTAATATCCAAAAGTTCTTGAAATGAGCCTGTAACTTTGTAACTTCTGACTGGAATACACATGTCATCGATAAATGTCCAGTGTGTGTCTTGTTTCACAGCCAATGTGAATTGATGACTTACACATCGGGTGATTCATAATATTGACCTAATACATCCAAAGTAAAAGGAAAAAAAATTGATCAATGCAATTTGAGTACGATTCCACAATTAACAAGAAGCTACAGGTAGCCTACACTTTGTTCGAAGGATGTTTAGCCGACTTCCTTTAAGTTCACAGTATTTCAGTAGGTTTTTTTCATTAGTAGATATCCAGTTTCAATTCCGTAGTCCGAAGTCCACATTCCATGAACCAATGATAGGGTTAAGTGCGATCGTGGATATTTGGTTACATTTAAAACTGTTGTTAACGGCATTGATTCCAATTAAAACCAGAAAACAGATGCTTTACAAGTCTCTACTTTTTCTTAACAATACTGGGAGAATTATAAAAAAGGCGTTCCAAACTAAATCGTCCTTTTCCAATTAAGCAAATTCCGTTAAAAAAAGGGCAAATAAGCATGTTAGACAGCACATTTCCGACAGAATACTGGGGATAGAGGGTATTCTACAATAATTGAGGAACACAAAGTTGAAAACTTGACCACTTTATTATGTTTCTAACGGAAAGTACACTTTTTTTGACATCTAAAAGGTTACAATATTTTACGGACTGCGTCTAAATGTCATCTTAAACATAGAGAACAGCTACGAAACCCTCGGAGCCCTGCATAACATTCAAATAATACAATACAAAAGCGCTATAAACCGCGGAACGCTTTTTTATTCCGTTACCAGAAGCCTGTTCGTCGTTTTGCCTAAGAAATCGAATTTTGGCTTTGTAATACCTAGTAATATCATTTGAAGTTATGTAAATTGCTGAGTCCGATTTTCGGATCCAAAATTCCACCCTTGATTTTAATGTTTGGACTTTACTTTTTCAGCCCGACACGAAGTTGATAACTTTTGATTCCGATTTTCGGAGCCAACATTCTACGTTCTCAGCCCGACACGAATGCTGTTAAATTTTGAGTCCGATTTTCGGAACCAAAATTCTACGTTTCCGCGACGATCTCAGCCCAACACACCTTTCGACAACTTTTGAGTCCGATTTTCGGACCTAAAATTCTACTTTTCTTCGTATATATCTGCCCACCACGAATATTCATACAACTTTTGAAACTGATTCCCGGACCCAAGTGAACTACCAATATTCGCATCCCTAAAATTATGCACAAATTACCTACATATCTTGTGTTACTGATTTAGTAACACTGTCTATAAACGCTTTGTGCGTAAAACATCACTGAAGCGAACTATCAGTCTAGTTGTAGTCAAAATAAAGACTAGGAAAGGCATAACGCGTAAGGGCCATCACGAGAATAAGAAAACCACTTCCAAAATCTACTTTCCTCGCCTTTGAGCGTTGCTTGTCAGGATAAGCTCTAATTTAATGCCCTTTGGGCGTGCTACACGTTTTTTTTTTTCACATTAATGCCGCGAGTAAACATGAGTTTACTTTTTTCGTTGAACTGACAAGTGTTGCACATTGACACTGAAACTTCAAAATATACTTTTTCGATTTGTCAAGCAATCAGGAGACAAAAATGTTTAAATTTGATTAGAAATCGTTATACTTTTTATAATCAACATGCAACATCGTCGCGCCTGCATTGGGAGATTATACCCTATAAAAGCCATAGAGGTTGTTAAAGAGTTTTTTCAGCATCATTGCATCAATCCTGCTGTAGACGTCTTTGAGATAAGTTGCGGTCTCTGGTCGGGTGTACTTATCCCATGTTAACGTGAAGTTGGAAAGCAAAATAACATCCTTAACGGCAGAGCTTGTTTCCACGCTACGTTTCTTCGATTCGTTCTAAAATAGTCGGGCTTCCAGCTAGACTTATAAGTTCCTTTGCAGTAGTGTATTGAAACATGGTCAACATATATAGCGGTGAACTTCCAAAAGACAGGTATTTTGTCCCAGTCGAGAAGATTGATGGCTTTAGAAAAACCTACTTCCACTGAGTCGGCTGTATGGTCCTCCACCTCCTGGATGGCTCTATTCTCTTCCCTACGGAGTGGCCCAGTGGTGATCTTAGAAAAAAAAAACAACAAAACAAAAAGAGACCGTTTTTCTTTTCAACTGAAGCGACACTGGTTAGCTAGCCCAAAACAAAAATTTGATTATATTTTTATTTGCTTTAAAGTTAATACAGATTCTTAACAAATTCCTTGTTCCGTTTCTAACACCTTGAAGTAACCCCCTTCATAGCATAACTTCCTGTTACTGTAAATCGCAGTTCACATTTAAGTCACTTTATAACGTTTATGGTTAAGTTTTTGTTTCTAAGACTCACAACTGTTCCTTGAAGCCTTCCTTCAAATTTCTTAATTAATCCATTCCTGCGTGGTTGTGCGGGTTCCTTGCAAATTCCTGGTTTTAGGGTTAGGGTTAGGGTTACCTAAAACCTTTCAAATGTTTATCCAAATCACTGTAGTGTATTTGACTACATTCACAAAATCCTAGAGGCTGTCTTTTACGTGCATTTGACTTCTTTAGTTTAAACTTAAATGGGCAGCTACCTAATGGAGAGTTAGAGTCGATGGAAGGAAACTCTTCAAATTCCACAAATTCTGGCGATATTTTCGGAATTGATCCTCTACTTTGATAAAATGCAGTTGCAACTTTTTCACTTGGCTATTCGCATTTCCTCTACAATAGAAACCTGAGGAATTTTTTTAGTAAATCAAGCAGTGTTTTGATACTTGAACCTGCTGCTCTAAACTCACTCGCTGTTAAAACTGATGTTTTCCATTTTCTTGCAATTTAAAATTCTTGGTTCTCACGTGACGTCATCAAAATAAAAAAAAAAGGGATTATCAATCCTGTTGAGCTTTTAGTTTAGTTAGTTATTAACACAGCTGAAGACTTTTCTTTTCAATTTTTTTTTAGGTTTGATAGGGTTTTTCGTCGTGTGATAAAGGAAGGTTGAATTCTGAGCTTTTGCGTGACACGATATGGATCGTTTTCACGTGACGTCATCATTTTCTAAAATCCAAAACTAAAGAGCCACGAAAGTTTTTATCCTCATCAGGCATAAGAGGCGGTAAATTTGTATCCATTTGCAATTTTAAAGCTCAATAGCGTGCTTCATTTGGAAACCAGAGCATTTTGAATTTCTGAGTTATAGCGGTGCGTGACACGAGGCGACGATCGAGTTTATTGAGAAATATATATTTATCTCATGGTTTTGAGCCTTTTTAGAATTTAAAGCATTAGGAAAAGTGCTTAGGTAAATAGGTGTTTGTTCAGTACAGACGATCACTCGCCTAGATAGCCAAAGTAAGTAACAGATGTTGACACTATTTTCCGGCCGCCATATTGGTGGGCCACAGATGTACACCAAGCGGGCGATTTGATACTGGGCTCTGTAAATTTCTGCGAAACATATCGACGAATATCTGAAGTTTGGGGAAACGCACAGGCCTAAAACTTGGAAAAGTGTCTTCTTCATTTATCTTCTACAACATCACGAATTCTTGACTTTTTCCACCGGATGGTTTTCGATTTATTTTTTATTGCGTGACAGTGAAAACGATCTATTAAAATGGCGGCAGAGAATGCTGTCACGTAGATAAAAAGCAACTCATGTGTACTCATGTGGATGTTTATGAGCCTTCAGAAGACGATTACAGGCTTTTTATAGCAAAACTCGATGACATATGTTTTTGTTAGCTTCCAGCTGCCATATTGGTGCCTCTCGGAGGGACTAAAACATCGCGTGTCTGTACAAAGCCTTACATTCAAGTTTGAGTAAAACATTTCTTCGAATATCTCCCGCACGAAACATCGCGCAGACCTGAATCTTTGTGGGGCTGTTCAAGAGACAAAAGAAAATGAAAATGAAAAGAAAATGAACTTGACTTTATTTGTTGAAAGGTTTTGATGATGGTGTGACAGTGAAAACCGCGAATAGCAAAAACTGTGCGTGATCGTGGAGACTGTAAAGTTAAATTGATGCCAAAGGGCAGATTTCAAAGTGAATAGGGGTAACTCCCGTTACAAATTTTGCTTACAAACGAGATTTATCATTCGATCGATTTTCCATTAAACTTTGCAAGGTGAAACAATCGGAAATGTGTTAAGAGAGTGGCGGCTATCGCAGCTTAAGAAATATTCCCGAGTATAAATACAATACTGTGTACATTGTACATTTATTTTAGTATTATATTTATTTATGTCAGGGACACCTGGGAGAACAGATTACTGAAGGTGCTCCCTGGTTAAATAAAGCTCATTATTATTAACTTTTCCTGTGTTTTAGCTATTCGGTCTTGTTTTTCCCTGATTGAAATCAGATAATTACCTAAGTTGATGATAGGTTGTTTCCTTTGTGTCGGAATGTCACAGTCAAAGGCCATTCTCTCCGACTGTGAACTCAGGAAAGAACTGATAGAAAAACCTGATCGACCTCAAAAATTTGACCCTTAAAAATTTGTTCGCACGTGTCTTATTATTATTATTATGAGCAAATAATTGGAAAGTGGAAAGGTATGGTAATTAAATAACTGATTCGAGCAACCTCAAAGAACGCTGGATCACCTTATTTGCTGAGAACTTGATTTCCCTAAATTCTGATTTTGTAGTGATTTTTAAAGTGAAGTCAATCCAGGTAAAGACCTACGCAGTCATCGTAGTATTGCATGGGAGACTGTTCACGCGTGTGTAAACGCACAGCGCCCCCTCACGCGCTCACGCTAGTTTTCATCGCTTACCAGTTTGCGTTGAGAATAGGAAATGAAACGGCTTATGTTATGTTCAGGCACATATCATAAGTGTTAAATCATAACTTACTCATTACGTCGTTTTTTTTTAGAGGTGAACTAATAAGTTATATCAGTATACGGTTTGTCAGGTTTGTTTTCAGATTGGACTTGAAAACTTTCCTTTTCAGTGAAAACTATGAGCTATGCAGTTAAAAGGTTTGAAACATCTAAAAGGAAATGCATTGAAAAAAATGGCGGAAAAACATTCTCATGCTAATTTGTGATGCTATTCAGTACCTTTTAGTCTCGGCGTAATTACGCTGTTACTACTGACAAGAAGGTTACGTTTAGCCCGAAGGCTGGATTGGCTCCCCACGATTAGATTAAATTTATCGGTAAAGGTAATTACGGCTTACCGTCCATATTACGTTGTTCTTCTTGGTTTAGTTCATCGCTTCAACAGTCTGAATAATTCCCGCGTACTGTTTTCTCCTCCGTCAGAATCTCTGAGTAAGGTTACATCTAGAGGTCGCCGTTCGGGCTCGAACCGTCTACATCATAACTGGGACAATGATCACGAATGGTTGGGGTCTTTGAGGTTGATGCCGGAATGAGTCAAGGCTTTCATCTGAGAAACCGATCAACGTTAAAACCCCCTCTTAGTTTCAAAGGAGTTCCTTCGATTCTGGACTTTGATGATGGAGACGTCCGCTGGACTCATCACTTGAAAACCCGATAAAACTCCAGTTTCGACGTTTTTGGTGACCTTCCATCTTTTCTGAAGTTTAGGTAGTAATTGCAAACTCGATAATTGTTTCGGAATTTATAATGATCATGAGCGAGGGTACTTTACTTGACCGTAATGGGCAGATTCTCCAATGTAAAGCCGGACGCACACAAATTATGTAGCTCAGTGTTGACAAGCTCAGTTTACGAGGAGAATTATAAACATGTTTAGTACATGTGTGGCAAAAAACTGCGAACAGAACATCCTATTTTTACATACACAGGATGGGACACGTAGCATACGCAGAGATGAAAGTCGTTACTTGGGCGAAGCAATTCAGAATACAAATTAAGCGTGACCTCCAGACATTGCGCGGACTAAATTAAACAGTCGTGGCCTATTAATTTTGAATTTGACATGGTAGCTCTCGTGACCTCATGTTCATCAAATCGACAGATGTATGCATGTACTGTAGTATATCGTGGGCGTGAAATCGAAAAAAAAAAAAAAAGAAACATAAAAATGATATGTGGTGTTAAATGCTAAAAATGTGGAAGACGTTCAACACTCTAGCGATCTGGAGAAGCACACAGCTTGGTCTGTTTATGATCACATCTGACGAATGACGAAATCAAGATCGGCTTATGTGAACACGACCCGTCAGGTAGTCGTTCGTGACCTTATCTCAGTGCCTTATTGAGTTTCATCATCTCGCACGCACATTAATCTTTTCACTTGTTAGTAACTGCAGCGTCGTATAGACTACACTACAGAGCATTACAGACTGCACGAAAGAAAACAGGCACCGAACAAGTCATCGTCTAAAGCAAATACAAGAGGGGACAAACTTATGGTCAATCAAGATTCAAGACAATGAAGCCTTCATTTTTTAGAACGGCCCGACTTGCATATTACAGAAAGACATATTCGGTGGTGAGGAACGTTCCCGTCTTTGAAAACAAAGTTAACCACAAAAAGTTCAAGCAGTGGAGGTATGCTTTTCTTTCTGTTTACAGTTAAGTGTTATTTAGACTTAACTGCGATTTCTTGTTTATACTTTGAAGCCGTAGGTACGCTACCCTGGATGCCAGAGGTGTTTTCTCTCCTAGAGCGACCTCTGGCAGCCAGGGTATAGGTACGCGCCCAAATAATTTTGTAACCGCCTCGTATGTAAAATAAAATCCTCAAACATAACAGTCATTGCTTCCCACCAGCGTTTACCGGAGTAGGACTAAGCATTCTGCCTATATTACAAAACGGCACTGCATATAATACACTGTAACATATTATGTTAATAATGCAGAAAAATATCAGTTTGTCTTGTATTTTTTCTTTCTTCAAATTGACTGTAAACTTTGGAGATAATTATGATGTAATAGCACACGAAGGTATTCCAGTCCTCCAAATATAAGGCGCCGAATATCGGATTTGTCGAAAGCAAAGACCCAAAAAACGACGACCGAAGACCCACTGGTCTACAACCTTTTTTGTTTTATCAAAATGTCATCTGAGAGCGCGACAAACATCTCAGTTGGTACAACACGTGTCAAATTGTGTAACGATAGATCTAGAATACACGTGAAAGGTAGGGATATTAAAACATGACATTTCGGCAACGACATATCATCATTGTCAAAAGTAAAAGTATTTGATAATGGTGAGAGTTGCCGAATACTTTTTACCCTCAAATTGTGTAACGCAGCCAAATTCCATGAGTGTCGAAGTGACGAAGTGAGTGAGGAGTTCAGTACATTTCCTCGTCACCAATTCTTGGTTTTCACGTGACGTCATCAACATTAAAAAATAAGGAATTATCAATCTTTTTGAAATTTAAGTTTAGTTAGTTAGTTATTAGAACAGCTGAAGACTTATCTTTTTACAAATTTTCAGTTTGATAGGGTTTTTCGTCCTTTGAAAAAGCAAAGTAGAATTTCCAAGCTTTTGCGTGACACGATATTAAAATCACGTAGGTTTACGGGGCCGATTACATGAGCCGGCTGGCCCGGTTAGGAGGGCTGGCTCGTTTAGCCGAGATCCCGGCACGTCTGAGAAACACATCAAACAAGACGAACGTCTCACCACGTAGATATTTATGAGTCCTCAGAAGACGACCGCAGGCTTTTTATATCAAAACTGGATGACATGTGTTTTTGTTTGCTCCGTAGAGGGACACAAACATGGTGCCTCCATACAAAGCCTTGTAAAATCTCCCGCACGAAACATCGCACAGCCCTGAATCTTTGAGAAACTGCTTGAATATTCATCTCCTTTAGTCTCTTTGATTCTTGACTTTATTTGTTGAATGGTTTTGATGATGGTGTGACAGTGAAAACCAGCAATATTACATTTGCTTATTGAGCAAATGTAAGTAAGATGACTTCCATTCCCGGCTTCAATTATCATGCTGTGTCATCCTGTGACTGTACCTATCGCTTGATGGGCACTTGATCCGCTTAGCGCGGTCAACTGTGTGTGACATGCAAAGCTACATGTGAAATCTTCTACAATCAAATATAGCACGTGCAATGACCCCAGGAAAATTTGTAGTTCAATATATATTGGCCTGACAATTTTGATATATGTCAAAAATGTCATACACCAAACTACACTTTTGTCTCATGCCAAAAACAAATAAAATCCTCGGTATTTTGTATCAGATCACGTTTACATTTCAAAGGCTTGTACTTTGTGGATTGGATGTCTGAGAAAGCTGTCGCATACATGTAGGTCAAAGGATGACTTTTAATGTGCCGGAGTTAGAATAATAACTTTTGTTCTAATAACACAGCTCAGATGTTTCTGCTACTTTAAGGCCGGTGCCTACGAATTCAATAGTATTCAATATGATTATAAAGGAAATGTAGATCTTAACAAGTGTTATTGAAATCCAGAAAGAAAATACGGGATAATCTCGCATTTTCAAAGATAATTATTGATGAATAATATCTGTAAAAAGCTATAAATTACAAAGCAATGTACGGCGTTCTTTCTCAAATGGAAGCTTAATTATCTCTGAAAAATGCACTGTTACCCACAAGCTTCTTTTTGGATACCAAAAGTACTTACTAAGATTTACTTTCTCCGGATAGTTTTAAAGCGCGTAAAAATATCACTGTATTAGTAAGCATCACCGATAGTAAACCAGAGTATCTCGAGATGCGCAGAACGTGTGCGCAATAACAATAGGGGGCACAGTCATTAATTAATGAAGTTCACACTGGTGTACTTAAGGTAACCCTAGAGACACCTGCATGACCTTTCACTATAACAAAAACAACAACAACAACAACAGTCAGGAACCCATGGGCTCCTGCAACAATTTATTGGTAGTTCCATATATAGATGGCATATAACTAACATAATAACAATAATACGAAAATCAAACTACTGTAGTAAGCCATTTGAATCAAGTTATTTAACAAAATAAGCAATCAATAAAAATACTTTTAAATGTTATCCGAGGTACAGAATCGCTCATATTTAAAACTCGGTTCTGTTAAAAAAAAAAAAAGGTCCGCAATGCGTACATGTGGTGGATTAAGTGTGAATAATTTAAAATCAATTATCAAAATTTGTTTTGAATTTTATGAGGGCCGTAGCTAGTAACAGGCAAACCAAAGCACTTGCCTCAATCGTTATTTTTCGTTTTTGTTGTCTTCTGGCGTCATAAACCACATTCTACCATGATGATGATGATGATGATGATAATAATATTAATGATAGAGTTAGTGTTCTTGGGCATACATATGTTTTGGGCCCTTCTCAGAGCTCATTTTAACCTTCACCTAGCGACTCGGCTAAAATGAGTCTCAGTCGAGCCCAAAACATACTTGTGAGCTTAAGCACGGGCGTTTTTTAGAGGCTGACGGCAAGCGGAAGTGAGCTGTTTTCCTTTTTTCTTGTCTTCAGTAGAGATGATAAGTATAAAAATGTGGGAGACACCACTGTCCTGGCATGCGAAATGTTCTCTTCCGGTTGCCGTCTGCGTCTCAAAAACGCGTGTGCTTACGCTCCCTATGATGCCCGCCCTCAATTATAAACTCTTAATTCTTTTATGTCATTATTATTGATTTATTATATATTATAAACATTCACAACGGTAGCTAATAAAAAACAGGCCAGTGTGCAAGTAAAAACATTGGATATATACATATTTATTGAGGGACCTCTATTTTTTTTCTTCCGTAGATAACTTGAGTCTTGCCAGCTGCGATTCTGCTTTTGTGGTTGGCCACTGGTTGGCCACTTCATGGGCAGTGTCTTCTGGATTGTCAAGAGGGTTAGCGAATTTTCAGAACGGAGAATCCAGGGATAACCTGGTCATCTGCGAGCGCCGTGGCACCGTTCCCGGAGGCAAGGCCACTGAAGCTTTCGAGTGGCTGATTAATCATTTTTGTGACAAGGAGGATCTTGTTTTATGCCTTAACACATTAACTGCATTAAAAGCGGCAATCAAAAATGGCAGATATTGTGTTGTCAGTGATAGAGCAAACTTTGAATGCATAAATTTTCTATAGCCGAAGAAACAAAGGAATTCGTAAGGAGCGTATCAGTTGCAAGTTGTTAAAGAGAGAGGACATTCAACTCTTTGTGTCAGTTGAACTCTCTGTGGAATGCTTGAGTTATATCATCTTTATTATTATGTTATTTTTCATTTTTAAGGTTATAGATTCGTAATTGAATCTTTTGTATGCAGAATAAAACAACGAATTCATAATAAATTTAAGGGATTAAACGGCTCTATGCACGGTTGTGTTGAAATTTAACTGACACTGCCAATTAACCAAGCTTCAAAGTTGCCATTTTCTGCACCTATGGCATTGTATCAATTGCAATCCCATGTCGTTCAAAACAATTTCTCGACAATTCGGGAGAATTTAACGCCATCAACTGTAAGCCAAGTCAAACATAATGTTTTGGCCCCAAAAACGGATTCCAACTAGACTAAGTGTTATCCGTTCGTAAAATGGGCATTTCACGTGAATAGAAATCGGAATTAAGATAGCTCTGAGAATAGGACTCAAAACTTTGCATCGTCGTCCACAATTCACGATAGACTGAAAGTTATCCTTATCAGAAAAAAAGTAAGTATTTTGGGTCGAAAAATCGGGCTCAAAAAATAAGCATCGTCGGTCACAATAAAATAGGGTAGATTGTAACAAAAAAATTTGGGTCCGAAAATCGGACTACAAATAATTAATATCCGTGCTCGTCCGCAACCCATAAATGATGGACTGAAAGAAAAATTTTGGTTCCGAAAATCGGACAAAAAAATATCCATTGTTGGCCACAATGAAAACAAGGTGCCTCATAGTAATAGTCTTAATTAGAAAAAAAAAGTAAGAATTTTGGGTCCAGAAATCGGACTTAAGTCAAACTGATTTTATCTGAGAAAAAAAAGTGAAACTGTAATACATCCTGCGGAATTCATTTAAAGTCCGCGTAAAATTGACCAAGGAGAGCGAGTTTGATTTTTAGGTGAAATCATTCCGACAGAATATAGTCAATAACTTGCATTTTAAAAAAGAGTGAGCTCAAAAACATAACATATCGCCATTTTTAGCGGAATTTTCCTAAAATGGAAAAGGACGATTTAGTTTGGAACGCCTTAAAATTACGATATGTTAGAGTCATACGATAACCGGATATTCAACTGCGTGCACCGAAAAAACAAAAACCGTTTCCGGTCACGCACACAATTGTTCAAAACTTATTTCCCCACATATCTATTATGTAATCTTCCGTGGTTTAGTGGTCATTGCGGTTGCCTCTGAAGGTAGAGACACCGAGTGCAAAACCCACTTGTGTTGCCTTTTACGAGACTAAGAAATCTTACGCATGCGCAGCCAAACCCGAAAAAAAAGAAGGTAACGAAAAGGTCTAAAGTCCAAAAACGGACTCGAATCCTGGAAGTGTATGCTCCAGAAATATCTCCAGAATTCTCGTGGCAAGTATCAGTAAACTGATCTACTGGCTTTTGGTAAAGCAGCCCCAGAAATGCAATTTTCAAATAACTTGTTTTCAAGAAAAATTTAAGAAACGAGGTCTTAAGTCATCTGTCATATTGTTGCACCATTAGTATTCAATGTAAATATGCATATGTTATGGCATACAGCTCAGCACACAATAGTAGCCAACGAAATGCAGCGTTCTCTTCAGTAAGCCCAAACGGGTTCTCGAACGGCCATGCCAAGCAGTAATTCATGAAATGTCTTCCATAATAAGGACCAGGGTTTGTCTCACGTAACATAACCATGCATACCTAAAAACACATATCCATCGACACTCATCCGAGAATTCCGCACTAACACCTTGAGCGTCTGCTCGAATGGACAGCCATACCTTGTACGTGGCGCTGCGCTACGTCACTGGTAAGTTAAAGCCAATGAAATCACACAACATAACCGACGCATCCCAAGGGAGTCAATAGAATCGATTGATACTGTGAGAAAGTCCTATGCGAATTCCATTTGTAACACCCATGCAAACGCAGCTGATTTTATGCCGAGGTTGCGCACGCATTCGACGGAAATGGTGATTAGTTTACGGAATGTTAAGGGCAGGGAAAAAGATAAAATACTGTAGTGTGGGTCACTCAGTCTGATAGAAATGAGGACGGAAACTCTCTGAACTATGAGAAGCCTGTCAAGGAATATTAACCTGTGCACAATACATCGAAGGATGAAGTCTACAAATACCTATTTTACCTTCAAATGCCACTGCATAACATTTCATATTCCGTTTTCTTTACATGTGAACCTAGGAAGTTACCGCTACCAGCTTTAAAATAACTGGTTCCTGGTTAACCCAGTTTATTACTACGAC
This sequence comes from Montipora capricornis, assembly GCF_036669925.1. Lineage (NCBI taxonomy): Eukaryota > Metazoa > Cnidaria > Anthozoa > Scleractinia > Acroporidae > Montipora > Montipora capricornis. The sequence continues at coordinate 6,180,217 of NC_090890.1, forward strand.
TCACCAGTGCCAAGATTGCTTACATTACTTTAACTGAGTGGAGAGCAATTTGGTCTGAAATCACAAGTATGATTTCAGACCAAAATTGCACGACACGAAGTTCAATTACCCCTTTATTACATCCATTTAGAAATCATACAATCATTATTTATAGGTAAAATACAGGATTATAGTCATTACCAACATTTTACTGATCCAGTTGGGAACAAAAGTTGCAAAATTCGCCACACAATGGTTTTCTTTGTCTTTCATTTTCCTGCAATTTGATCGGTTACCTTAAGCAAATCTTGAAATCTGATTGGCTGTTTTGTTTCATTTTTCCTTTCTCATAGGCTGGCGAAATGGTGCGATTTAGAGCAAAAAATAGTGCGATATGGGAATAAGTTGCACTGCTGAGAGCCAATCAGATTGCAAAGATTACCAGTGATTTCTAAATGGATGTAAGAAATACATCTTATTCGATGGTTTAACATATAATACGAGCGGATGTTTTGCGAGTTGCGTAGTATTTTTCCGAGCCCCGCAGGGGCGAGGAAAAATAAGAGCAACGAGCAAAATGTCCGTGAGTGTAATATGTTAAACCATTGAATAAGAGATTTATTATTCCAGTACAAAAAAGGTGTTATTTTGCTTCAATTTTATTTGGTAAGGGTGTTTAAGAAAATATATGCATCGTCTGTTCTTCAGGGTGCGTGGGAATGATGTAAATATGACAAAAAGCCAGCCAAAGATCTTTATTTGATGGAATAAACAAAATGACGAGTGACAAGCGATGACAAGCTAAATTCTCAGGCTTTGCATGTTGTTGAAAACAACTTCTTTCATCGAAAAACTCCCGTTCCGTCCGTATTTGCTTTGTTCTAAACCTGTCAAATCGAGACACTACAGTATATTACCGTCTCATATTTTGCGCGTTCTCTTGACCAAATATGGTAAAATGGCGTAATAGTGGAATAATAAAGAGCAGATACCATTCTGAAAAAACAATTTTAATATAAGGTAAGCATGTCCAAAAAGTTCAAATCTTTAAACAATATGACATTGAGAAGACGACAAGTTATTGACTGACGAGACATGTAGCAAACAAAACGGACTGGATCTCAAAGTAATCCTTCCGTGAGGGAGATATTAATTTCCTGTTAAGTGTTCTCCTGTCAATACTTGCAGTCTTTTGTATTTGCTGAACTGTTAAAGGTAAAGAATATTTTAACTGAGGAAGAGACATACTACTCACCTGTGAACAGACTAAGGCCAAAGCTTTGAAACACTGACAAATAATAATGAAATTCAAGTTGTTTCAGTATTTTCAGGAATTCTGCATCTTAATTTAGTGAAGATATAGACTTTTCACAAGCGTAGGATCGTCGAGGAGCTAATGATCCAACAATTCCGCCCCAGTTTGAACAAACAAGTCATTTCCTTGTGTCTCCAAACTTTTCCCTTTGGGAATTACATAAGATATAAATGTGTGCGCGGACGGTCAGCCATTTTAACCCTGATGATGGCAAACAGCCGAAAACGTTTGGTTTGAATATTTTAATTTTTTAACTTTTAGCCTTGTATATAGAACATAAACAATTTTGATACAGGATCAACGTGTCCTAAAACTTCAAATCTTTAGACACTATGACATTGAGAAGACGAGAAGTTATTGGCTGACTATACAAACAAAACTGACTGCTTTTAATAATTGTGGTGAATATTTATTGGATTGATCAAGACCATTTTTAAGAGAAGCCCCGCTACGATGACCGATGAACTGAGTTCTCGCAGTCTCTTTTTAACCGTTGTGGAGGTTTTCTCGATATTAACGTTAAACGTTTTTTCGCTAACAGGAAACACGTTAGTCTGCATCGCAGTTTTCAAGAACGTTCGACTTCGGTCAGTTACTAACTTGTACATCGTTGCTCTAGCAGTGAGCGATCTGTTGTCCGCCATTTTCGTAATGCCTTTCGTTTGTGGTGTGCTTGTAGCAAGTAAATGGGTTTTCGGTGACGTGGTTTGCGGATTTCACGCTTTCTTCAGCTTGTTTGTAATATACGTTTCCCCCGTAACGATGGGCATGACGGCCGTGAATCGGTATGTGAGAATGTGCAAGCCAGGCGAGATATACAGGAGATGGTTTACCAAGAGGAAGTCTATTGCTTTCCTCACGTGTGTGTGGATCGTTGTTGCTTGCTACGTTGCCGTTCCGCTGTTTGCAGGTTTTCAAAGGCACCATTTCATTCCAGGTTATGCACAGTGTTCCCTTGAACATCACAGCTATGCTGGGAAAATGATTCATTACTGCATTGTCCTCGTTCTCTTCTTTCTGACACCTCTGATAACAACTGTTTTCTGTTACCGAAAAGTCTCGAAGGTGATACACCAGCACAACGAAAATACTTCAACTAATATTCAGCAAGGCGTTAACAATGGTATCAGCAGGCACGAAATTAAAATCAGTAAATCCCTCTTTGCAGTCGTGTTTGCCTTCATGATATGTTGGGCACCGCTTTGGATAATTGTAATTTTACGGCGTTTCTTCCTCGTGGACAAAATGCCTCGAAATGTCGAACTCCTGTGTATGTTTCTCCTCTCTTTCTCGAACGCAATAAACCCTTTCGTGTATGCAGGAATGAATTCCGCTTTCAGACGAGAATTTCGCGAGCTACTCCTCTGCAAGAGAAGGGGCAAACACAGAAGAGGTGTACCGGAACAACAACGTATCAGATAAGGCTCAAGTTGGAGAGGCAACAGCACTTTAGACATCTAACATATTTTCGAGAGTGGATTTACGATAATTATATAATATCACCCAGCGTTGAATATTTTTGTATTTAAGGCAGACCCGAGGGCGCAGTGCAATGCCCAAGGGACATAGAACGCAAAAAGATGATCACATTAAATGCCTCAACTGAGGGAGTATCCCCTAAACGGGGCCGGCTCGCCAAACTCCCCAGGGAGTCAAACCCTGCCTCACGGAAAAGCCACGTAGCCAAAAACCAGTCCAGGTGAATCCAAGTTAAAAAACTGCAAGATCCGTCCGAAAAACAAGCGTCAAAGTGATCCAAGGCAGAAAGGCTCTTTTGTGGCCGCGAGAGGATTGGGGCCCGACTCGGGGCTACAAAAGAAGCCTGTTCGCAGGGTAGATAATGGTGTAACAGCACAGGGAGCTCTCATATGTAACTAGATACCCAAACTAATGCATGTAGGTGATCCCCTTTGCTGAAATTTAACCCTGGGAACAGTACTTAGTTTTGTAAGTACTGTGACTACGAAGCGTGTTGTTGGTACTTTTATTCCAGGTAACGTTATCAGTGGCGTCGTCAGTTTTAATATTGTAAGTAGTGTGTACTGTAAATAGTATTGCAAATTAAGTAAAAAAAAAATTAAACGAAACCTGTAAAAATAGTCTACTATTTCTCCAATAAACATAAGATTACTCTTTAACAAATCCTTTATAAATAGCTGTGCCATGTGTTGAAAGTTCCTAGCACAGGTGACAGGGTCTTTTTGAATAAAGTCTGCTTTTTGCTGCCATGTCATATATATTGTTAATCTCATCATCAGTTAGCTCTTTTTTTCTCTACAAGTCTAGCAAGGATATTCAAAAGATGTGAAAACCTCGTTTCTGCTGCAGAAAATGAGCAGAGCCATGTGGGATTACCTTTTCGCATTTTTCAAAATATAGTGGTGATCCTCTCAAATTTCTCAATACTCTAAACCGTTCATCAAGATGTATTTTGAGGAGAAAAAGATGCGCTATTTTGAATTTGTTTGATTTGATTTTCACCTAATAAAAGATCTTCGGTACTGATTGTGCAATTTTCTTATCTCGACTTCTTAATTCCTACTTACACAATGTGCTGAAACAAACTGGTATTTTTTCTATCATTGCTATCAGGTCTGGTTTTACCACAGACAATTGTTGGGAATGCCAACAATTCAGAGTCTTTGTCCATAAATATACCTAATGGTCTATTACCCTCTCCTGGCGCAAGGCTAGATACCTTCCCTAAATTTCAGTGATATCTGGTTGTTGCAGTAAGGTATCTGTGATACTAGACGGTCGTTCTTCTACTTCGCACCACTTACCATCACTGTTGTCTGAGTGTGTCATTATTGTCGTTAAGAGTGTGTTGCAATCTCATCAATACGTCTATCGACAGATACTTGTGCATTTTGAATGTTTTCAGCGAAAGTTTGAATGTAAATGAGGAACACGGCTACTTGCGGGAGTAATTTTGCGAACATTTACCACTATATTAGCTACTGTTACACTTGAGAGACAGATGATCTGTACCATAACTGATCACAGCAATTGCATATATATTCAATGTCTCCTGATATCAATAGTTTTTCTCTTGATACTCACAACTCTTGTTTTGTTGATTCAATTTTGTTGAACGCTTAGTAACAGATTGATCTTGAATACACAATACCACTGGCAAGTCTATTTTATGTTTAGCGGTCCTTCGGGTAATAAGACAAAAACGACAATTAGAGTCTCCTACTTTCGAAGATTTGTTACGTCTGAGTTGTGGTCTAGGTCTAGACATTGTTACTGCAACATATTTTCCTAAAGCAAGAGATAGACATTTTCTCAACAAAGGCGAGCTCGGTACGTTCTTCTTTAAATAATGCACCATACACTTTCTAATTACCTTGTCTTAAGGAAACAAGCTCGACGTTTTCTTGTCCCGGAGAGCATGTTTATATTTGCTCTATCGGAGATAGAGATATAGCTAGATCATCTATCTGGAGATAGAGCATCTATCTGGAGATCAGTACGGATTCCTCATTAGTTTTCCTTTC
>NC_090890.1:6210013-6237513 GCF_036669925.1 Montipora capricornis
ATAATACGAGACCCTTATCTGATAGTGCAAGGTTGTCTAATGCCGAATTTTAATACCAAGAATAGCAACAGAAGAGTTAGGGTTAGAGTCAGCAAAACGATAAAAAGGGAAACTTAGCAAACGCTTATGTAATTTTATGTTATTATGTTATTTCTGAACAAATTGCGAAAATAAACAATTTTGATATATAGCGAAAGACATGCCAAAAAAATTCAAATCTTTAGAGCTGAGACACTGAAATGACGACAAGTTATTGGCTGACGAGACACTGACGTAGCAAACAAAACTGAATGCTTTTTTTTTCTTTTAATTTGGTAAATATTTATTGGATAGACAAAGCCCTTCTTTTTTTAGATGTCATTTTCCAGAGACGTTGCGCTAAGATGACCGATGAACTGAGTTCTCGCAGCCTCTTTATAACCGTCGTGGAAGTTTTGTCTATATTATCTTTAAACGTTTTGTCGCTAACAGGAAACACGTTAGTCTGCATCGCAGTTTTCAAGAACGTTCGACTTCGGTCAACGACTAACTTGTACATTGTTGCTCTAGCACTGAGCGATCTGCTGTCTGGCATTTTCGTGATGCCATTCGTTTGCGGTGTGCTTATAGCCAGTAAATGGATTTTCGGTGACGTGGCTTGCCAACTTCACGCTTTTTTCAACTTGTTTGTGATATACGTTTCCCCGTTAACGATGGGTCTGACAGCCGTGAATCGATATGTGAGGATGTGCAAGCCAGACGAGATATACAGGAGATGGTTTTCAAAGAGGAAGTCTATTGCTTTACTCACGTCTGCGTGGATCGTTGTTGCTTGCTATGTTGCAGTTCCGCGGTTTGCAGGTTTTCAAGAGCACCGGTTCATTCCAGGGTATGCGCAGTGCTCCATCGAACATCACAGCCATGCTGGGAAAATGATTCATTACTGCATTGTCCTCGTTCTCTTCTTTTTGACACCTCTGGTAGCAACTGTTTTCTGCTACCGAAAAGTCGGGAAGATGATACGCCAGCACAACGAAAATGCTTCAACTAATATTCAGCAAGGAGTCAACACGGGTATCAGCAGGCACGAAATAAATATCAGTAAATCCCTCTTTGCGGTCGTGTTTGCCTTCATGGTATGTTGGGTACCATTTTGGATAATTGTAATCTTACGACGTTTCTTCTTTGTGGAAAAAATGCCTCGTAATGTCGAACTCGTGTGTAAGTTTCTCCTCTATTTCTCCAACACAATAAACCCATTCGTGTATGCAGGAATGAATTCCGCTTTCAGAGGTGAATTTCGCAAGCTACTCCTCTGCAAACGATGTCGTAAAGATATCATTGTACCTGGCAGAGAAGGAGCAAACAAAGAAGAGATGAACACGCACAGCAACGTATCAGATAACGCTCAAGTTGGACAGACAACACCACTGTAGATATAACACTGTTTTCCCGAAGGCTCTACTTTTACGTAGCGTAAATCCAGTAATTTCGCTTTGGTCTTGATCAAAATTTTACTTGTTTCCACTCATAGATATCGGTTCACTTCTATTTGACTCACGCTTCGTTTCACAAAATCAGCATGCAGTCGACCGATGAATCTAATTCTTGCCCGCATTCGGAACCTCAGTTCTTGATCCGACCACAACTGTACTCATCTCGTGGGGCACACTCGTGGAATGAATTTTGTTGAGGGTGTTATCAGATGCGGATTGAAGGATTTTTAACATGGACCCCGCAAAAAGCAAACGCGCTTGCATTGATAAAAAATCAAAGTACACTCTGCCTTACCTGAAAAAGCAGGTTTTTTTTAAGCATGTTTGAGACGCGGAGTAAAAGCAAAATAACAGCTAGACTCCTTGCCTTGAAACGTCTTGTCTTTAGAAGATATAGAAGAAAAAATGGATAGAAGGGATTCAAAGGTTTTAAGAGCTATGTGCCAGTTGTCAATAAAAGTACAGCAAAAGAAGAACAACAGAACAGTATTCTTTGAAGTTGAGGAGGTGTCGATGTTTTACCACAGCAGAATCAAAAGTTATCCAACACATTGTGAACGCATCGAGGCACCGTTCAAGTCAATAAATGGGAACTCACAGCCGAAATGCAAAATATCTGCGACGCCATTATACGACGGGAAGCGCCCGGTCTTGTAAGAGGTTGAAGACTGGAGGAACGAAAAATCAAACACGTGACCGGGAATTAAGGAACAAAACGCAGCAACTGCTTTGCCCACCTCGACTAACCAAGCGAAGCAAGACTACTAACGTCTAGCCACGCCTCTTACTTACTTATCTCGTCCTTATCGGAAACCTTAACATTTGAAACTGCAGAGGAATCAAGTAATCCCAAATATTGATGGATTTGTTTCTAAGGCGTTTGGAATATGAATCTGAACTTTACATAGGGCATTATGGTAATATATAAGAGACTCTAAGGCACTCAAGCCGGTGTTCCACAGGGGACAAAGCTTGGGCCTTGGCTATTTTTAATAATGATTAATGATTTGAATGCAGGAGATGCAGATATGTGGAAATATGTCGATGATACCACAATCTCTGAGGTGATAACTAAAGGCCAAGAGAGCTGTATTCATCAAATGGTAGACGATCTCTTAATACAAGCAAGGGATGACGGTTTTCAGTTAAACGAAAGAAAATGCAAAGAGCTTAGGATTAGCTTCGCAAAAAACGCCGAACCAGAATTCGACCCTATCTGGGTTAACCGTCAGACCCTAGAGACTGTGAACAGTGTGAAATTATTAGGACTCAATATAAGCAGTGACTTAAAATGGAATGCTCATGTGTCAGAACTAGTTAGGAAGGTTTCTACAAAATTATATTTTCTAAGACAGCTTAAGAAATCGCATGTTGCCACAAGAGAGCTTCTTCTATTTTACATTACATGCATTCGCTATATTCTGGAGTACGGTAGTCCAGTTTTTCATCGCGCTTTACCAAGCTATTTAAGCGAAGACCTAGAAAGACTTCAAAAACGCGCTATGAAGATTATTTACCCCGAGCTATCGTATGCTAAGGCTCTAGAACTATCTGGACTTTTAACATTGTATGATAGAAGAGAGGCAATTGCGGCAAAGTTGTTCGATGAAATATGTGTAAATCAATCTCACAGTCTTCACAAACTACTTCCAAGTAAATACCAACCAAGCTACTATCTGAGAGAACAAAGAATATTTATCCGCCCGAAGTGTAAAACTGAAAGATGCAAGAATAGTTTTCTTTTAAGTTATGTTTATAGTAGTTGAGAACTAGATATAATTTTGTTTCTTATTTTACATAGGAACTTGACGCATGCTTTAATTTGTGATTTTACAACAGTTTTTAATTGGTAAATTATGTTGGATCACCCCTTTTTTTATTTAGCCGTAAAGCCCTATAATTAGTTGTAATTTAGCATAGTTGTAAATTTTGCATTTGTAAACCTTATCGCAATTCAGCTTCTGGCTGCAAGTTTTTAAGGTGAATAAACTATCTATCTATCTATCTATCTATCTATCTATCTATCTATCTATCTATCTATCTATCTATCTATCTATCACAATTGGGCGGGTCTTCAGAATCTTTTGGTGCAATGGTTATTTTTTGGGGGTGGGAATTGTAGTTATGGTTAGTTTTGTAAGTTCTGTAACTGTAATTAGTGCTCCTTTCAATACTAATACTTCTGGTAGGCATTGTAAGTAGTGTGAGTTGCAAAAAATATAAGAATTAAAAAAATGCTAAATTCTAGCACTAATTGTTCTCGCGGATGCAAAGTTCACGAAGTGTTTGCATTCCTCAATCATATGGCGAAAGAATATAACATTATGACGTTACGCGACAGGAAACTAATGTCGATACCGGGAGATCCGAACTGTTATCACGTTGCGTTTAAAACACCTGTATTAATGATATTTCGCATCTCTTCCAATGGCTCATTACCGTCGAGATAAAGAAAGATTCTTGCTGAACAATTTACCAAGCAACTCAGGAAGAGCTACGGGAACTGTGAATTGCATTAACTGAAATGTTGAATGCGTAGGGTAGAAAATTTGAAGGGCCCACAGACAGATTTTTGACGCGTTGCTAAGGAAGTGAAATGTTACTTCCGGAAAGTGACGTCATCAGATCATGAGCTGACAAGAAAACCCACTCACAAGCAAAAGTCACCGCACAAACTGTTGTTTCCATCGAAGGTTTTTCCTAGCCCTTCCTCGCACTCGTTCTCAAATCAACTGCGCATGCGTAAACGAACTGACTTCCGGTTTGAGAAAAAGCTAAATTTCCGGCAGTCTTTAAATTGAATTATTTTTTTTTACATGGCACGTTTCACCCCCTAATGCAGAATATAGCTAATCATTGATTTTTTCAAAGCATCTTGCCATGCAAGCATCAGCCATGCTTGGCTGGATGCAAAAACGAATACAAATTAGCAAACCATCGATTAAATACCCAAATTGCGTAGCACGGAGACAAATTTAGAGTTTTCTTTTATTGGTCGAGTGATCATGGGCGTGGCTCGATGACGTCATACTTAGGGTCATTGGCTTAAAAAAGTTGCAAACTGACCAAAATAATGCCAAATTCTCTCAAATAACTTAACCATTACATCCTTAGCCACGCACCCCAAAAAATACGTCAGTGGGCCCTTAAAGCGCTAACTTTTATTTTGAAAATTTTTGAATTCATTTAATAAACTGCTGAGCTTTATTTAATAAAATGAATTCCGAGTTCTTTTTTGCAGCGAACTGAAGAGGCACAACCTACCTGTAACCACATCCTCAGCCTTGTTTGACGGTCCACAGTAAATAACTTGTGTTGGTGCCTTAGGAGCTCCTTCCTCGGTTTTTCCTAGGCCTTTTCCCCACACCTTGTACGATTTCGAACTTTCATTTCTTTTTGCGAACCAGTAAGCTATGTGCACGGCAGTGACAGTTTTACCAGTACCTGATTGAATGTCAAGCACATGATGTCAACGCGAATGTCCTTGGCAACAAAAAAAAGTAAATCTTCAATTTTAAAGCAACCGAACATTCATAATTCGGAGATGGGCTGTTTAGGATGACATGAATGACATCAGTTTCGACAACCTGAGTGGAAGTTATCTTAAGTGTCAAGTGATTTGTACATGCAACGTCAGTCGATGGCGTATTAAACACCATTGTCGTTGAATGTGAGTTGTCAACGAAGTCGTGATGTTATTGATCGACTGTCAGCGACGCCAAGATGTCATTGGCTGTGAAGACTGTACATTGTCAGAGACGTTCCTTTCCGTCTCCTTGGCGTATTGTTTTATTGGCCAGTAGGATGCCCTGTCAATGGTCATTGTCGAGTTGGTGTGACTTTTATCCACTCGAATCAATCACAAAGATTCAAAGTTTTTTTCTTCCGGGAAGAAGAAAGACCCAGGAACGAAGACAGCAATGCTCCTAGTTCATCCTTTCAGTGACTTATTAGTTTTTACCCCAATTACTGTATCTGTAGTCTGGATTCCAAGTAATCGTGGACTTAACATGTCACGTTAACTTTTATTCTACCATCAAGTTTAAGGGCACAACATCTTTGACTCACCTGGGGGACCCTGAATAAGAGTAAATGGCTTGGACAGTGCCTCACTTAGGGCATCCTCTTTGAACTGGTTCAATATTTTAAGGCCATGTTGTCTTAAAGACAAGTTGCAAGGGATTTCGACGCCAAATTTTTCTGTAAATGTGAAAGGAAAAGATGTTCAATTTTGGAAAAAAAAAACTCGTTTTTGCTAGCATAACGTAGAACGGGAGAAAACCAAATACCGTGGCGGAGTGTGATGGGAATTTTTATATTCCTTTATTCGAACTTTCTTGCTCATTTAAGCCTGGTTTTCACTAGCGACGCAAGGACAAGCGCAAGATCGAACCTCAGTAGTTTATGCTAGTGAAAACGTACGTCGACATAAACATCAAAATCAAGCACGGCATAAGCCACTTTGTTTAAATGCTCAGACGCAACCTCAGTAGTTTGTGCTAGCTTTGTTCAAATGCTCAGACGCAGGGAATCTGGAACGAGTGCTCTAATTGTGCAGGTGCTTGCATTTTTGCTTATGATTACGTCAACCCCGTTTTCCGGTGAAATAAGCGCTCTTATGCTTGCGCTTGTGCTTGCGTCGCTAGTGTTGGGGAATTTTCCCTGCGCTAGTCTTAAAAACCGGGGACTGTATCTTTCCTTGAGATCCGGTGATCCCGGGTTCAAGACACGCTCTGAACACTCGTTGAATTTGTTCCTGGTAGTCCCTGGTTCAACTTCCCCGGCAGCTGCACTTGTAAAATAGCCAACTGGTTTGCCTCCGGCCAGTCGGAATTCTTAACAGTTGTTGTTTCGTTCATTGTGTTTCATCACGGGCCCCGAAAAGCCCCCATGGGGAGCGGTCAATTCATTATATATTGTATTGTATTGTATTACACTTTATTTTTTCTGTTGAATCCTTCACAATACTATTCCTATCGACATCAATCTCAACTCTAACTTGATACCCTGCGCTGCAAGGTTTTATTGCTTAAATTAATTACCTGTCAACAATGTCGCCCCCATGTCTAAACATACCAACCATAACGTGATAAAATAACCATTAAAACTTTCATTCTTGGACACACTCCCCCCTTTTGACCCAAAGGGGTCAAAGCATAGCGCACTCGGCCTGTCACGTAAAATCAAAACAAAAACAACATTTTACTGATCCAATTGGGAAAAAAAGTTGCAAAATTCGCCACACAATGGTTTTCTTTGTCTTTCATTTTCCTGCAATTTGATTGGTTACCTTAAACAAGCCTTGAAATCTGATTGGCTGTTTTGCTTTAGTGTTCCTTTCTCATTGGCTGGGGAAATACTGCGATTTGGGAATAAATCGCACTGCTGAGAGCCAATCAGATTGCAAGGATTACCAGTGATTTCTAAATGGATGTAATAACTACATCTTATTCGATGGTTTAACAAATAATACGAACGGATATTTTGCGAGTTGCGTAACATTTTTCCTTGCCCCGCAGGGGGCAGGCAAAAAACGAGCAACGAGCAAAATGTCCGTGAGTATAATATGTTAAACCATTGAATAAGAGATTTATTATTCCACTACAAAAAAGGTGTTATTTTGCTTCAAATTTATTTGGTAAGGTTGTTTAAAAAAATATATGCATCCTCTGTTCTTCAGGGCGTGTGCGAATGATGTAAATATCACAAAAAGCCAGCCAAAGATCTTTAGTTGATGGGATAAACAAAATGACGAGTGACAAGCGATGACAAGCTAAATTCTCAGGCTTTGCATGTTGTTGAAAACAACTTCTTTCATCGAAAAACTCCCGTTCCGTCCGTATTTGCTCTGCTCTAAACCGGTCAAACCGAGACACTACAGTGTATTACTGTCTCATATTTTGCGCGTTCTCTTGACCAAATATGGTAAAATAGCGTAATAGTGGAATAATAAAGAGCAGGTACCATTCTGAACAAACAATTTTGATATAGGATAGGCATGTCCAAAAAGTTCAAATGTTTAAACAATATGACATTGAGAAGACGACAAGTTATTGGCTGACGAGACATGTAGCAAACAAAACTGACTGCTTTTTTCTATTCAGTTATTGTGGTGTAAATTTATTGGATTGACAACGCCCTTCTGTTTTATTTGATTTTTTTGCTAGTTTATTACTGTACATATATTTATGATTTTATCTGTTTAATTATTCTCAAAGTAATCCTTCCGTGATGGAGATATTAATTTCCTGTTAAGGGTTCTCCTGTCAATACTTGCAGTTTTTTGTATTTGCTGAACTGTTAAAGGTAAAGAATATTTTAACTGAGGAAGAAACATACTACTCAGCTGTGAACAGACTAAGGCAAAGGCTTTGAAACATTTACATTTACATTTACTTTTACCTATGACGATACTCTGCTGTACGAAAAAAATTTTAGAGAGATAATTGTAAAAATTAAAAAACTTATAAATATCTGGTCATCAAGAGGACTTTCAATTTTTGGAAAAATCGTTATTATCAAAAGTCTGCTCTTGTCAAAGCTCATGTATATTTCTTCGCTATTACCTACACCCACATAGATTACCAAGGAAGTTAATCGGCTAGTGTTCAAGTTTTTATGGAAGGGTGTCGATAAAGTGACAAGATTGTCGACAATAAACGATTATAAAGAAGGGGGCTTAAGGATGATAGATTTAGACTCCCAGATTAAAGCCTTAAGACTTGGTTGGATGAAGAGAATTTTCACCCCCAGTAATGGCTCATGGAAATCGTATCTTCAATATATTTTAAGGAGAAATGGCGGCTTTCTGTTATTTAATTGTATCTACAATATGGTCCATGTAGAAATCACTTCTAAATTTTATCGGGAACCATTACAGTGGTGGGCCGATTTTCGTGAAAGTTTCGCAGAGGAAAAGGATTGGCAACTTATCATTTGGAATAATAAGGAGGTACTAATCGATAACAAACCTGTTTATTATAGACAGTATTTTAGAGCTGGTATCATCGGTGTACACGATCTTCTCTTTGACGTAGGTAATTTAACTTCTTTTAATAGGATCACTTCACTAAGAGATAAATGTAACTTTTTAACATGGACTGGATTACGCAATTCTGTACCGCCCAAATTAAGAAATCTCGATTCCAGTGTTATTTTCGATCTATCAAAACCTTCTTTCAAACATTCTGAAAGCGTATTTGATGTATCTAAAGCAAAATCAAAACACTATTACACCCTCTTAGTTGGCGCTAAGGCTCGCCTTCCATACAATAGTATAAACTTGCAACGGGAATTTAATATTACTAAAGATCAACTTGAAAAGTCTTATCATCTTCCACATGCTGTCACTTGTGAGCCTTACCTAAAGGCATTTCAATATAAAGCCCTAAATACAATTTTGTACACTAATGATAAATTGTATAAGATCGGTTACATTGAAAACTATTATTGCTCTTTCTGCAACCATGAGAAGGAAACTTTATACCATCTTCTGTTCCATTGTCCTTATTCAAATAAGTTTTGGAAAGCCTTCGAACTATATATATTTCAGGTAACAAGTCAACAGATAAGTCTCAACCTAAAAGATGTTATTCTTGGAGTGATTTCTTCAATCTGCTCCACACTAAATTATTTGATAATTATAGGCAATTTGTATTTGTAGGACTGCAGAAGGAACGGTGTTCTTCCCAACGTAGCTTCCTCTCGAGCAAAAGTGAACATCCGTATTTGCTCTGTTCTAAACCGGTCAAACCGAGACACTACAGTGTATTACTGTCTCATATTTTGCGCGTTCTCCTGACCAAATATGGTAAAATGGCGTAATAGTGGAATAATAAAGAGCAGGTACCATTCTGAACAAACAATTTTGATATAGGATAAGCGTGTCCAAAAAGTTTAAATCTTTAAACAATATGACATTGAGAAGACGACAAGTTATTGGCTCACGAGACATGTAGCAAACAAAACTGACTGCTTTTTTCTATTCAGTTATTGTGGTGTAAATTTATTGGATTGACAAAGCCCTTCTGTTTTATTTGATTTTTTTGCTAGTTTATTACTGTACATATATTTATGATTTTATCTGTTTAATTATTCTCAAAGTAATCCTTCCGTGAGGGAGATATTAATTTCCTGTTAAGGGTTCTCCTGTCAATACTTGCAGTCTTTTGTATTTGCTGAACTGTTAAAGGTAAAGAATATTTTAACTGAGGAAGAAACATACTACTCAGCTGTGAACAGACTAAGGCAAAGGCTTTGAAACATCGACAAATAATAATGAAATTCAAGTTGTTTCAGTATTTTCAAGAATTCTGCATCTTAATTTTTCGGTATAATAAGGTGGAGGACCCCATAGTGAAATCCGCTGAATAGTGAACCCACATTACTAAGTTATGTTTGAGAAAACGAACTTGACAGATTTCCTTTCACTTTTAGAAGCTTATGTGAATTTGAATTTAGTGCAGATATCATCCTGAACAAATTAACAAGATAAACAATTTTGATATAGGATAAACGTGTCCAAAAACTTCAAATCTTTAGACACTATGACATTAAGAAGACGAGAAATTATTGGCTGACGATACAACTGACAAAACTGACTGCTTTTAATAATTGTGGTGAATATTTATTGGATTGACCAAGACCATTTTTAAGAGAAGTCCCGCTAAGATGACCGATGAACTGAGTTCTCGCAGCCTCTTTATAACCGTTGTTGAGGTTTTCTCGATATTAACGTTAAACGTTTTTTCGCTAGTAGGAAACACGTTAGTCTGCATCGCAGTTTTCAAGAACGTTCGACTTCGGTCAATTACTAACTTGTACATCGTTGCTCTAGCAGTGAGCGATCTGCTGTCTGCCATTTTCGTAATGCCTTTCGTTTGTGCTATGCTTGTAGCAAGTAAATGGGTTTTCGGTGACGTGGTTTGCGGATTTCACGCTTTCTTCAGCTTGTTTGTAATATACGTTTCCCCCGTAACGATGGGCATGACGGCCGTGAATCGGTATGTGAGAATGTGCAAGCCAGGCGAGATATACAGGAGATGGTTTACCAAGACGAAGTCTATTGCTTTCCTCACGTGTGTGTGGATCGTTGTTG
Source organism: Montipora capricornis (assembly GCF_036669925.1). Taxonomy (NCBI): domain Eukaryota; kingdom Metazoa; phylum Cnidaria; class Anthozoa; order Scleractinia; family Acroporidae; genus Montipora; species Montipora capricornis. The sequence continues at coordinate 6,220,586 of NC_090890.1, forward strand.
CTTGCTACGTTGCCGTTCCGCCGTTTGCACGTTTTCAAGGGCACCATTTCATTCCAGGGTATGCGCAGTGTTCCCTCGAACATCACAGCTATGCTGGGAAAATGATTCATTACTGCATTGTCCTCGTTCTCTTCTTTTTGACACCTCTGATAACAACTGTTTTCTGTTACCGAAATGTCTCGAAGATGATACACCAGCACAACGAAAATGCTTCAACTAATATTCAGCAAGGCGTTAACAATGGTATCACCGGGCACGAAATTAAAATCAGTAAATCCCTCTTTGCAGTCGTGTTTGCCTTCATGGTATGTTGGACACCGCTTTGGATAATTGTAATCTTACGGCGTTTCTTCCTCGTGGACATAATGCCTCGAAATGTCGAACTCCTGAGTACGTTTCTCCTCTCTTTCTCCAACGCAATAAACCCATTCGTGTATGCAGGAATGAATTCCGCTTTCAGACGAGAATTTCGCGAGCTACTCCTCTGCAAACAATGTCGTAAAGTTACCGTTCCATTTGGCAGAGAAGGGGCAAACACAGAAGAGGTGTACAGGCACAACAACGTATCAGATAAGGCTCAAGTTGGACAGCCAACACAACTGTAGACATCCAACATGTTCTCGAGAGCGGATTTACGATAATTATATAGTATCACCCGGCGCTGAATATTTTTGCATTTAAGGCAGACCTGAGGGCGCAGTGCAAGGGCCACAGAACGCAAAAAGATGATGACATTAAACGCCTCAACTGAGGGAGTATCCCCAAAACGGGGCCGGCTCACCAAACTCGCCGGGGAGTCGAACCCTGCCTCACGGAAAAACCACATAGCCAAAAACCAGTCCAGGTGAATCCACAGAGAAAAAAATGTCCTAGGCTCAGCGTTATTTCCGAATCGTGTCCAAAAAGCGAAGTCCAAAAGCCGGTTCAAATCCAGAACCACAAAGAAAAAAAAAAAACAAAAGTCCTGTGCTCAACGTGAACCCGAATCATGTCCAAAAACTTCAAAGAGCAGTCCAAGGCAAAAAACTGCAAGATCCGTCCGAAAAACAAGGCTCAAAGTGATCCAAGGCAGAAAGCGAAGAAGAGAAAACTAAATGGAGACCCAATGAAAGTGCCACTGTCGTTATTCGTGGATATGAAAGTTAGCGCGATTGTTTGAAATTGGCAGGCTGAAGTTTCTTTATGCACTAGTCAGTGTGATAAAACAGTTGGATAATGGTTAGCCTGCAGGCAGGCTCTTTTGTAGCCGTGAGAGGAATGGGGCCCGACTCGGGGCCACAAAAGAAGCCTGTTCGCAGGGTAGATAATGGTGTAACAGCACAGGGAGCTCTCATATGCGACTAGATACCCAAACTAATGCATGTAGGTGATCCCCTTTGCTGAAATTTAACCCTTGGGATAGCACTTAGTGTTAGTTTTGTAAGTACTGTGACTATGAAGCGTGTTGTTGGTACATTTGTTTCAGGTAACGTTATCAGTGGCGTCGTCAGTTTTAATATTGTAAGTAGTGTGTACTGTAAATAATATTGCAAATTAATATAAAAAAATAAAAAAATAAAAGAAAACCTGTAAAAATAGTCTACTATTTCTCCAATAGACATAAGATTACTCTTTAACAAATCATTTATAAATAGCTGTGCCATGTGTTGAAAGTTCCTGGCACAGGTGACAGGGTCTTTTTGAATAAAGTCTGCTTTTTGCTGCCAGGTCATATATATTGTTAATCTCATCATCAGTTAGCTCTTTTTTTCTCTACAAGTCTAGCAAGGATATCCAAAAGATGTGAAAACCTCGTTTCTGCTGCAGAAAATGAGCAGAGCCATGTGGGATTACCTTTTTGCATTTTTCAAAATATAGTGGTGATCCTCTCAAATTTCTCAATACTCTAAACCGTTCATCAAGATGTATTTTGAGGAGAAAAAGATGCGCTATTTTGAATTTGTTTGATTTGATTTTCACCTAATAAAAGATCTTCGGTACTGATTGTGCAATTCTCTTATCTCGACTTCTTAATTCCTACTTACACAATGTGCTGAAACAAACTGGTATTTTTTCTATCATTGCTATCAGGTCTGGTTTTACCACAGACAATTGTTGGGAATGCCAACAATTCAGAGTCTTTGTCCATAAATATACCTAATGGTCTATTACCCTCTCCTGGCGCAAAGCTAGATACCTTCCCTAAATTTCAGTGATATCTGGTTGTTGCAGTAAGGTATCTGTGATACTAGACGGTCGTTCTTCTACTTCGCACCACTCATTATCACTGTTGTCTGTGTTATTATTGTCGTTAAGAGTGTGTTGCAATCTCATCAATACGTCTATCGACAGATACTTGTGCATTTTGAATGTTTTCAGCGAAAGTTTGAATGTAAATGAAGTACACTGCTACTTGCGGGAGCAATTTTGCGAACATTTACCACTATATTGGCTACTGTTACACTTGAGAGACAGATGATCTGTACCATAACTGATCACAGCAATTGCATATATATTCAATGTCTCCTGATATCAATAGTTTTTCTCTTGATACTCACAACTCTTGTTTTGTTGATTCAATTTTGTTGAACGCTTAGTAACAGATTGATCTTGAATACACTATACCACTGGCAAGTCTATTTTATGTTTAGCGGTCCTTCGGGTAATAAGACAAAAACGACAATTAGAGTCTCCTACTTTCGAAGATTTGTTACGTCTGAGTTGTGGTCTAGGTCTAGACATTGTTACTGCAACATATTTTCCTAAAGCAAGAGATAAACACTTTCTCAACTCAAGCGAGCTCGGTACGTTCTTCTTTAAATAATGCACCATACACTTTCTAATTACCTTGTCTTAAGGAAACAAGCTCGACGTTTTCTTGTAAGGAATTCTGGATGGTTCTCTGTCCCGGAGAGCATGTTTATATTTGCTCTATCGGAGATAGAGATTCTGATAGAGCCAGAGCATCTACATGATCTGGAGATAGAGCATCTATCTGGAGATCGGTACGGATTTCTCATCAGTTTTCCTTACATAATCAATGACCGAGTCTTTCGACAGTTCGTCATTCTGGTTCGCCACACAAGTACTAGCGTCTGGACGCATGGGTTGCTTGGTTGTCTCACTGTTTGTCACGTCAGTCATGTTGTTCAAGTTGGATTCACATGGAAGTCATCTTCCGAATGGAACTTATTAATCCCCCCGTGAGCTTAGGGGATCGACAGAGACTGTCTCAGTCTCACCATGTGTCTGTCGATTCGATTTCGACATTTACGCATAGGCGTTGGTGAGTGAAAGACGGTGCACAATTAATTTCACCAATGTGTACTTATTCAGAATCTTTTGCTTTACCTTCGAAGAACGCCATTTCCTCACGTCGTCAGTCTCTTGCTTCTATTTAAAATGCAGCGGAAAATTCCCAAAAAACACAAACAGCAATGGCAGCACACAATCTGGCTGACAGGAAGTCACACTTTCGAAGCTGTGTCGTGATTCGCTTGAAATACAACCCATCCTGATTGGCTAATTAGGTCAAACTTCTAATTAGGTCAAACTTCAGACTAGGACTAGCTTTCGAAGTGTTCAGACGTGCGGACGCGCGCTCCGCCGTAAAAAGGCATGTAATCAGCTATTAGAAAACCCAAAAGCCGAGCAAAATGTCAGAAAACGAAGAGAGAACCAAGGATGACTCATGGAGCCGAAAGAGAAGCAAAGGTTCTCAAACTTGCTGTGAGGAATGTTGTGGTACATGTCACAACATGGCGGACTTGATCGCTGCAATCAAAGAGAAGCTAGACAAAGCGTTAGATTGCATTCAAGAGATCGAAGGCTTAAAACAGAAGCAAAGCTGCCTTGAAGAAAGGAATAAGGAGTTAGAAACCAGCTTAGAGTTCCCTCACTCTTTAATCACAGCGCTTAACAAGAAGGTTGATGCACAAGACAAAGCAATCAAACAGCTTCAAGAAGGTGTGAAGTCGCTAACCAAGCAAGTAGAAGAAGAAAAACAAAGATCAGTTAAATTGGAAAGCCACAGCCGCCGAAACAACCCGAACTTCTTTAATATACCTGAGGAAAAGGATGATGTTTGAGACATCTGAAAATGTTCTACGCAGGTTTATGGAAGTGGAACTGAAACTAAGTAAGAGAGATTCAAAGGAGATTTCGTTCGAGCGCGTCCATCGGATCGGAAAATCAAACTCCAACAACTCAAAGCCAAGGCCTCTCATTGCCAAATTTACGTTCCACAAAAACAAAGAATTGGTGTTAGCCCAAGCAAAGAATCTCCGTGGCACAAATTTTGCAATTGCTCGTGATTTCCCTAAAGAAATTGTCGAGAAAAGGAAGCTTCTGGTACCTATATTAAAGGACGCAAAGAAGAGCGGTCATGACGCCAAATTAATATATGATAAGCTTTACATTAATGTGCAATTACATAGATCATAATTAGTCACCAAAGCGTAAGATAAAGTGGGCTTCGGAGTCAGTGTAGCCCCGCTCGTTCCTTTTTGGGTTTGCTTCGTAAGGTTGTTCTTAGCTCAAAGCACTACTCGAGTTATATTCACCTTCGACTGAGCCACCAAGGGCTCTCTTTAGTAAGCGTATGCATGTGAGTGTATATGTGTCAGTGTATAGATATATGTATTCGTGTATATTGTTTATTAAGGGTAAAGTTATGTTCACTGTAAAAGCTCAATGGATCACACGCTTGGACTCCAATTTCTTGAGCAAGATCGTTCGCCTATCAGCGCAAAGTAGAAGTGCAGGTATGTATACATGTTTAAATCATCTCATACGCTTATGGCATTGGCAATTTGTCTTGCACTACGCTAAATGTTAGGGGCTTAAACGATGCGCGTAAAAGGAGGCAAGTTTTTCGATGGTTACATGAGCGCAGGTTCCAAGTAATTTTCCTCCAAGAGGTTTATAGTTCACGAAATCTGGAAAGAGTATGGTCAGCCGAATGGGGAGGCAAGGTGGTTTATTCCCACGGAACAAAACACAGTAGTGGCACTCTCGTTTTGTTCAATCCATCCCTCGATGTTGAAGTGGAAAACCATGAAACTGACCAAAAAGGTCGACTAATTATTCTGCGCGCCAAAATAGACGAATTCAGGTTTCTTTTTATCAATGTTTATGCTCCGAATGATCAAAAAAATGCAGTTAGAATTTTTTCAAACTTTGAAATCACGCCTGCGAAAGTATGCCGACGAGAACATCATAATAGGTGGCGACTTGAATTGTTGTTTAACATCAAAAGACAAACAAGGGGGACGGCCTACGGAGCAAAAACAACAATTAATTTATTCCATTCTTAATTTATGCAATTCTTTTAATTTAGTGGATCTCTGGAGGAAACTCCACCCTAATGAATCACTATTCACCTGGCGTTTGAACGCATTAACAATTCAATGAAGGCTCGATTACTGGTTGGTGTCAAAACACTTGCTTACACAAAGAATGTATCATTACTCCCGTTTCGTTTTCTGACCATTCAGCTGTATCGTTCAACATCCAGTCAGACGATTTCATTAAGAGAGGTCCTGGTTTTTTCAAATTCAATAACTCACTTCTAAATGATCATTGTTTCGTCGAGGCGTTAAGTAAAAAAATTCCGGAGTACAAGGAAAAATACAGCTATTTGCAGGATAAAGGGCTATACTGGGACATGCTGAAAATGGAAATCAGAAGCTTCACAATATGTTATTGCAATCGAATCGCAAAGAACAAAAAGAATGAAGAGGCTTTGTTACAGCAACAATTCTCATCACTGCACAAATTAATGTGTGCGAACCCTGAACAAGAGACTATAGCAAAATTTTATGAGGTAAAATTGAAACTTGAACAGATTTCAATGCACAAAACAGAAGGCGCCATGATTAGAAGTAAAGCAAGATGGTGCAAGCGAGGAGAGCGTAGCACTTGTTATTTTTTCAACCTCGAGAAACGAAATCGTTCCAATAATTACATTACAAAAATAAAAGCCGATGATCGTACTCTGGTTACCCCCACCGAAATCCTGAAAGAGGAACACAGGTACTACCAAAACCTTTATACTTCCACCTGCACAAACCCAAATGACACCTGTTTCGATAAGTTATTTGAAAGCCCATCACTTCCAAAATTGACCGCCCAACTCGCCGACACTTCTGACGGTCGCTTAACAAAAGAAGAATGTCATGCCTCTCTAAAAGAATTTTCCAGGGGTAAGTCTCGTGGCACGGACGGCTTAACTGCCGAATTTTATCTTAAATTTTGGGAGCAGTTAGGACAGGAGGAGTTTCAATTACGCCTTCGAGATCGGCGAGCTCTCGATTTCGCAAAAAAGAGGAATAATCACACTTATTCCAAAAAAAGATAAAAATAAGGTTCTTCTGGATAACTGGAAGCCCATCTCCCTACTAAACACAGATTACAAAATTGCCACCAAGGCAATCGCTGCCAGAATTGCGAAAGTACTACCTAGCCTTATTCATGGAGACCAGACCGGTTCTCTAAAGGCCGTTTTATCGGGCAAAATGTACACTTAATCGCGGATATTATTGAATGCACGGATACATTAGATATCTCAGGCCTAGGCATAGCATTGTTTCTAGACTTTAAAAAGGCCTTTGACAGTTTAGAATGGAACTTTATTATAAAGGCTACAGAAACTTTTGTGTTCGATGCGCCTTTAATACAATAGGTTAAGACTTTTTACAAAAACATTCAAAGCTGCGTGAATTACAACAAGGCGTTAGACAGGGGTGTCCGCTTCCGGTTTACTCTTTGCAATTGCTGTTGAAATTTTAGTAAATTCAATAAGAAATGACCAGCCAATAATGGGTATAAATATTAAGGGAAAGGAGTATAAGCTTTCACAATATGCAGACGACACCTCCTGTTTCGTGCGAGACATAGATTTAGTTGTAAAACTTTTTGAGAAATTGGAGGCCTTTAAAAGTTGTTCGGGATTGGAACTAAACAGATAAAAAACGGAAGCAATGTGGTTGGGAAAAAACAATCCATAATCCAAAAATCGCTTTGGCATTGACTGGCCCCTGAAGTGTGTGTGTCTCGGCGTTTGCTTCTCCCGTGACTAGGAAATATCCGAAAAAAAATTGCTTGCTCTAGAAAAATGTCGTAACATCTGATCATTACCAGATCTCACACTTTACAGGAAAATAAACATTGTCAAAAATTTAGCTCTTTCAAAGATAGTTTTTATTGCCTCTGTTCTGAGTGTACCCAGTGAATTTGTTGACCAAGTGAGTAAGCTTCTTTCTAACTTCGTATGGAACCACAAACCGCCTAAAATTAAACATTCCACAATGATTGGTAAGATTAAGGACGGCGGACTTATTAATAATATGCCTGACTTTAAAATCATAAATAAATCTTTGAAAGCAGGTTGGGTAGGACGGTTCCTCAATCCTCAAACGCAGTCCTGGAAGAAAATACCCTTCGATCTATTACAGCACGTAGGTGGCCCACTGCTGTTCGAATGCAATTTCTCTATAAAAACTTTGCCTGAATTGTCCTTCCTTCCACTCTTTTACCGCGACGTCTTGAATGTTTGGGAAGAGATTATCAAGCACACTCCCACAACAAAAAAAGAAATAGAAAAAGAGATCTTATGGAATAATCAGTTTATCACAATCGGCGGAAAATCCATTTTTTATCGACAATGGTATAATGCCGGAGTAAAGACCCTATCGGATATCCTAGACGAAGAAGGAAATTTCTTGTCCTTCCCTGAATTTAGGAAAAAGTATAAAATAAAAACAAACTTTCTGCGTTATTTTGGGTTGTGCAACGCCATTCCAAAGTACTGGAAAGAATCCTTTAAACGTGATCTTGAAAACGAATCAGTTACTACAGGACAGTCCGCGACACATTCTTTAAATATTTCATGTTGGACTTGTCAGCAAGCACGCTCACTTTACGTCTCCAAAACTTTCCAAATACCTACATCTAAAGCTCGTCTAACTAAGACCGGTTTTACTGATCAGAGCATCGAGTCCTTATACATTCTCCCGTTTAAAGTCACCAAAAACATAAAACTCTCGATGTTTCAATTCAAAAACAACCTCCACATTCTTTACACTCGCAGCAAACTTTTTAAGAGCTAAAATTATCGAAAACGATGAATGTCAATTGTGTAGTGTAAGACAGACCTTAGAGCATCTGTTCGTAGAATGTCGGCACGTCCATGGTTTGGTTACTCTAGTAACGTCCGAAGGTAGCTCTGACGAACAATGCTAAAATATAAGCACATCACCCCGAGAAGCGATCTTTTCGCGCTGTCAACATGTGCCTTATAGTAGCCCAATTACTACATCTATACTGCAGCCAAAGAAAGTGAATCTTATAGCATAACAGCGTTCAAAGTATTTTTAAAGGGCAAATTATGCACGGAGTCACCAAGCGTTCGAGCATCCGTGAGCTTTTAGATACTCATTAATACATAGCAAGGTTTTTTTTTTTAAGTATTTATTTATTTATTTGTTTATTTATTTTTTATATATGTAATGATTGCTTAGTATAGCGAACAATGTAAAGTACGATATTGTGAATAGTATTAATAGTGTAAGTTACGATAGTTTTTGTGAGTAGCAGTAGTAGTGTAAGTAACGGTGTATTGTAAGTAATGTAAGTACTGCATTTAAATAAATTTAAAAAAAAATTTAAAAAAAAAAAACGCAGGAGTGACAAATTTGCATACAGATTCTCCCCAAAACTCGTGGATAATATCCACGAGTAAAAACGAGGAACACACACCGAACTCAAGACCCCTACCACGCCCCACTGGCGAAGAAAGAAACCCCGACGACCAGCAGACGAAAAACGCTTCAAAGACAAAGGACGGTAAAAACGCAGACGAGCACGAATACAAGCAATCAGCTGAGCAGCGCCTGGAGCCACATTACGAAAGCGGAAATCGTTACGCTGGCGCCAGACCGCAGACTTACAAACATTAAGTAAATAACAAAAAACCTTCGGGACCCATCTAAGTTCATCGGAAGAAAAACCAAAAAGAGCATGTATAACAGTAAAGGCAGGCGCCAGAGGGGACTATCTATCTATCTATCTATCTATCTATCTATCTATCTATCTATCTATCTATCTATCTATCTATCTATCTATCTATCTATCTATCTGAAAGACACTCACCAGTGTACAAGACACCGTGAGCGACCTTCCAGTTCAAATTCAATGATTTGACGATCAAAATAAAAGAAAAAAAGGGATTTCCAGGTCGTTTCCCACTCCCAACGAAGGGAAGAAAGAATGTAGCAAGGCAGTGAGGGGTAACAAAACGAGAACGCAGAAGGAGAAAATAACAAGACTTACAGGACATAGAGTAAACGGAAATGGGACCTCCCACAAAATATAGGCCCACAACCACACCATTAGGAGAACGAGAGCCACCCAAAGCAATCCAAGCCTTCAAAACAGAACCATAGAACGGAGGAAGAAAGGACAGGGGAATTCAGACGCATGAGAGAGAACATCATCCACACTGAATTGCATGCCATATACACTGGCCTAAGAAACTGGCCTAGGAAACTTCGGAACTCGAATTTGCCCGTTTTTCATTTCCAGATACCTGGAGAGAGCAGAATGCAACAATGTTGGATCTTTTCCTCTTACCAATAATACAAAGCCTTTTGCGTACACGCATAAGTGCCACGTACATTTCATCAATCGGTCAAAAATCCTAGGTAAAGTAAAGTAAAGTTAAGTAAAATTCTTTATTTAAAACACGATTAGTGTTTAAGCACTACGTGCTTGCGAAGTCGTGTATCTAATTAATTATCTAATTATCTAATTACCTACTGAAAAATCAATGAAACATAGGAAATTAATTTACCTTATTGCAAATGTGATCTCCCTAAATGGTGTTCCTGGAGCCAGCTTTGAGTCGGTTCTAGATTGATTTCGTCTTTCTCCATTGATCGAACCAGAAAGATTACGACGTAATCCCATTCGCTTCCTGAAAAACGAATAGGGCACGATTACTTCTGGTCTTACGGCCCACAAAAGTATATTGCTGGGTGGGAAACGTTGCTCATTTTCACATTGCATTGTCTGATATTGTAACAACCATATAAACAAAAGGGATCCACGTCTAATAGCGACAGTTGCGGCTGACAACTACAGAAAGGGCTTGTGAATATTCGCGTCAACTTTAAGCTCTTGTTTTGAGGGTCGTGGTTCTTTCGCTTCCACTCGACTGGAAGAACAATTTGTCCGATATTTTAACTTCGCCGAAAACTTACAATATTCGTTATTAACAGGCAAAAGCAGGCAGAAATATGATCGTTCAATATACCTTACCTTAACTCTTTGTTACAGTGGTGACTAAGATTTCTTCATAGGCTCCCTTCGGTCGCTGGCTTATTTTACTTCGCTGTTCTCTGTATGGTGACAGTATGATCACATCTGACATGCGCACTTGTGTCCTGTACTGATTGGCAATATGTTCCGCTACGAAAACCTAAAACATATACAAAAGGGTCAAATTTTTGTAGGCTTAGGGTTTTTGTCATTTTGACTGATATAATTTTTCAAGACGAATGACTGAATAATTGCTTGAATGATTGAATGAATAAATACCGGCATCATTAATAGAATGTCTGAAAGGACGAGCGCATGCGCAAACACAGCACCAACAGCAGCCTTTGCTATAGTCTTTCCTTTCTGCTTCCTTAACTAGTCTTATCCTCCCATGATCACCTGTTTGCTCACGAACAAAAAGAAGTGAATAAACGGAGCCTCAATGTTGCAATGTATTTTAGAGTTTCCCTTCTGCTTATCGCTTTTTGAACTTCCTTCATGTTCCATTTGGATTCTTTGTTGCTCTCTGTGGTTGCAATAGGTGAGGATTCTTCTTGTCCTTCTACTTGGCAGAATACAATAGGAATATCGCCTCGCTGGCGAATGATCACGGGGCAAAAAGTGATCAGGCTGGGTTACGTGCTTTTACCACCTCAGCTGTCTGAAGTTCTCCATCGTAGAATTGCTTGGACGGAAATTCGCAAATACCTTGTTAAAAGAAGGTCCTTTATTAGGGTGATTAGAATCTTAGAACCTGCTATGAGCCGGAAGGTTGAATTGTTGAAACCTTGGACCCCACCCCACCCCACCCCACCCCACCCCCATTTTCGGTTTAGCCCACCGCTCGACTCAAATCTCGTTGCTCTTTTCTTTTTAATTAAATCAACATTGGCAAAATTCAGAGACCGATAGAGTCCGGAAAGGGTTTTTTTTATTGTTTATGAATAGAAGGAGATAACTGGTCCAGAAACACTGTTCTTACCCTCCTGTACTGCAGCTTTAGCATCATTGCTCGTTTTGAACGCCTGTCAAACATGAACACACTCAAAGCAAGTACCACGTGATCCTGAATGACTGACTGCAGTTGTTTGTGGTCACCAATCATAACCACTTGTCGTACTCCTGAGCACGTGATGGGAACGAGAGCCATTCAGGCTCCTTGCACATGCCACATTCATCAACAATGCAGTCTTGGATATTATCACACGAGGATATTATCATGATCAGCGAAAACTACGAGTCAAAAGGAACTTGCTAATAGTCTAAATGAGTTCTATGTCTTAGTTAATGCAGACATTCCACCACTCAATGATGCTACTATACTGCACGGTCTTTCGAGGTTTGTAAGAAATTGCTTGCCATCAAATCTTTCAAGGCCCAAGGCCCAGATAATGTACTGTGTAGATTGGTGAAATAATTTGCCTACGAATTGACTGAGCCTGTTACCATCATTTTCAATATATTACTTCGATCTGGTATTGTACCCGCACTCTGGAAAGACTCTAACATTATACGTATTCCTAAAATACAACCACCCACAAACGAAGGCGACACTAGACCTATTTCTCTAACTGCTTCTCTGTCCAAGGTCCTTGAGAATTTTGTGGTTGCCTGGTTAATAGTGGATGTAAGGGATGAAATCGACCCAACTCAGTTTGGATGCCTGAAGGGAACCTCTACAACGTATTGTTTACTTGATATGATTCATACTTGGCTCTCGTACCTCGATTGCCCTGGTCATCATCTCCGCCTTTGCTTCCTAGATTTTTTCTAAAGCTTTCGACCGTATTGGATATAATTTACTAATCGAAAAGCTTTTGGATTTAAGAGTCCGCAGAACTCTAATACCATGGAACATAAACTTCCTGAGGAATCGCCGACAACGTGTAAAACTACCTGATGCAATTTCTGATTGGCTCCCGGTAACAGACGGTGTTCCCCAAGGAACAAAAGTTTTGTTCCTTGTGATGGTTAACAATTTGAATGCTACTATACCTGAATCATACATTTGGAAGTACGTTGACGATGTTGACGTCTGTTTGTAAACACAACATGGTAGTCTGCAGCACTGCTCACCTTTGCGTTGTGGCTGGAGGGTACTGATTATGTCACGATTTCAGTTGATAATATAAAATGAATCGCTATGCATCATGGGATATTATTCATTTCACCGGCAAGGCAGAGGTCTTGGGTTTCGTATCCCGTTGAAGCCACCTGAATTTCTCAAGTTTCTGCACAAGACAATTGCTTTTAATGTTGTCCATCAAAGTGCGAGGATCACATCTCTCAATTTTTGGGCATAAAATTGGTGTCCTAAAATCCCCAGGTTTGTTCCAAGGAAAAGAGTTGAAATTTACACACTTCAAGGTCATTTGCTTCTGAGAGAGCTAATCTGCGGTAGCAGCGCAATGTTTATGGAAGGATTTGCCGTTGTACGAGAACACTTTTAACGTCAGATAAAGACATTTCAAACAGCTCTTGTTTGATAGTTCCGAAATTTTAGTGTATTAAGGAGTAAAATTAGTAATTACTTACAGTCTAGTTTTCTGTTTATAACTTCTGCTTATGGTAATTGTTACATATTGTTTACACTATAGTTGTTAGATATTGATTGTAACGCGCATTGTTTATTTAATAGGATTCGCGGAACAGAAATAATTAATATTATTGCCAAAATAATATTAAAACCCCCAGGAGTTTTTAAGAGAATGTTTTAACTGAGGAAGATACATACTACTGTGAACAGCTTGAGGCCAAGGCTTTGAAACATTGACGAATAATAATGTAAATTCGAGTTGTTTCAGTATGTTTCTGGAATCTACACTTCAATAGATGGTTTTCACAGTGACGTCATCAAATTCTAAAACCAAAATTGCAAGGTGTTTTGAATTTTTATCTTTTGGAGGTTGAAGATGACCTAGAAATAAATCTTTTTGCCGGTTTCCAGTTCCATGACGTCTCTCGTTTCGAATTTCTCAATTGCCACCTTGCGTAACACCATGAATCATACATACGTGAACGCCTATGAATCTCAGCAGTCTGAGCGTTTCACGTACATTAGGAGATGTGTTCATGCTCATGTATTTCATCTCATGAGCGAAAAGTGAGCGCTTTCATTGCTAAGTGAATTTCAGAGATTCGTTTGGATTTCTGGTGCCATCCGAGTTGTTGAAAATCCGACAACAAAGTTGTGAAAATACGACATCCGAGTTGTGAACAGTTCACAACAAAGTTATGAAATCCGACATCTGAGTTGTGAAAATCCGACATCCAACTTGTAAAAATCCGACATCCGAGTTGTTACAAATGCGACATCCGAGTTGTGAAAACCCGACAAATGTGACATCCGAGTTCTTGAAAATGCGACATCCGACTTGTAAAAATTCGACATCCGAGTTGTAAAAATCCGACATCCGAGTTGTTAAAATCCCACATCTGAGTTGTGAAAATAATGCTAAGACAGAGCAAAGTTAAACCAACAATATGGAAACGTTTCATTCATGACGTTTTCTCACTATGGGACGTAAATTATGAAAGAAGAAATCAAGCCGTTCATTGCGCAAGCTAAGTATTTCTAACCAACCATAAAATTGGCACAGAAGGAGAACACTTTCCTAGATACAACACTATGCAAGGAGAACGATTCGAAAAAGAATGTTTTTGCGATATCAAGACATATCACAAGCAAACTGAAACCATCCAATACACGCATTTTATCTCTTGTCACCCACTAGGTGCCAAGAAGAGTTTTATTAAAGGAGAGGCCATTAAGCTCCTCCGAACAACTCTTCAAAAACAACATTTGAGGACGCACTATCTCGATTCATTGCCCGTCTTGAAGAGCGAGGCTACCCAAAACATCAATTTTTCTGGAAGGCAGTCGGCACTTAAAAAAAGTCAAAACTAGGGAGAAAATCCTACCATTTGTCCCAACCTCAGAATAGTCAAAGCCACTGCTTACGAGCCAGAAGGCCCATCAGGCCGGCGCTTACAATGATCTCCGGTTTCCGTAGAATGGAGCGACTAGGAGTATTTATACTCCCCCCTGGATGGGATGCTAGTCCATCGCAAACGTAAGAATAACAATAATAATAACAATAATAATAAAACTTATATGGCGCCGATATCAATATTGCTATTTTCATCAGCGCTTAAATCGTAAAACTACATGAAACCTACTAAAAACGAGATTAAAAGGCACATAAAATTACCAAAAAGCTTTCGGAAATAAAAATGTCTTGAGTGTCTTTTTAAAAGATGCTACCCAGCACTGTCAAATCTTAAAACAACAATGATGGGCGAATGCAGTTTTATTCAAAACGAAACTTTCAAAACTCAGATGTCGGATTTTTACAACTCAGATGTCGGATTTCACAACTTTGTTGTCGGATTTTCAACAACTTGGATGGCACCTACAAGTTTCCGTGGCAAGGAGGAGATGGACGTGGTTGGGCCATGTCCTCAGAGTGGACCATTGCTCACATCCACGAATTGCTCTAACATGGGTGCCTGAAGGAAAACGGAAAAGGGGTAGACCGCGTGAGACTTGGAGAAGGACTATCGACAGAGAGAAGAAAGAGAACGGTTTAGGAACATGGGCAGCAGCAACATCGGCTGCGGAGGACAGAACAGCCTGGAGGCAGAGAGCCTACAGCCCAATTCTCCACTTGGAGAACGGATAAATGATGATGACAAGTTTCCGTACACCAACCAGCAACATGGCGGCTCCATACAAAACTCAGAAACCATGCACCGCACAGACTTGAGAATTGGTGAGGTAATTTATAAATGTGTATCCTACAAGATTCCAATTTTTTGTTTCTTTGAACGGTGTCGATTTTCCTTTCTTTTTTTTTTTGTTGCGTGACAGTGAAAACGATATTCGGTATAATAAGGTGGAGGATCCAATATTGAAATCAGTTTTACCGCAGGTGGATTTTCCAGGCGTAGCAGCTGAACAGTGGAACCACTGCACATTACTAAGTTATGTTTGAGAAAGCACACTTGGCAGATTTCCTTACACTTTTAGAAGCGCTAATAGTTTCCTTTATCCGACAATGTTATTTGCGCCCTTCTTCTTTGCAAATGAAATTTACATCCTGCTTACTCTTTTCTGTAATTGTCTGGTTGCGAATACCATTTTAATTTTCTTAATTTGATTTTATCCTCTGGGTTGTCCTTGTATTGACCAGCTTAAACCTGAATTAAACCATTTAATTGTATACTCTCATAGGTTTCCGTACATAATGCGATATCCAAGTTGTAAGGTAATTTAATAGTGCAATGTTGTCTGATACTGAATATAAGTACCAAGAATAACAACAGAAGGGTTAGGGTTAGAGTGAGGAAAAAAAAACCAAAAAAAAAAAAAAAAAACAGCAACAACAACAACACGGGAAACCTAGCCAGTGATTTTGAATTTAGAGCAGATCTCGTTCTGAACAAATGAATAAGATAAACAATTTCGATATAGGGATTAAAAAAATCAAATCTTTAGACAATAGGATATTGAAATGACAACAAGTTATTGGCTGACGAGACATGTGGCAAAACAAAACTGACTGCTCTTTTAATTGTGGTAAACATTAAGTCTTAGTAGTCGCGCTAAGATGACCGATGAACTGAGTTCTCGAAGCCTCTTTATAACCGCCTTAGAAGTTTTGTCGATATTGTCTTTAAACGTTTTGTCGCTAACGGGAAACACATAAGTCTGCATCGCAGTTTTCAAGAACGTTCGACTTCGGTCAACGAGTAACTTGTGCATCGTTGCTCTAGCACTGAGCGATCTGCTGTCCGCCATTTTCGTGATGCCTTTCGTTTGCGGCGTGCTTGTAGCCAGTAAATGGATTTTCGGTGACGTGGTTTGCCATTTTCACGCTTTCTTTGGCTTGTTTGCAATATACGTTTTCCCCGTAACGATGGGTATGACGGCTGTGAATCGATATGTGAGGATGTGCAAGCCAGACGAGATATACAGGAGATGGTTTTCCAAGAGAAAGTCTATTGCTTTCCTCACGTGTGTGTGGATCGTTGTTGCTTGCTACATTGCCGTTCCGCGGTTTGCAGGTTTGCAAGAGCACCGGTTCATTCCAGAGTATGCGCAATGCTCCATCGAACATCACAGCTATGCTGGGAAAATGATTCATTACTGCATTGTCCTCGTTCTCTTCTTTTTGACACCTCTGATAACAACTGTTTTCTGCTACCGAAAGGTCTCGAAGATGATACGCCAGCACAATGAAAATGCTTCAACTAATATTCAGCAAGGCGTTAACACGGGCATCAGGCACGAAATAAATATCAGTAAATCCCTCTTTGCTGTCGTGTTTGCCTTCATGGTATGTTGGGTACCATTTTGGATAATTGTAATCTTACGACGTTTCTTCTTTGTGGAAAAAATGCCTCGTAATGTCGAACTCGTGTGTAAGTTTCTCGTCTATTTCTCCAACACAATAAACCCATTCGTGTATGCAGGAATGAATTCCGCCTTCAGAAGTGAATTTCGCAAGCTACTCCTCTGCAAACGATCTCGTAAAGATATCATTGTACCTGGCAGAGAAGGAGCAAACAAAGAAGAGGTGAACACGCACAGCAACGTATCATATAAGGCTCAAGTTGGACAGACAACACCA
>NC_090890.1:6242513-6262513 GCF_036669925.1 Montipora capricornis
CAGTAAGGTATCTGTGATACTAGACGGTCGTTCTTCTACTTCGCACCCCTCACCATCACTGTTGTCTGTGTTATTATTGTCGTTAAGAGTGTGTTGCAATCTCATCAATACGTCTATCGACAGATACTTGTGCATTTTGAATGTTTTCAGCGAAAGTTTGAATGTAAATGAGGAACACTACTACTTGCGGGAGCAATTTTGGGAACATTTACCACTATATTGGCTACTGTTACACTTAAGAGAGATGATCTGTACCATAACTGATCACAGCAAGTGCATATATATTCAATGTCTCCTGATATCAATAGTTTTTCTCTTGATACACACAACTCTTGTTTTGTTGATTCAATTTTGTTGAACGCTTAGTAACAGATTGATCTTGAATACACAATACTACTGGCAAGTCTATTTTATGTTTAGCGGTCCTTCGGGTAATAAGACAAAAACGACAATTAGAGTCTCCTACTTTCGAGGATTTGTTACGTCTGAGTTGTGGTCTAGGTCTAGACATTGTTACTGCAACATATTTTCCTAAAGCAAGAGATAAACACTTTCTCAACTCAAGCGAGCTCGGTACGTTCTTCTTTAAGTAATGCACCATACACTTTCTAATTACCTTGTCTTAAGGAAACAAGCTCGACGTTTTCTTGTAAGGAATTCTGGATGGTTCTCTGTCCCGGAGAGCATGTTTATATTTGCTCTATCGGAGATAGAGATTCTGATAGAGCCAGACCATCTACATGATCTGGAGATAGAGCATCTATCTGGAGATCAGTACGGATTCCTCATCAGTTTTCCTTACATAATGAATGACCGAGTCTTTCGACAGTTCGTCATTCTGGTCTGCCACACAAGTACTAGCGTCTGGACGCATGGGTTGCTTGGTTGTCTCACTGTTTGTCACGTCAGTCATGTTGTTCAAGTTGGATTCACATGGAAGTCATCTTCCGAATGGAACTTATTAATCCTCTCGTGAGCTTAGGGGATCGACAGAGACTGTCTCAGTCTCACCATGTGTCTGTCGATTCGATTTCGACATTTACGCATAGGCGTTGGTGAGTGAAAGACGGTGCACAATTAATTTCACCAATGTGTACTTATTCAGAATCTTTTGCTTTACCTTCGAAGAACGCCATTTCCTCACTTCGTCAGTCTCTTGCTTTTATTTAAAATGCAGCGGAAAGTTCCCAAAAAACACAAACAGCAATGGCAGCACACAATCTGGCTGACAGGAAGTCACACTTTCCAAGCTGTGCCGTGATTCGCTTGAAATACAATCCATCCTGATTGGCTAATTAGGTCAAACTTCAGACTAGGACTAGCTTTCGAAGTGTTCAGACGTGCGGACGCGCGCTCTGCCGTAAAAAGGCATGTAATCAGCTATTAGAAAACCCAAAAGCCGAGCAAAATGTCAGAAAACGAGGAGAGAACCAAGGATGACTCAGGGAGCCGAAAGAGAAGCAAAGGTTCTCAAACTTGCTGTGAGGAATGTTGTGGTACATGTCACAACATGGCGGACTTGATCGCTGCAATCAAAGAGAAGCTAGACAAAGCGTTAGATTGCATTCAAGAAATCGAAGGCTTAAAACAGAAGCAAAGCTGCCTTGAAGAAAGGAATAAGGAGTTAGAAACCAGCTTAGAGTTCGCTCACTCTTTCAATCACAGCGCTTAACAAGAAGGTTGATGCACAAGACAAAGCAATCAAACAGCTTCAAGAAGGTGTGAAGTCGCTAACCAAGCAAGTAGAAGAAGAAAAACAAAGATCAGTTAAACTGGAAAGCCACAGCCGCCGAAACAACCCGAACTTCTTTAATATACCTGAAGAAAAGGATGATGTTTGAAACATCTGAAAATGTTCTACGCAGGTTTATGGAAGTGGAACTGAGACTAAGTAAGAGAGATTCAAAGGAGATTTCGTTCGAGCGCGTCCATCGGATCGGAAAATCAAACTCCAACAACTCAAAGCCAAGGCCTCTCATTGCCAAATTTACGTTCCACAAAAACAAAGAATTGGTGTTAGCCCAAGCAAAGAATCTCCGTGGCACAAATTTTGCAATTGCTCGTGATTTCCCTAAAGAAATTGTCGAGAAAAGGAAGCTTCTGGTACCTATATTAAAGGACGCAAAGAAGAGCGGTCATGACGCCAAATTAATACATGATAAGCTTTACATTAATGGGCAATTACATAGATCATAATTAGTCACCAAAGCGTAAGATAAAGTGGGCTTCGGAGTCAGTGTAGCCCCGCTCGTTCCTTTTTGGGTTTGCTTCGTAAGGTTGTTCTTAGCTCAAAGCACTACTCGAGTTATATTCACCTTCGACTGAGCCACCAAGGGCTCTCTTTAGTAAGCGTATGCATGTGAGTGTATATGTGTCAGTGTATAGATATATGTATTCGTGTATATTGTTTATTAAGGGTAAAGTTATGTTCACTGTAAAAGCTCAATGGATCACACGCTTGGACTCCAATTTCTTGAGCAAGATCGTTCGCCTATCAGCGCAAAGTAGAAGTGCAGGTATGTATACATGTTTAAATCATCTCATACGCTTATGGCATTGGCAATTTGTCTTGCACTACGCTAAATGTTAGGGGCTTAAACGATGCGCGTAAAAGGAGGCAAGTTTTTCGATGGTTACATGAGCGCAGGTTCCAAGTAATTTTCCTCCAAGAGGTTTATAGTTCACGAAATCTGGAAAGAGTATGGTCAGCCGAATGGGGAGGCAAGGTGGTTTATTCCCACGGAACAAAACACAGTAGTGGCACTCTCGTTTTGTTCAATCCATCCCTCGATGTTGAAGTGGAAAACCATGAAACTGACCAAAAAGGTCGACTAATTATTCTGCGCGCCAAAATAGACGAATTCAGGTTTATTTTTATCAATGTTTATGCTCCGAATGATCAAAAAAATGCAGTTAGAATTTTTTCAAACTTTGAAATCACGCCTGCGAAAGTATGTAGACGAGAACATCATAATAGGTGGCGACTTGAATTGTTGTTTAACATCAAAAGACAAACAAGGGGGACGGCCTACGGAGCGAAAACAACAATTAATTGATTCTATTCTTAGTTTATGCAATTCTTTTAATTTAGTGGATCTCTGGAGGAAACTTCACCCTAATGAATCACTATTCACCTGGCATTTGAACGCATCAGCAATTCAATGCAGGCTCGATTACTGGTTGGTGTCAAAACATCTGCTTACACAAAGAATGTATCATTACTCCGGTTTCGTTTTCTGACCATTCAGCTGTATCGTTCAACATCCAGTCAGACGATTTCATTAAGAGAGGTCCTGGTTTTTTCAAATTCAATAACTCACTTCTAAATGATCATTGTTTCGTCGAGGGGTTAAGTAAAAAAATTCCGGAGTACAAGGAAAAACACAGCTATTTGCAGGATAAAGGGCTATACTGGGACATGGAAAATGGAAAATGGAAAATGGAAAATGGAAATCAGAAGCTTCACAATATGTTATTGCAATCAAATCGCAAAGAACAAAAAGAATGAAGAGGCTTTGTTACAGCAACAATTCTCATCACTGCACAAATTAATGTGTGCGAACCCTGAACAAGAGACTATAGCAAAATTTTATGAGGTAAAATTGAAACTTGAACAGATTTCAATGCACAAAACAGAAGGCGCCATGATTAGAAGTAAAGCAAGATGGTGCGAGCAAGGAGAGCGTAGCACTTGTTATTTTTTCAACCTCGAGAAACGAAATCGTTCCAATAATTACATTACAAAAATAAAAGCCGATGATCGTACTCTGGTTACCCCCACCGAAATCCTGAAAGAGGAACACAGGTACTACCAAAACCTTTATACTTCCACCTGCACAAACCCAAATGACACCTGTTTCGATAAGTTCTTTGAAAGCCCATCACTTCCAAAATTGACCGCCCAACTCGCCGACACTTCTGACGGTCGCTTAACAAAAGAAGAATGTCATGCCTCTCTAAAAGAATTTTCCAGGGGTAAGTCTCGTGGCACGGACGGCTTAACTGCCGAATTTTATCTTAAATTTTGGGAGCAGTTAAGACAGGAGGAGTTTCAATTACGCCTTCGAGATCGGCGAGCTCTCGATTTCGCAAAAAAGAGGAATAATCACACTTATTCCAAAAATAGATAAAAATAAGGTTCTTCTGGATAACTGGAAACCCATCTCCCTACTAAACACAGATTACAAAATTGCCACCAAGGCAATCGCTGCCAGAATTGCGAAAGTACTACCTAGCCTTATTCATGGAGACCAGACCGGTTCACTAAAGGCCGTTTTATCGGGCAAAATGTACGCTTAATCGCGGATATTATTGAATGCCCGGATACATTAGATATCTCAAGCATAGCATTGTTTCTAGACTTTAAAAAGACCTTTGACAGTTTAGAATGGAACTTTATTATAAAGGCTACAGAAACTTTTGTGTTCGATGCGCCTTTAATACAATAGGTTAAGACTTTTTACAAAAACATTCAAAGCTGCGTTATTAATAATGGCTACGCAACGCCCTTCCTTGAATTACAACAAGGCGTTAGACAGGGGTGTCCGCTTTCCGGTTTACTCTTTGCAATTGCTGTTGAAATTTTAGTAAATTCAATAAGAAATGACCAGCCGATAATGGGTATAAATATTAAGGGAAAGGAGTATAAGCTTTCACAATATGCAGACCACACCTCCTGTTTCGTGCGAGACATAGATTTAGTTGTAAAACTTTTTGAGAAATTGGAGGCCTTTAAAAGTTGTTCGGGATTGGAACTAAACAGATAAAAAACGGAAACAATGTGGTTGGGAAAAAACAATCCATAATCCAAAAATCGATTTGGCATTGACTGGCCCCTGAAGTGTGTGTGTCTCGGCGTTTGCTTCTCCCGTGACTAGGAAATATCCGTAAAAGATAATTTTGAAAAAAAATTGCTTGCTCTAGAAAAATGTCGTAACATCTGATCATCACCAGATCTCACACTTTACAGGAAAATAAACAATGTCAAAAATTTAGCTCTTTCAAAGATAGTTTTTATTGCCTCTGTTCTGAGTGTACCCAGTGAATTTGTTGACCAAGTGAGTAAGCTTCTTTCTAACTTCGTATGGAACCACAAACCGCCTAAAATTAAACATTCCACAATGATTGGTAAGATTAAGGACGGCGGACTTATTAATAATATGCCTGACTTTAAAATCATAAATAAATCTTTGAAAGTAGGTTGGGTAGGACGGTTCCTCAATCCTCAAACGCAGTCCTGGAAGAAAATACCCTTCGATCTATTACAGCACGTAGGTGGCCCACTGCTGTTCGAATGCAATTTCTCTATAAAAACTTTGCCTGAATTGTCCTTCCTTCCACTCTTTTACCGCGACGTCTTGAATGTTTGGGAAGAGATTGTCAAGCACACTCCCACAACAAAAAAAGAAATAGAAAATGAGAT
The DNA here is from genome assembly GCF_036669925.1 of Montipora capricornis. NCBI lineage: Eukaryota > Metazoa > Cnidaria > Anthozoa > Scleractinia > Acroporidae > Montipora > Montipora capricornis. Next base: position 6,247,936 of record NC_090890.1, read on the forward strand.
CTTATGGAATAATCAGTTTATCACAATCGGCGGAAAATCCATTTTTTATCGACAATGGTATAATGCCGGAGTAAAGACCCTATCGGATATCCTAGACGAAGAAGGAAATTTCTTGTCTTTCCCTGAATTTAGGAAAAAGTATAAAATAAAAACAAACTTTCTCCGTTATTTTGGGTTGTGCAACGCCATTCCAAAGTACTGGAAAGAATCCTTTAAACGTGATCTTGAAAACGAATCAGTTACTACAGGACAGCCCGCGACACATTCTTTAAATATTTCATGTTGGACTTGTCAGCAAGCACGCTCACTTTACGTCTCCAAAACGTTCCAAATACCTACATCTAAAGTTCGTCTAACTAAGACCGGTTTTACTGATCAGAGCATCGAGTCCTTATACATTCTCCCGTTTAAAGTCACCAAAAACATAAAACTCTCGATGTTTCAATTCAAAAACAACCTCCATATTCTTTACACTCGCAGCAAACTTTTTAAGAGCTAAAATTATCGAAAACGATGAATGTCAATTGTGTGGTGTAAGACAGACCTTAGAGCATCTGTTCGTAGAATGTCGGCACGTCCATGGTTTGGTTACTCTAGTAACGTCCGAAGGTAGCTCTGACGAACAATGCTAAAATATAAGCACATCACCCCGAGAAGCGATCTTTTCGCGCTGTCAACATGTGCCTTATAGTAGCCCAATTACTACATCTATACTGCAGTCAAAGAAAGTGAATCTTATAGCATAACAGCGTTCAAAGTATTTTTAAAGGGCAAATTATGCACGGAGTCACCAAGCGTTCGAGCATCCGTGAGCTTTTAGATACTCATTAATACATAGCAAGGTTTTTTTTTAAAGTATTTATTTATTTATTTGTTTATTTATTTTTTATATATGTAATGATTGCCTAGTATAGCGAACAATGTAAAGTACGATATTGTGAATAGTATTAATAGTGTAAGTTAAGATAGTTTTTGTGAGTAGCAGTAGTAGTGTAAGTAACGGTGTATTGTAAGTAATGTACGTAAGTACTGTATTTAAATAAATTTAAAAAAAAATTAAAAAAAAAAAAAAACGCAGGAGTGACAAATTTGCATACAGATTCTCCCCAAAACTCGTGGATAATATCCACGAGTAAAAAGGAGGAACACACACCGAACTCAAGACCCCTATCGCGCCCCACTGGCGAAGAAAGAAACCCCGACGACCAGCAGACGAAAAACGCTTCAAAGACAAAGGACGGTAAAAACGCAGACGAGCACGAATACAAGCAATCAGCTGAGCAGCGCCTGGAGCCACATTACGAAAGCGGAAATCGTTACGCTGGCGCCAGACCGCAGACTTACAAACATTAAGTAAATAACAAAAAGCCCTAGGGACACATCTGAGTTCATCGGAAGAAAAACCGAAAAGAGCATGTCTAACAGTAAAGGCAGGGACCAGAGGGGACGCGTGGAACAGCAAAGACTAAATCCAAGACAGACCACTCTCGACCAAAGGACAAGAAAAAGACAAATGCTGATCAGACTCACAATGATAACCACAAAAACATGCTAACGGAACATTATAACCAAAAGGTGAACACGAAATGCGCAAGAAATAGTTTTATTATTAAGTCAAGTTTTAATATAAATACGGTATAAATTAATTTTAGATCTTGTAAATAGCTTTTCGAACGTAATAGTTCTTTATTATATAGCATTATTATATACTTAGGTAATTTTTATTATTTACATTTTAACAGTACGCAATTCAGCCCTTGGCTGCCATGTATTGTTTTCAATAAAATCTATCTATCTATCTATCTATCTATCTATCTATCTATCTATCTATCTATCTATCTATCTATCTATCTGAAAGACACTCACCAGTGTACAAGACACCGTGAGCGACCTTCCAGTTCAAATTCAATCATTTGACGATCAAAATAAAAGAAAAAAGGGGATTTCCAGGTCGTTTCCCACTCCCAACGAAGGGAAGAAAGAATGTAGCAAGGCAGTGAGGGGTAACAAAACGAGAACGCAGAAGGAGAAAATAACAAGACTTACAGGACATAGAGTAAACGGAAATGGGACCCCCCACAAAATATAGGCCCACAACCACACCATTAGGAGAACGAGAGCCACCCAAAGCAATCCAAGCCTTCAAAACAGAACCATAGAACGGAGGAAGAAAGGACAGGGAAATTCAGACGCATGAGAGAGAACATCATCCACACTGAATTGCATGCCATATACACTGGCCTAAGAAACTGGCTTAGGAAACTTCGGAACTCGAATTTGCCCGTTTTTCATTTCCAGATACCTGGGATGTTAGAGAGAGCAGAATGCAACAATGTTGGATCTTTTCCTCTTACCAATAATACAAAGCCTTTTGCGTACACGCATAAGTGCCACGTACATTTCATCAATCGGTCAAAAATCCTAGGTAAAGTAAAGTAAAGTAAAGTAAAGTAAAGTAAAGTAAAGTAAAATTCTTTATTTAAAACACGATTAGTGTTTAAGCACTACGTGCTTGGGGGGTCGTGTATCTAATTAATTATCTAATTATCTAATTACCCACTGAAAAATGAATGAAACATAGGAAATTAATTTACTTTATCGCAAATGTGATCTCCCTAAATGGTGTTCAGGAGCCAGCTTTGAGTCGGTTCTAGATTGATTTCGTCTTTCTCCATTGATCGAACCAGAGAGATTACGACGTAATCCCATTCGCTCCCTGAAAAACGAATAGGGCACGATTACTTCTGGTCTTACGGCTCACAAAAGTATATTACTGGGTGGGAAACGTTGCTCATTTTCACATTGCATTGTCTGATATTGTAACAACCATATAAACAAAAGGGATCCACGTCTAATAGCGACAGTTGCGGCTGACAACTACAGAAAGGGCTTGTGAATATTCGCGTCAACTTTAAGCTCTTGTTTTGAGGGTCGTAGTTCTTTCGCTTGCACTCGACTTGAAGAACAATTTGTCCGATATTTTAACTTAACCGAAAACTTACAATATTCGTTATTAACAGGCAAAAGCAGGCAGAAATATGATCGTTCAATATACCTTACCTTGACTCTTTGTTACAGTGGTGACTAAGATTTCTTCATAGGCTCCCTTCGGTCGCTGGCTTATTTTACTTCGCTGTTCTCTGTATGGTGACAGTATGATCACATCTGACATGCGCACTTGTGTCCTGTACTGATTGGCAATATGTTCCGCTACGAAAACCTAAAACATATACAAAAGGGTCAAATTTTTGTAGGCTTAGGGTTTTTGTCATTTTGGCTGATATAATTTTTCAAGACGAATGAATGAATAATTGCTTGAATGATTGAATGAATAACTACCGGCATCATTAATAGATTGTCTGAAAGGACGAGCGCATGCGCAAACACAGCACCAACAGCAGCCTTTGCTATAGTCTTTCCTTTCTGCTTCCTTAACTAGTCTTATCCTCCCATGATCACCTGTTTGCTCACGAACAAAAAGAAGTGAATAAACGGAGCCTCAATGTTGCAATGTTTTTTAGAGTTTCCCTTCTGCTTATCGCTTTTTGAACTTCCTTCATGTTCCATTTGGATTCTTTGTTGCTCTCTGAGGTTGCAATAGGTGAGGATTCTTCTTGTCCTACTACTTGGCAGAATACAATAGGAATATCGCCTCGCTGGCGAATGATCACGGGGCAAAAAGTGATCAAGCTGGGTTACGTGCTTTTACCACCTCAGCTGTCTGAAGTTCTCCATCGTAGAATTGCTTGGACGGAAATTCGCAAATACCTTGTTAAAAGAAGGTCCTTTATTAGGGTGATTAGAATCTTAGAACCTGCTATGAGCCGGAAGGTTGAATTGTTGAACCCTTGGACCCCACCCCACCCCACCCCCATTTTCGGTTTAGCCCACCGCTCGACTCAAATCTCGTTGCTCTTTTCTTTTTAATTAAATCAACATTGGCAAAATTCAGAGACCGATAGAGTCCGGAAAGGGTTTTTTTTATTGTTTATGAATAGAAGGAGATAACTGGTCCAGAAACATTGTTCTTACCCTCCTGTACTGCAGCTTTAGCATCATTGCTCGTTTTGAACGCCTGTCAAACATGAACACACTCAAAGCAAGTACCACGTGATCCTGAATGACTGACTGCAGTTGTTTGTGGTCACCAATCATAACCACTTGTCGTACTCCTGAGCACGTGATGGGAACGAGAGCCATTCAGGCTCCTTGCACATGCCACATTCATCAACAATGCAGTCTTGGATATTATCACACGAGGATATCATCATGATCAGCGAAAACTACGAGTCAACAGGAACTTGCTAATAGTCTAAATGAGTTCTATGTCTTAGTTAATGCAGACATTCCACCACTCAATGATGCTACTATACTGCCAGCCTTCCTTCCAGCTTCTGGAAGTGTCAATACTGCCCGGTCTTTCGAGGTTTGTAAGAAATTGCTTGCCATCAAATCTTTCAAGGCCCAAGGCCCAGATAATGTACCGTGTAGATTGGTGAAATAATTTGCCTACGAATTGACTGAGCCTGTTACCATCATTTTCAATATATTACTTCGATCTGGTATTGTACCCGCACTCTGGAAAGACTCTAACATTATACGTATTCCTAAAATACAACCACCCACAAACGAAGGCGACACTAGACCTATTTCTCTAACTGCTTCTCTGTCCAAGGTCCTTGAGGATTTTGTGGTCACCTGGTTAATAGTGGATGTAAGGGATAAAATCGACCCAACTCAGTTTGGATGCCTGAAGGGAACCTCTACAACGTATTGTTTACTTGATATGATTCATACTTGGCTCTCGTACCTCGATTCCCCTGGTCATCATCTCCGCCTTTGCTTCCTAGATTTTTTCTAAAGCTTTCGACCGTATTGCATATAATTTACTAATCGAAAAGCTTTTGGATTTAAGAGTCCGCAGGAATTCGAATCGCCGACAACGTGTAAAACTACCTGATGCAATTTCTGATTGGCTCCCGGTAACAGCCGGTGTTCCCCAAGGAACAAAAGTTTTGTTCCTTGTGATGGTTAACAATTTGAATGCTACTACACCTGAATCATACATTTGGAAGTACGTTGACGATGTTGACGTCTGTTTGTAAACACAACATGGTAGTCTGCAGCACTGCTCACCTTTGCGTTGTGGCTGGAGGGTACTGATTATGTCACGATTTCAGTTGATAATATAAAATGAATCGCTATGCATCATGGGATACTATTCATTTCACCGGCAAGGTAGAGGTCTTGGGTTTCGTATCCCGTTGAAGCCACCTGAATTTCTCAAGTTTCTGTAAAAGACAATTGCTTTTAATGTTGTCCATCAAAGTGCGAGGATCACTTCTCTCAATTTTTGGGCATAAAATTGGTGTCCTAAAATCCCCAGCTTTGTTCCAAGGAAAAGAGTTGAAATTTACACACTTCAAGGTCATTTGCTTCTGAGAGAGCTAATAAATATAATCTGCGGTAGCAGCGCAATGTTTAAGGAACAATTTGCTGTTGTACGAGAACACTTTTCACGTCAGATAAAGACATTTCAAGCAGCTCTTGTTTGATAGTTCCGAAATTTTAGTGTATTAAGGTGTAAATAATTAGTAATTACTTACAGTCTAGTTTTCTGTTTATAACTTCTGCTTATGGTAATTGTTACATATTGTTTACACCATAGTTGTTAGATATCTATTGTAATGCGCTTTGCTTATTTAATAGGATTCGCGGAACAGAAATAATTAATATTATTGACAAAATAATATTATAACCCCCAGGACTTTTTAAGAGAATGTTTTAACCGAGGAAGAGACATACTACTGTGAACAGCTTGAGGCCAAGGCTTTGAAACATTGACGAATAATAATGTAAATTCGAGTTGTTTCAGTATGTTTCCGGAATCTACACTTCAATAGATGGTTTTCACAGTGACGTCATCAAATTCTAAAACCAAAACCGCAAGGTGTTTTGAATTTTTATCTTTTGGAGGTTGACGATGAGCTAGTAATAAACCTTTTTTCCGGTTTCCAGTTCCATGACGTCTCTCGTTTCGAAAAGACAGCATTTTGAATTTCCCAATTGTCACCTTGCGTGACACCATGATACAAAGTTATTTCGGTGAAAAAATGTCCATGCCTCTGAATCTCAGCAGTCTGAGCGTTTCAAGTACATTAGGAGATGTGTTCAAACTCATGTATTTCATCTCATGAGCGAAAAGTGAGCGTTTTCATTGCTAAGTGAATTTCAGAGGTTCGTTTGGATTTCTGGTGCCATCCGCGTTGTTGAAAATCCGACAACAAAGTTGTCGCTTTCAAATTCGTGGTCCTTGTGTCTGCGTACACGACTAAATCGGAGCTCTGTTTTGGACATCGTGTTCACTTTTATTTGCGAGCTCGATAAAGGGAAATCGACCTCGGTTGCGCATAAAACTAAAGTGATCGCGAGTTGTGAACATTTCACAACAATTTGTGAAATCCGACATCCGAGTTGTCAAAATCCGACATCTGAGTTGTGAAAATCTGACATCCAACTTGTAAAAATCCGACATCCGAGTTGGTGAAAATGCGACATCCGAGTTGTGAAAATCCGACATCCGAGTTCCTGAAAATGCGACATCCAACTTGTAAAAATTCGACATCCGAGTTGTAAAAATCCGACATCCGAGTTGTGAAAATCCCCCATCTGAGTTGTGAAAATAATGCTAGGACAGAGAAAAGTTCAACCAACAATATGGAAACGTTTCATTCATGACGTTTTCTCACTGTGGGACGTAAATCATGAAAGAAGAAATCAGCCCGTTCATTGCGTAAGCTATGTATTTCTAACCAACTATAAAACTGGCACAGAAGGAGAACACTTTCCCAGACACAACACCATGCAAGGAGAACGATTCGAAAAAGAATGTATTTACGATATCAAGACATATCACCAGCAAACTGAAACCATCCAATACACGCATTTTATCCATTGTCACCCGCCAGGTGTCAAGAAGGGGTTTTATTAAAGAAGAGGCCATTTAGCTCCTCCGAACAAACTCTTGAAAAACAAAAATTGAGGCCGCACTATCTCTATTCATAGCCCGCCTTGAAGAGCGAGGCTACCCAAAACATCAATTTTTCTGGAAGGCAGTCGGCACTTTAAAAAAAGTCAAAACCAGCAAGAAAATCCTACCATTTGTCACAGCGTAATAATAACAGTAATAATAATAATAATAATGATAATGATAATGATAATGATAATGATAATGATAATGATAATGATAATGATAATAATAAAACTTATATGGCGCCGATATCAATATTGCTATTTTCATCAGCGCTTAAATCGTAAAACTACATAAAACCAGCTAAAAAGGCATATAAAATTACCAAAAAGCTTTCGGAAATAAAAATGTCTTGAGTGTCTTTTTAAAAGATGCTATCCAGCACTGTCAAACAACAATGATGCGCGAATGCAGTTTTATTCAAAACGAAACTTTTACAACTCAGATGTCAGATTTTCACAACTCGGATGACGGATTTTCACAACTTTGTTATCGGATTTTCAACATTTTTGATGCACCTACAAGTTTCCGTACACCAACCAGCAACATGGCGGCTTCATACAAAACTCAGAAACCATGCACCGCACAGACCTGAGAATTAGTGAGGTAATTTATAAATATGTATCCTACAACATTCCAATTTTTTGGCTTATTTCATTGAACGGTTTCGGTTTTCTTTTTTTTGTTGCGTGACAGTGAAAACGATATTCGGTATAATAAGGTGGAGGACCCAATATTGAAATCAGTTTTAACGCAGGTGGATTTTACAGGCGTAGCAGCTGAACAGTGGAACCACTGCACATTACTAAGTTATGTTTGAGAAAACACACTTGGCAGATTTCCTTACACTTTTAGAAGCGCTAATAGTTTCCTGTATCCCGACCATCTTATTTCCCCCCTTCTTCTTTGCAAATCAAATTTACATCCTGCTTACTCTTTTTTGTAAATGTCTGGTTGCGACTACCATTTTAATTTTCTTAATTTAATTTTATCTTTTGGGTTGTCCTTGTTTTGACCAGGTCAAATCTTAATTATCATTTAGACCAACAAACTTCTGAACTCGCGTGCATTATGGTAACGCGTCTAACTTGTTTACAACAACACGGGAAACCGAGCGAGTGATTTTGAATTTAGAGCAGATATCGTTCTGAACAAATGAACAAGATGAACAATTTCGATATAGGGATTAAAAAAAAGTCAAGTCTTTAGACACTAGGATATTGAAATGACGACAAGTTATTGGCTGACGAGACATGTGGCAAAACCCTGGTCAGAGTTTTTCTCTGTCCTTGCCCAGTTCCATCAGTGGGGCTAACGCTCACATGGTTTATAGGGGATAGAAATCTCGCACTTCACCTTACACTACACTCTTTTAATTGAGGTAAACATTAAGTCTTAGCAGTCGCGCTAAGATGACCGATGAACTGAGTTCTCGAAGCCTCTTTATAACCGCCTTGGAAGTTTTGTCGATATTGTCTTTAAACGTTTTGTCACTAACAGGAAACACGTTAATCTGCATCGCAGTTTTCAAGAACGTTCGACTTCGGTCAACGACTAACTTGTACATCGTTGCTCTAGCACTGAGCGATCTGCTGTCCGCCATTTTCGTGATGCCTTTCGTTTGCGGCGTGCTTGTAGCCAGTAAATGGATTTTCGGTGACGTGATTTGCCATTTTCACGCTTTCTTTGGCTTATTTGTAACATACGTTTCCCCCGTAACGATGGGTCTGACGGCTGTGAATCGATATGTGAGGATGTGCAAGCCAGACGAGGTATACAGGAGATGGTTTTCAAAGCGGATGTATATTGCTTTCCTCACGTGTGTGTGGATCGTCGTTGTTTGCTACGTTGCCGTTCAAGAGCACCGGTTCATTCCAGGTTATGCGCGGTGTTCCCTCGAACATCACGGCTATGCTGGGAAAATGATTCATTACTGCATTGTCCTCGTTCTCTTCTTTTTGACACCTCTGATAACAACTGTTTTCTGCTACCGAAAAGTGTCGAAGATGATACACCAGCACAACGAAAATGCTTTAACTAATATTCAGCAAGGCGTTAACACGGTTATCGGGCACGAAAAAAATATCAGTAAATCCCTCTTTGCAGTCGTTTTTGCCTTCATGGTTTGTTGGGTACCATTTTGGATTATTGTAATCCTACGGCGTTTCTTCCTTGAGGAAAAAATTTCTCGAAACGTCGAACTCTTGTGCATGTTTCTCCTCTATTTCTCCAACACAATAAACTCTTTCGTGTATGCAGGAATGAATTCCGCTTTCAGACGAGAATTTCGTAAGCTACTCCTCTACAAACAATGTCGTAAAGATACCGTTGCATCTGGCAGAGAAGGGGCAAACACAAGAAGTAAACACGCGCAGCAACGTATCGGATAAAGCTTACTGAGTTGGATACACAACACCACCGTAGACCGTTTTCCAGGAAGCTGTGTGTTTCAGTAATCCAGTCATTTCACTTTGGTGTTGATCAAAATTTTACTTGTTTCCACTCATAGACATCGGTACACTTCCATTTGACTCACTTAGCGTTTCACAAAATTAACAATCATCCGATGGATCTTATTTTTGCCCACATTCCGAACCTTGGTTCTTGATCCGGCCGCAAGTGTACCGATCTCGAAAGAAAGAAAGAAAGGTCAACCTCACGAGCTGGGCGATTGCGATCTTTGCGTTGAATTCGCACATTTCTTGTCAAACTTTATAACACTTGAAAGAAAAAGAAAACTAACAAACACAAAAACCCGGTATCTTGCCATCATTTGATATAGATGCTTCACTGTTTCGCGAGTAAACATGCCGCGGTAACTTGATCACGGCTCCCGCTGAACTCGATGTCACTTTCGATTTTGCGATTTACTTGTGAAGCCAAAAGTACAATAACAAAATTGAACGGAGCAAAAATTTACCAAAATGTTTTTCGCTGATGGTAACTTTTTATATTCGCGGTTCAAATTTAATGTTGTTTTCATGTCGTAAATTTTGTTGCTGATGGCAAAATATTTTATCGGTTAGTGTAAAACGCAGACAGCAGACTGCAGACCGGGGGTCAAGTGCAGACTGAGGGTGAAATGCAGACTGCAGACTACAGACCAGGGGTAAAATGCAGACTGAGGGTAAAATAAATATTCATGATAAAAAAACGAGTCATAAGGATAAAATAAAGAGTGTTTAAAACACAGTCCTGTTTTACATCTGTCAACAACTGCCATTATCATGACTGCAGGTCGCTGCACCTTTTGGGGACCTTGCTGTTAAGAGTCCATGGAAAATTAGATCGTTGAAATCATCTGTGCTTTGTTTTTGCGGTTTCAGATGCATTAAGATGTTCAAAGTTATTTCTCACACCGGTGCATCGAGCGATATCGATTGAAAAACCAACAATTATTACTTGTAATACCTGAAAGGTATCCGAGTTATAATCCCGGTTGTCTTTTTTCGGTGCGACGAAATGCACAAAGAATTTCATGTATTCCGAGCAATTAGGACGCGGGCTTTCATTAGTTAAGCTATACGTGATAACCCCTAGGGAGAGGATGTAATTGAAAATATGAACATCTTCCAGATGCAAAACAACCGAACTTGTGAACTAAAGGATAAAAATAACGTACACGAAAGCGAATGAAAGGATCCTAATAAGAATTTTTTACATCTCAGTGATCTTGGCTTAAACCGACTGAAACGTTAAATTGTTGCAAATTAACGGTATCTCTGTCTACAATTGGTATTGTAGCCATAGGTGTTAAAATAAATTGAGTTATTGGGTAATTACTCAGTGACTTTGTTCGGTGCAGCAAAATGGTTAAAAGCAACTCACTTAAGGAAACTATACTTTTTCCAACAACAACAAGGATTCAAACAGCTTCAATTCTTACAGAGTTTGATGAAAATCCCGATTTATAACATGCGGTGGGGCAACCAAAGTGATGGGAGCTGTGTTGGGGTTTCAGTGTGAAAGTACAAACGGGTACGAACACTCATTATTTTATCTTATGACTCGTTTTTCATTATTAATATTTTATTTTACCCTAGGTCTGCATTTTACCCCTGGTCTGCAGTCTGCGTTTTACACTGACCGATATTTTATTCTCGATCAACCGTCCTGAAAACTTTCTTCCGCTCTTCCTAAAAACTGTGTATCAATATTTATTTACTTTTGCATCAATATTTGTTTTGCATAAAGCAAGCTAACAAAACCTGTACCAGCTTAGTTCGCATTTTTGAGCGTTAAAATAGAATTTTCGGTCCTATGCTTCTGTTACAAAGTGGTATATATTTTAGGTCACCCATCTAGATACTAACCCCGACGGAAAGGGATACACTTCAGTGAACTTTTGTATTGCTGTCAGACACTCAGAGTGCACGCTAAAACTTGTGGGGAAAAGAAGTTGTGATGGAACTTGAAAATGATCAACGTGTCAGCGTAGAAGCCAATGTTTCTCGATTCCCTTTTATTTTCTTCAATATTTGTGGGTTTAGTACTTTGCTAGTAACCGCATGTCTTCTCAGGGGGCTATTTACTTAAGACTTCTATCATGGCACTACCATGATATACAATACCAAAACAATATCGTGTACTGTTAGAGCTACATACGTGAATCTCCTGGAATTCAAAACGCAGCTCAGTTGACAATATGGAATAAAGTGCTGTGTTACTGCACTACCACACTTACGCAATGCGTGCCTATTTTTTCTGAAGATGACATGAATTTCTTCTTTCTGACAAATGATTAATAGGCTGGTAGCCAGGTTTTTAACAACAGAAAAAGATCTTTTTCGTCGTATGAACGTGTGAGCCAAAGGGCCTCTGCTGGTACTACTTCTCGGTGACCGCTTAAATGGTCTTAATGACCCACGACTTGAAAAAATGGCCTGGAACGCTGCAGTTCAATACCACCCAACTCAGTCCCTTCTGTTTTTGAGTAACACGTACCACAGACAACCCAGCTTACGCTCATGGAGCCTCTAGTTTTCTACTTAATCGATGAGGACAAAATAATACGATATTTTGCGTTACATTTACCATTTCCTTGTTCAGCTAAAAATACAATTACAGCGATTATCGATCACACGCACCCCTCAACGACTGTTTTTCACTTTTCGGAAGTAAATTTAGATGGACGTCAATTAAATGTTTCCATATAAATAGTCTTGTTTACTTGGCGGCAACCGAATTTGTCACGGAAAACATTTGATTGACGTCAACCTAAATTTTAGTTTCGAAATATGAAAAAAAAAATGTCGTTGTGGGGCGCGTCTGACTGGTAACCCCTGTAGAAAAAAAAAGAAGAAAGAAGTGCCTCCCAAGATTTTAGCGACACATAAGATCTATGTTGTAGTTTTGTTGTTGATTGTAATTTTCTTTTATTTTTCTGAACGCTAAAGGAATTTTTTTCTGGATCTTTTGTTGCCGCGGTGACGTATTACGTCACATTAGTAAGTTCATCTTGTTAAGCATCTACTGGTGTTTCATATGGCATCATAACATTACCATTAAGTGAAAAAGTAAAGTACCTACAGGGATAGGCAAGTCTTTGTAACATAATTAAATATTTAAAAAAAAAAATTACTTTGTTTACCCTCAGATTTCAGAGTAGCTAGTAGCTAATATCTCCGAGCATTGAACATATACAATTGCTCAAATCATACAACACGCAAAGCCCTTCTCGGCCATCGGCAACTGATTGCTGTGGACAAAAAAACTCATCTGGTATTTGCAAGGCAGCAGGTAGAGCAGGAATGTAGCGTTAGTCGTCCACCTCATCAAAGTCGAATCTTACGTTATCATCGTAAGGAAAATCGAGATTTTTGGAGGAGTTCAAATCATACAACAAAAGAAATTCATCCTCCTGTTGCTCGAAAGGTTGCTATCAAGGTTTGTTAAAGGTAACTAAAAGACAAACAGAGATATTAATTTAAAAAAAAGAAAAAAAAAGACCAAAGCAAAACGGCGGCCGCGTCTATTTCGCAGCTTAATTTTCTAGTTCTGGTGGCGGCCTCGACCCATTCCATCGCGGCCACCGCTGCCTCATCCCGACAGCCTCCAGTGGTTGCTTTCTCAAGTAATTGCCCTCATATAGCTCGTGCCCGACGGCTCGTTCCGACAATAACACTATTCCTGGAAGCGACATTTTTAGCGGTGGCGATATGACTGGAACCAGGCGACAATGTTTTCTTAACCTTTAAGGCTAAATGTGAATTAGACCTGTCTATACAATATAGGGTATAATTCTGCATTTCAGAAGGAAAATATCATTCATAGTTATCTGATCCGGATGTCCTCAAACCATGCGCTACCACTCCCCAAAGTAAAAAAACAATGGGCATTAATATACAAAAAAAATAAAAGAAAATTTATTAGCATTGTCATCCCAGTTTAACTTAAATATACAGCCACAGCAAATCATCTGCTCCAGATGTTCACACGAGTTCATCCAGCTCACTTTTTAAAAGGGATGTCTTTTCGTCTAACAACCGCGTCATTTTACAACTAAATCATTAAACTTGACCAAAGATAACCCTTATAGGTCAATCTACACCCGTAAAATTTGAATGGTGAATGGTCTAAAAAGGAGAAGACTAAAATAAATATGATAGGGATTTGAACTTCCCACTGGCTTTGTATTTTTGTTTTTTGTTTTCCCACGCTAAGGAAAAAAAAACAAATAGAAATTCACAGGGGCTGTGTTGCAGAACTTTCTACGACAGTCGATCAAGCCTTTGCTTAAAAATTCAAAAACGCGGATTTAAAAAAGGTGAAATTTCTCTATAATACCACGACTTGGTTCTGTAAACATGGGATCAAAGTACAAAATAAGTGATACTTTTTTAAAAGCAGGAGATCCATAAAAATCATCAAGTTTACGACCAAGGCCAATTTTCCTCCACTAGGCAATGATTTTCTTCATAGTGCTGTAACAACTCTGCCCACATTTTATCCATTCCGAGAAGATGCTTGTTTCCTAAGTCGAAAAGAAACCACCTGTGTCAAACAGTGCTCTTTGCATGATCGGTACCACATTTGGCCTTACTTAAGTTTGATGTTTTCAGCGGAGATTCCCTTTCAGTATTAACTGATGTACACTTTTTTCTTAAAGAGATCCTTAGGTTTCTAAACTGTGAGCGGATGTGTGTGTGTGTGCGCAGTTAAATGAAATGATGTGCATTTGTCAGCAAAGTGAATATCTTGAAAAGAGACTTGCTCATGTGCTTGAACGAAGGGGTCCACAACGAATTTTTTCTGCAAATTTCAAATTCAAACATGTGATAGAGAGAGACAGTTGTGTAGTGGTCACCGCTTCGAGGTCTAGTTCCGTTAACGTGTTTCCGTTCGGCAAGAAACTCGACACTGTCTCTCTCGACCAAGGTGTACAAATGGGCACCGGCTATATACCGCTGGGGGTAACCCTTCGATGGACTAGCATCCCGTCCAGGGAGAAGTAGCAATATCCTCAGTCGCTTCACGCTATAAGCTGCAGCCGTGGGAGCTCTAGCAGCTCGTGTCTGATTAGTCAAATAATTAAAAACGTATGTGAGA
>NC_090890.1:6270013-6290013 GCF_036669925.1 Montipora capricornis
ATCATCTGTTTGCTCACGAACAAAAAAAAAAGAATAAACAGAGCCTCAATCTTGCAACCAACCAACCCCACAACTCATAAAAACACCTCAGGTACAATCATGAATGTTAGAGTTTTCCCTCTGCTTACGGCTTTTTGAACTTCCTTCATGTTCCATTTGGATTCTTCGCTGCTCTCTGCGGTTGCTATGGGTGAGGATTCTTCCTGTCCTTCTACGTGGCAGAATACAATAGGAATATCACGTTGCTGTTGAATCATCGCGGGCCAAAAGGTGATCGGGCTGGGATCGCGTGCTTTTACCACATCAGCTGTCTGAAGTTCGCCATCGTAGAATTGCTTGGACGGAAATTCGCAAATACCTTTGTGCTAAAATAACAAGACAAAACGTAATGCCAAGATCTTTGTCTTACCGTGATTAGGATCCTAGAACTTGAAATGAGCCGGAAGGTTGTTGAAACTTTGGACGGACCCTACTCCTCACCCATTTTCGGTTAAGCCCGCCGCTCGACTCAATTTCGTTGACCTTTTCCTTTTAATTAAATTAACATTGGCAAAATTCAGCGACCGCTAGAGTCCTGAATGGGTTTTTTTAAATTGTTTATGAATGGAAGGAGGTAACTGTTCCAGAAACAACGTTCTTACCATCCTGTACTGCAGCTTTAGCATCATTGCCCGTTTTGAATGCCTCTCAAACATGGACACACTCAAACCAAGTGTTTTTGCTACGTGATCCTGAATGACTGGCTGCAGTTGTTTGTGGTCACCAATCAGAACCACTTGTCGAGCCCCTGAGGACGTGATGGGAACGAGAGATTCAGTCTCCATGCACATGCCACATTCATCCACAATGCACTCTTGGATATTATCACACGAGGATATTATCCTTGGACTACCAGCTGTTGCGCATGTGCAAAGTATAATCTGCGCGCCAGACTTCTCAAGAGCCCATCGCTCTGCTTGTGAGATTAGCTGCATGGGAGTTAAAATAAGCAAAAGTTTAAACGTTAAATTCCATGGCCTTCTTTCGATAGATGAAAATTCAGTCCTAAACAAAAGACAACATCTCGAGGCTCTGTGGAATAAATATAAGGATTTATATGAGTTTATTCCCCAGAGCCTCGAGATGATGCTGAATTTAATAAATGGAAAGTGTACTGTTAATCTACAACCAGTCAGTTGTTGTACAGGCAAACTGGTCCGAGGTAAGAAAGAGAATTCTGATTGGTTCTCAGAGCGGTCCGAATTTGGCAATACGGACCGCTAAGATAGACCGGCCACGAAACAGGATATTGAGGTTGCCAAACTGCTCGCATTTTCTGCTTCCATTTTCTCGGACATAATTAGAAGCCGAGAAATCACGGTTTGGTATTTAGTCATATCGGAGTTCCAGTACGAATTTTACTTTCCACAACCGTTAACAGAAGCAGGCGAGGAGGCAATACTCAAGGAATAGAAAAATCTGCGCAAGAGGGCTATATTGAACTAGCTTGTTCACTCTCGTTCCTTTTTTGCAAGTTTATGGACTAACTTGCAAAAAAGTAATGACACCAATATTTTCCCAGTACGGACCTCACGCTAGTTCAATAACTTGTATTTTGTATGATTCGATCCAACAATGGAACACGTATAGGCCACTTCGGAAAATACCATAATACTCTTTGTTTGTCCCTCCAAATATTGCATAAACATTGTTGCCAGTTTCTCTTGGGACTTACAATGGTCCCAAGAGAAAACAAAAACAACGCTTATTCAAAATTTGGGGGGGCAAACAGAGAGTATTATGGTATTTTAAGATCTATTAAGATGACTCGAGCCTCTTATTGTTGTCGCCTGTGAACTGTTAAGTGGAGAGGGGTTCAGTTAATTTATGGTTAGGTAATTTTATCTATTCACTACGTCGACAAGATCTAACAATTTCAATTTGTGAAACTGGGAATTCTCTTCATTGAATGCAACTTCTGAGCCCGGTTGTTTGAAAGTCGATTAACTTAATCCAAGATTAGCGGAAGCTTTTGTTTCATGTTTTCAACTTTGGTGAAAATTTTTTTGCTTATTTTTGTTTTTCAGAATTGACTTCCTCTAATGTAAAATTTTGCCAAATATCAGCGTTGAACAGCATTTGGTTAATTTTTAATCTGGGATTAGCGTTAATCGGCTTTTAAACAACCGGGCCCTGATCTATGCACTGGCAGGTAAACTATGAAGTTTGAGATACATTAACACTTTGAAAATGAATATTCTGCAGTACGTTCTGAGAAACATTTTTGTCCACTTCAACCTCAAAGAATTTTAGCACGGTTACTGAAACTTAAACCTTTTTACATTCTTGCAGAAAGTGAAGAGGAACAATATTCGATCAAGAAGCTAGCTCAAGACCACCCTGCAAGCAGAGCCTCTTTTGCTTGCTCGATTTTGGCGTTCTCGAGAAAGGCTCTGCATGAATCGAGTAAGACCTTTATTGAATATGCGCTGCATGTTGCCAGGATACAGTCTCGAGCCCAAGCCCAAATATGCCAGATCTCTCCGCCATCTTGGTTTTTCATGGTACAGCGGGCTCAATTATAACCATCGGTTTTGTCACTAAACAGGCGCTCGCACTGGAATAACCGGTTTGACGAGAGAAAACAAGATTGACTAGTCCAAAAGTTCGGGCTGCGGCGGCTTCAAAGAGTTGACGCGATTCGGGCAGAGCCTACTTTTCTCCTCCCCAGTAAAGAAAAAGACAAAAGGAGGCTCTGCTCGCAGGGTGGCTCAAGACAAAAATGATACCTGTTTTTTCTAAGTTTATCGAAGATTTAATTTAATTCCCGCTTAATATTATCCAAACTTATTTTAATTACTTTGCGATACTTCTTGGCCTCTTCCCCGCCAATGTTTTCTCCTCTTCTTCTTTGCGCGGCAAATTCCTCTTCAAATTGTCGCAAATCTTGCCCAAACCGGCAACCAGGGCTGCGGATCACGTGATGAAGGGACACTGACCTGACCTTTTCATTGGAAATTTTGAGTTCGTCATCACTACGTGTAGTTCTTGCTGGCTTCAGAGTGTTAGGGATAGGGAATTCCTTTTGCTCGACTTGATCACTGTAGACTCGCAGAATTTTCAAGCTTGGAATCTTCATTAGGTACTCTTCAAAGGAAAATGTAAATGTAGTTAGCGATCTGAGTCTTGTACGCAAAATCAAGGCATCCAGAGGGAGGCACGTTTGTATATACAGGAAACGTCAAGATAACGAGACGAATACCGACCATTGGTAAGTTGGACATTTCATCAGCAACTTAACACTGGTTCAGACCAGTATGGAGCGACACTGTAGCTGATAAGTTGTTCGAGCACGTCCTGTAAAGAGTCGGGGAAAAAGAAGGCAAGCCTAAGCTGTTCTGGGACTATGACTTCCAGACATTTTGTCATCGAACACCGACGCCCTCAGTGAAAGAGTGGTTCCTGTCCAGGAAGAAAATCAATGACAAATAGACAAATACCTTTGATAGACAAAGGTATCCCAGGAGGTTCTCTAGTGTAAGATAAACGCCTATTCAGTTGGAGGCCCCAACTGAATAGGCGTTTATCTTGTCAAGTTGATTTCTGGCCATCTTACCATCTCCTGGGATGCCTTTTTCCATCATCTGCCACCGTAGAATGGTCTTTGTCGTCAGGCTGGCGCGACTTCGGAAGATACAAGTGGTAATTGGCCAATATCAAAAAATACAATAATACTCTTTGTTTGTCCCTCCAAGATTTTGCATAAGCATTGTTTCCAGTTTCTTTGTTTAAAAAGTGTTGACGGGCCTGCGCGACTCCTGCCGTTCGCAAGGCGATTCTAAAATCTGTGCCTTCAAAGTTTAGCTCTGACTAAAATGTCCTTTAACGACTTTCCTTTGTGATATGATAGTATGGGTGGCTCCTTAAACACTTCTCTAAGGTGCGGTTGGTTTTGAATAAGGTGCCATTTCCCCATTAATATATTCTTGAGGTTAGGTAAAGCCGGGTGGTGTTGTATAACAAAAGGCAATATTTTCTTTTCTGTGCTGTTGTCTTTGTTTTCAATTAAGTGACCTCTCTCTATCCATGAAGTTAAATTCAGATAGGAATTTTTCTGAAAATTTATTTGGGTATCATCTATTCTTTAGACGTGTTTTGAAACTCTGCATGTTATTATTAATGTGGTAACGTGTTTAACTTGTGTACATAATACGATACCCTAATTTGATAGTGCAGTGGTGTCTGATACTTAATATAAATAGCAAGAATAACAACAGAACGGTTAGGCTTGGAGTCAGGAAAAAGAAAAGAAACAACAACAACACGGGAAACCTAGCAAAAGCTCATGTGATTTTGAAGTTAGAGCAGATATGGTTCTGAACATATTAACAAGATAAACAATTTTGACATAGGAATAGACATGGCAAAAAAAAAACAAACCAATTTTTAGACACTAAGACATTGAAATGAGGACAAGTTATTGGCTGACGTAGTAAACATAATTTACTGCTTTTTTTAAAAATCTGCTGAATATTTATTGAATAGACGAATCTCTTTTTTTTACCTGTCATTTTCCAGAGACGTCGCGCTAAGATGACCGATGAACTGAGCTCTCGCAGCCACTTTATAACCATCGTAAAAGTTTTGTTTTTGTTCTCTTCATTTTGACACCTCTGATAACAACTGTTTTCTGCTACCGAAAAGTCGGGAAGATGATACGCTAGCACAACGAAAATGCTTCAACTAATATTCAGCCAAGCGTTTACACGGGTATCAGGCACGAAATAAATATCAGTAAATCCCTCTTTGCAGTCGTGTTTGCCTTTATGGTATGTTGGATACCATTTTGGATAATTGTAATCCTACAACGTTTCTTCTTTGTGGAAAAAATGCCTTGTGATTTCGAACTCGTCTATATGTTTCTCCTCTATTTCTCCAGGACAATAAACCCATTCGTGTATGCAGGAATGAATTCCGCTTTCAGACGTGAATTTTGCAAGCTACTCCTCTGCAAACGATGTCGTAAAGATACCATTGTACCTGGCAGAGAAGGAGCGAGCACAGAAGAGGTGAACACACACAGCAACGTATCAGGTAAGGCTCAAGTTGGACAGACAATACCACTGTAAATATCACACCGTTTTCCCGGAAGCTCTAGGTTAAGTAGTGCAAATCCAGTAATTTCTCTTTGGTCTTGATCAAAATTTTATTTGTTTTCCCTCGTAAATATCGGTTCACTTCCATTTGACTCACTCTTTGTTTCATAAAATCAACAGTCGACCGATGAATCTTATTTTGGCCCGCATTCCAAACCTCGGTTCTTGATACGACCACAAGTGTACCGATCTCGTGGGACACACTCTAGCTGGGATCAATTTTGTTGAGGTTGTAATCAGATGCAGTTTGAAGGATTCTTTACACGGACCCCGAAAAAAAGCAAACGCGCTCGCATGGACAAAAATTCAAAGTACAATCTGCCTTACCTGAAAAAGCAGGGTGTTTTTAGTATGTTTCAGACGCGGAGTAAAAGCAAAATAACTGCTAAATTCCTTGCCTTGAAACGTCTTGTCTTTATAAGATACAGAGGAAAAGAAAGGATAAAAGGACCGACGGTTTTTAAGAACTGCGCCTCAGTTGTTAATAAAAGAAAACAAAAGAAGAACAAAACAGTATTTTTGAAGTTGGGGAGGTGTCGCTGTTTTACCACAGCAGAATCAAAAGTTATCCAACACATTGTAATGTAGAGGCAACGCATCAAGACAAGTTCAATATGGGAACTCTCAGCCGAAATGCAAAATATCTGCGACGCCCATATCCGACGGGACGCCATTTCTTGTAAGCGGTTGAAGATTCAAGGAACGACAAAATCAAACACGTGACCAGGGTCAAGGAACAAAACGCACGAACTACCTTGCCCGCCTCGACTAATCAAACGAAGCAAGACTGCGGAAGAAGCTACTAACCTCTGACCACACCTCTTACGTAATTATCTCCTTATCGCAAAGCTTTACATTTGAAACTGCAGAAGTAACCAAGTGATTCCAAGTATTAATGGATTTAAATTTAAGGCGCGTTTAAAATATGAAACTGAACTTTACATACGGCGTTGTGGTAATAAAAAAGAGACTCTTAGGCACAATTGGGCAGGTCTTCAAAATCTTTCAATGTAATGGTTATTTGGGGGGGGGGGGGGTAGGAATTGCAGTTAGTGTTAGTTTTGTTTGTACTGAACTGTAATTAGTGATTCTGTCAATACTCTTACTTCTGGTGGGATTTTAAGTAGTGTATATTGTAAATAATATTGTAATTGAAAAGTAAGAATTCAAACAAATTAGCACCAATTTGTCTCGCAGGTGCAAAGTTCACGAAGTGTTTGCATTCCTCAATCATAAGGCGCAAGTAATAACATTATGACCGTATATGGCGAAAACCTATAACGTCGATACCGGCAAATCAGCACTGTAATCATGTTGCGTTTAAAACACCTTTATTTCTGATATTTCGTATCTCTTCCGATGGCTCACTACTATTGAAATAAGAAAGATGCTTCCTGGACTATGGACCAACCAACTTAAAAACTGTAAATTCCACTGGTTAAAAGGTTAAATGCCTGGAGTAGAGAATTTTAAAATGCTTAATACTCCCAGTTTGAAAAGTTCTGAATTCATTTAATAAACTGCTGAGCTTTAGAATAAAATGAATGCTTAATTTTTTTTTAAAGGCATTGTATCACGGTATCGCAAATGTTCTAGCCGTAATGAATGTGACCGTTTATAAGCCAATCGGAAGCGACGTTATAATTCGCGGGGCGAATTTTACACGTACGTGTGAGAATTTTGCTCAGTCCATTGCTCATTAGTGAATGTAATTTCCCGCACGAATTAAAACGTCGCTTTCGATTGGCTTATATACGGTGACATTCGCTACGGCTAGAACATGAACAATACCGTGATACTCTTCTTTTAACAGCAAATTGAAAAATCACAACTTACCGGTAACGACATCCACAGCTTTGTTTGACGGTCCACAGTAAATAACTTGTGGTGGTGCCTTAGAAGATTCTTCCTTCTCTGTTTGTCCTAGGCCTTTTTCCCAAACCTTGTACGATTTCGAACATTTATTTTTTTCTACGAACCAGTAAGCTATGTGCACGCCAGTCACAGTTTTACCAGTACCTGATTGAATGTAACGCACATGATGTCACCTCGAATATCCTTGGCAATAAAAAGAGTAAAATCTTCAATTTTAAAGCAGCTGAACATTCACAATTAAGGTAATTCCCTTGAAAATCACGTACTATCCAGATTTCTGTTACACTTGGTACAATTGATATTCATGCACAGGACATTAAAAAGTGCAGTAAAAAGATGGGGTCACCGTGCTTGTTTTCGCGCCGCATGCCTTTATTTTAAGTGTTTTTTTACCGAAATACGGGAGAAGTGTTCGAAACTTGATCAACCGGAAAAATTGTAGTTATATAGCAAAAGTTACTGATGATTACTGAAAACTTGAGCCTACTTGTTTAATTTGTCCGACCCAAAAAAGTGATCTCAAATTGCTCGATCTTGGAAAAAACTGTAAGCAAATTGGACAGCTACATCATCACCTCACACTCAGTGTCTGGCTCCAAATACAGTTTTCACGCCATTTAGATATAAATACTACAACTTACTATCCAACTTTTTTTCTCCTTAAAATATGTTTTCAGTGTACCTATGACGAGTACATAACACCAATAAAAAGAGGTGGTCACTGTGCTCGTTAAGGAGAAAATAGCCATTCCTTGACAGATTAAGCTTGGCGTCAGTGAAAATCCGCCATTTAATCAATGTGCACGAGTTAACGAGCTAGCCAATGACGCACGAAATTATACACAGTAGGGTTGCGCAATGCAAAACCAGGGAATCACCTTAAGTGAAGTTTGATCTTCCAGGTGATTATATTCCTGAGAAGGACTGTTTAGGATGACATTGAGATCGGAGTCGGTATCAAGTGATTTGTGTAAAGTGAGTAGACGGTATTAACACTCTGGTCGTCGATCTCATTAAACAACGAAGTCGTGATGTTATTGATCGACTGTCAGTTAAGCCAAGATGTCTTTGGCTGTGAAGACTGTACATTGTCAGAGAAATTCCCTTCCGTCGCTCTGGCGTATTGTTTTATCAGCCAGTAGGATGCCCTGTCTTACCTGTCAATGGTCACCGTCGAGTTGATGTGACCTTTATCCGCTCAGTTTGCAACTCGAATCAATAACAAAGAACTCCTAGGTTGATAGTGTCAGAGTCAACTCCCCAGAGTCAACGTATTTTTTCCGGGAAGAAGAAAGACACAGGAACGAATATAGCAAGGCTCGTAGTCCAGCCTTTCATTGACTTAATAGTTTTTACTTCAGTTGTTGAATTAGTGACTGGTCCGTCAATTACTGTATATGTAGTCTGGATTTCAAGTAATCGTGGACTTACCACATCAAGTCACATCAAGTCCACATCAACTTTTATTCTACCACCAAGTTTAAAAGCACAACATCTTTGACTGACCTGGGGGACCCTGAATAAGAGTGAATGGCTTGGACAGTGCCTCCTTTACAGCTGCTTCTTGAAACTGGTTTAATATTTTAAAGCCATGTTGTCTCAAAGACAAGTTGCAAGGGATTTTGTCGCAAACTTTTTCTGTAAATGTGAAAGAAAAAGATGTTAAATTTTGGAAAAAAAACTCGTTTTTGTTAGCATAACGTAAAACGGAGAAAAGCGAATACCGTTGTGCTTTTAAACGCAAGCATAAGCGCAAGCAAAATGAAAAGGAAAAATTTTGATCCTTGTGCTTATCTTTGCGTCAACCCCGTTTTCACGGCGAAATAAGTGCTCTTATGCTTTGCGCTTGTGCTTGCGCCGCTAGTGAAACCCAGGCTTTGCAAGCTATTGGTCCACGAATGAGACTTAAGAATAATACTGTAGAAGAGCATTTGAAAAATGTATTTCTGCTCACGAGATTCATTCGAAAAAAGCATTAAAAGTAACAGGGACAAGAAATAGTGTTGTCAAGAGATTACGATGTCGTGAGTAAGAAACTCATCATTCTCCTTTCTCTGTAGAATAAATGTCTCTGGGTGTGTCTTTGTTACCTTCTGCTGCTTCTTCTCCTTTGCAAATGGCGTGAACTAGCTCCGATGAATCTTTCAGTTGGGTGCATAGTGCTGCATACATTCGTCTTCAATAAAAGTAGAAATCAAGTGAACTTTAGAGCTTCAGCGTTAAGGACGGTGCCTACTATTGTCATGGCGCGTACATTCTGCGCATCTCAAGACACTCGGGTTTCCTACGAGTGATGCTTACTAATACAGGGATTTTTTGGCGCGGTTTAAAACTATGCCGAGAAACCAGAACTAATCAAGCGCTCTTTTTTATCCAAAAAGAAAATTGGGGGTAACCATGCATTTTTCATAAAATTTGGAGAAGAAGGCCATACATCGTCGAGTTTGTATTTTAAAGCTTTTTACAAACATTGTTGATTAATTATATTTGAAAAATAAGTGGTTACCCCCAAACTGGTTGCGTGGTTACCCCAGTTTACAATAATGAAGATATGCTTTTCCCGCATCTAGATGATTTTCAATCACGTGATAAGACGGCCATGTTGGAGCACAAAGCAAAAGCAAATTACGGGTCACGTTTTGCGTTATAATAGAGTCAAATTCCAAAGACTTTTGTTTCTAATGTTCTGTGCACCAACATGGCTGCTGTGACGTCAGGTCAAAAGTATCTATTCATGAACCCGGACAATTTACTTTTAAATCAGTAGGCACCGTCTTTAGGGTTAGGGTTAGAATTCCAAATCTCAGAGCAAATGAAAACACTTATTAGATATTTCGTTCGATTCTTGTCAACTTCATCAGCAATGTGAATAATCAAGATACTAAGAGAGATTAGGCATCGCGCTCAAGACAAAGGGCAAAAACGAGGTTGAACTTTGGCGCAGCTTGTTTTTCCAAAAATCAAAGAAGCGTGTTTGCTTTTAGCCCATTTTGACTTGTTATCAACAGAAATCTTGCGAGTTAAAAAAGAGAGAGGAAAGCTAGAATAACAGAATTTTCTGGTTTATATGATGAGCAGCAGCCTCCATTTTGTTGTTTGCCGTTTTTCACAAACAAAATGCGAGAGAGAGAGAGAGAGAGAGAGAAAGAGGGAGTTATAAATGGCAGTGACTGGGGGTGCAGCATTTCAACGATGTGATCGACTGGCTCTTTTACCGTTTATGCATTTTTCAGAGCATTTTCGGTAATCTTTAAATGCCTAATTAGAGAATGCGAAAGCAGTCAACAGTTACTCAAATATCGTGAAACCTTAAAAATAAGAAAATTTCGAAATGCATTAAATGCATTTTGCCGAGGAATTGGCCTTCTTTATACAAGAGACGTCGCATAATTTGTGTGGGGCAAACTTGCAGGGCAAACATTTTTTCTGCGTCTGTTAAATTTGGCTATTATAAAGACGGGCACTGGACGCATTATGCTTCTAGACGAGCTATCCAGTTTAGTGCGTAATCGAAGACGTAATAAAGTGGATAGTTAGTTCAGATGAAAAATTCGTCCTGTGTCCGTCTTGCAACTAGACGAGTTTAACAGACGCAGAAAAAATGTTTGCCCAAGTTTCTTCCAGACGGATTATGGGTCTTCAAACGTTCGTCCCGTCTACACTAGACGGATAACATGGTTCGTCTGGACGGATTATGCATGCGTCTCCAGGATAAAAACGGCCAAATAACACTATGATGAAAGGTGCAGAGTTCTGTTTTTGGGCAGAAGGCTTACACCTGCATCTTGTCCACCAATTTGTTATATTTACTTATTATCTTAGTGCCCATTGTTTTTCAATGCGCACCGAAAGGTAGGTTGGTATTTTTAATCCCAGTCTGGGCGTGGGTCTTTCCCTTGAACTAATGGGACTTGACTTGACTTGACTTAATACTCATTATTTAATACGTTCCTCCAAAATGTTCCAAAATGTTGGTAACATTTTCAAATTGTAATTAAACTTAATTTCCATCCTTTCCATCCGTAGCTGCAAACGAGGAAAAATAGTTACAGTGCAGCAATAGGTTTTTTTGGTAACGACGCTATAGCATTCTTTTGTACTTAGTATCAACGAAAAGGCGTATTTAAGCTTCTAGAGTATGACTAACATAACGTGTCTCTTCCACCTTAAAGTTCCTATCACCACAATTAAGTGGGCTTACATTGTACCTTTGAGGAAGACTTGTGTGCATAATCTCAAGAGTACTCCTGTGACTGCCGCTTCCGTCGGTGAGTCCGTCTGGTTCATTTGAAGATGCCTGGTGCAGGTCCATTGTGATTTTAACCTTTTGCTTTACTTCTTTGCTTTCTTTATCAATAATGCAGTGTCCTACCCAGACGTTACAGCTGCGTTGATGTTTATCGCAGTAGTTCCCGGACATCTGAAAAATGGGAAAACATGATAAGAAAGTATTTTACATTTCGTACAGATCAATTTTCAGCTTCCAAGGAAATACAGGCCCTTGAAAAGTAGACCACGGGCAGGCACTTTTTAAATGACTTTGGAGCACTTTACCATCTGAAGAGCCAAACTGTCAGTCGCTCAGAACAATTAAAGACATAAAAGAATTATGAACGACTTGACTAAATTTTTAAAAACGAGGGTTGCAGTTGCTGCCTTTGTGAATTTTAATCATTTCCGTGTATGAATTTTTTAAAATTATGGTGAATATAAATTGTATTATTATATGGAGGAGAGTGTTTTACTGGGAACTAAACCACTCGTAGATTCCATACGCCCCTACATCCCGGACCCGAGTAGCGTATTTTCCGTATGTCACCTTTGTGAGTGTCGTATCGTTCAATGACGTCACGATTCCCGCCTTTTTTTTCCCGCCTTTTTTATAAAGCCCAGCCGTATTTGTAAAACTTGACTACTATATTTAGTCTCCATATAATAAAAAGAACATTACAAGTTGGCTCGAAGATATGAATTTTATGTTCTCGTGGCAAGAACAATAACTCACTCGTTCGCTTCGCTCACTCGTGAGATATTGTTCTTGCCACGAGAACATAAAATTCATATCTTCTCGCCACCGTGTAATATCCTCTATTTATGTGAAACGCTTCCACCCCTAATCAAATAGTTACTTCTGGTGCCCCCTTATTTTTTTACTTTGACAGAAATAAATTGAAATAAACACAAACGAATAAAATGAAAACGCAAATCCTCAAAAGCCTCAAAATTTTCCACGGCAAAGCGATAGAGGGACAACTTGTTGTTCAAAGCAGAGACTAAAACATGTGATATGATTGTTTATTCACAATCATGGTTTTCATTACGCAATAACCTTGAATTAATATCCAACTAGGAGATGAAGTGCAATATGAATTTGCAAAAAAAGGCTCGATTTGAGTACCCCGTCATCCGGGTAATCTTGGCTATAACTCACCTTATCGTTTGACGGTTCATTGGGCGACGATGAGTCCGTTTTGGAATAAGGGACGCGGGCACATACCAGATCCCCAGGATGAAACTCCAGTTGACGATCACGGCAGTAGGACCCTGGAAGAGATACTGTGCCATGGAGAACACCTTTCTCCTTCTTCCATTCAATGCTCACTTGTTCAATAACGAACCCGTCATTCTCCTTGACAGCCCCTGTGGCGGCTTCCATCGCAAGAACAGGCTTCCAAGCCTGAATGTACTCGTCAATTGTTTCATACCGCTCTCTTGACGCCTGGTGTCTAGCTGTATGTGCAAACGACTCGCGTGGGTATCTTCGGTGCTCGATACAGATATTTAGGTGCGGGTTTACCTTGAACAACTGAATATCAGGCACCAGAATTCCTCGTATCATATGAGGACAGAGTTGCACAGAGAAGAAATCGTACTTTCTCATGGCCAACTGCTTCTCGTAATAGTGAGACTTTGGATCGATGAAAAACTGAGGATCAGAGTCGCCAAAATGAGGATGCTTGTAAGGCCCAACTTTGTTAGAAAATGCGGGTTTATGAGGTTCATCCATTTCATGCAATGGAGACGTGATTTTTAGACGAGCTTCAATTTTCTTGATTATGCTTGCAAGGCTGCTGTCGTCGTTTGACCTAACAGCATCCATTATACGAAGCCAATCATCGGAAAGAATTTCCACTACTGGATTCTGAGTGTGACAGTAGCTTTCTTCACCTGCCCAGTTGAAACGGTCGTTGGCATCTGGTGCTTTGTACTTTCTAAACCTCCACTTAAGAATGACATCGAAGTCTTCTTGTTGTTTTAGCTCCACCGGGTTGAGGTGACTTAGGAGCAACCGTTTTTGTTTCCCTGCGAGGTTATCGTCCTCTGCCTTTAAAATGTGAAGATTTATGGAATTCCGATCAATTGAGTCAATAAAAACGCGCGTTTCATGGCAATGCTGTTGAAGCTTTGATGCCATACGTATCCTTTTACAATCCCTCTCAAATTTGCGCGAGTTGTCGTGCATGTAATTGGAGCGGCGACAAACTTTTGAAATCTCATCCTTTGACATGTTTCCACCATATTGGCTGCCCTTCTGCAAACCGAGTAGACGACGATGGACTACGATATCCATGTATCTTCTGATTGGAGACGTAAACTGTGTGTAAGATCGCATACCAAGTGAATAGTGCTGAATATTTGAAGG
Organism: Montipora capricornis; assembly: GCF_036669925.1. NCBI lineage: Eukaryota > Metazoa > Cnidaria > Anthozoa > Scleractinia > Acroporidae > Montipora > Montipora capricornis. Next base: position 6,283,667 of record NC_090890.1, read on the forward strand.
GGGTGTGTCACCTTCACAGACAAACTTCGCCCCGGACTGAATCTGTCGGAAATGGGATCGTGCTGCCGCAAGTTGAGGGTGGTTCGCTTCGTTGCAAATCAGTTTATAAACCTTGGCGATGTCACAGGACACCACAGCCTGATAAATTGCACTCCACACCCAGCTCTGGATTTTGACAGCGGTCTTCTCAGAATTCAGTAGCTTAACGGACTGTGAATTCCCCTGCAAGACTTTTGCATAATGAAATGATAATCCGGCGTATTTACGGTGCTTCTCAATCCATTCACCCAGTTTGTGGTCCTTGGGAGGCAGCTGAATTCTTAAAGGCGCCAAGTCGGAGTTTTTTTCTGAAAGAATCTTTGCAACTTCCTCGTTGGCTAGAAGCATCATTTCCTCGACCATTTCATGTGCTTCAACAATTTCTTCAATCCCTTCGTTTTGCCAGTGATCAAAAGCACTGTCTCCCAACCTTTTACGTCTTCTTTTCTGGGCGAGAGAGCTTAATTGCCTGATCTTTTCTGCAATATTTATAGGTACGCTTCTGATGCTCTCTTCCCTTTTCTCTATGATTCCTTGAGCTTCAGTGTAATTTAGCCGGCAGCAAGACGTGACAATCGTGCGTTTCACGTTTGGCTCTTTGGTGATCCTTCCTTCCTCGTCGAGCGTCACGAAAACAGACACTGCCAGACGATCCTTTTCTGGTAAAAGACTGCAGTGATTTTCACTTAGCTCTCGCGGTAGCATGGGAATATTTTCGTCTCCTTCACCAGGGTAATATGATGTGCATCTCAAGAATGCTTCCTGATCGAGTGGAGAGTCTGGCTGAACAAAGAAACTGACATCCGCAATGTGGATTCCTATTAGAAAGGTGGATAACGAGCTTTCCTCTATGGTCAGGGCATCATCCAGATCCAAAGACTTCGGAGGATCGATAGTAAAGGCTTCGCTAACCTTAGGGCGACTGGAATACTCTTTTTTGGGAATGGACCAATTGGATGGAAAGTTTTCCGTCACATATTTCAACGTATCTTTCTTGAAAGCCCTCCTAATTCCACGCTCGGCGTACGTAATCTCCATACTACTCTTCAAGTCTTCTCCTCGAGGCAATTCCCTAGCTACCATTGCCAAAGGGTAGAGGCAATCTCGTCTCCACTGAAGGTATTTTACGACAAACAGGAACTTCCCACTGAGTACATCTTCTCTTTTCAATATTCTGACCCTAGTGGCTCTGTTATTTTGATCTTTCTTGTAGATTGGTATACCCTTGCAAGCCTTATCTGTAAGATTTACCAGTTTTGTGGCCGACTTGTTGATGGGCACCATCACAGAAGGGTTTTCGTAATCTGTAGTGCAGACAAATTGGCGTTCATGTGGACTTATGATGTGTTCTAGAACCCCTGTTAAGTAGAAATTCACTGACAGTTAGTAATATAAACAATACGAGCGGCATATCTGTATCACATTTACAACTTACTCGAGGCGACGCCAAAGCAACTTATTAAACGTCATTATTTAAGTGTGAATGTACACTAGGTATTTTTGGTGATTCAAGACATTTTAGCAGGGAAAATCGAAAGAAACGTTTATATAAATGAAGAGAAATCTGTATCAGATATTTATTAATAAAACATTTCTTTTCCCATCATGAATTATTAATGGCTATTATAAGTTATTATATAATATACGTGTTGGCTCCGAGGCTACTCCGTAGAGTCCATGGTCCATGGGTTTCTGCCACCCTCACTCCGTATTAAAAACTCAGACTCGGGTGACGTTTCGACGTTTTCCAACGTCATTTTCAAATCCAAAGAAGACGCAATAACTTCTCTTCTTCTAAGAAGTCTTTCCTCTTTGAGTCATTAGAGACCAGAAAATTCCCTTTTAGTAGCTCATAAAGATAGAAGAAATGAACCGTTTAACGTTCGGTTGATGGAGTATCCGTGTCTTTCAAATCTCCTTCCCACTTCCCTCCTTAAAATTAGTTGAATGAGGGCTTCGATCTTACAGACCCTGCATGTGAAACTGCTGATCCTAACTTTCATTTTTGTTTCTTAGGGTCCCTCTTAATATTCGTTCCTAATACTCAAAATGATTTTTGATAATATTTTATCGCCGTTTTAGTACAGTGAAATAGTTTGCACTTACCAACGATTTTTCCTTGGATTTTTGGCTCATTTTCATTCACCTTTGAGCTGTCTGTTGTGGTAGGATTAAGAAGCTCTAAGACGACCTTGTCTCTGTCAAAGGCCTGGCGAACTCTTCCCTTGATCTGGATGTCCAGAGTTGTTGTGTCTTCAACCTCGGCATATCCTAATTGGGGTTTTTCGGGACTTAGGCGAAGATTACAGACAATGTACTTTTGAGGTTCCTTTCGCAGTAGTTCACAAAGGACAGAAGGATCTAGAAATTCTTGTTCCCTTGAAGAAGCTATAATTCGCTGAGCCCTTTCGGAGGGAGACTTGTAAAGGCCAAGGTTTGTAAGACGCACTTCAACTCGACCGTTGACAACCCGAATTTCAGGGCACAGATCTGTGAATTCGCCCGTGTCCTTAAATGAGTGATACTGCACCTTCTCAGCGGAATGGATTCTGAGGGCCTTGGATCTGGAAGCTTCTAGTGATGGGAATTCCGAATCCTGAAACATTTCCCTCCTATCATCGTCTAGCTGTTTGGTCCTTTTGCATTCTCTTACAAATGCTAAAATAATTTCATCTATATCTCTGGGAAGTAAAGTCTCATCATCGATAAAGTCATCTTGGAGGTCCTCAATCTCTAGAGTGCCCTGATCAGCCTCATCTTCGCCCCCTTCTTCATCTTGGACTTCACTCTCTTCCTCTTTTCTTTGTTCGTGCTCGATGGCAGCCATGGTGGAACATGACCGGTCTCGCCTATTCTTTTCAACATCTATTTCATTTTCGTCTTCTTTTCTTTCCTGGAGAACATTTGAACCATTTTCCTTATCTCTTGTTGTTTCAACAGCTTCCTGACAACTGAAAACCTTGTGTTCTTCACTTGCGCTTGTGTTAACTTCTGGTTGTGGCATTAATGGAGCATTTGGAACAAACGACTGTGCATCTGGGTTGAGCTGAATGCTGGCGATGGCGGCGTTTAGCTCGGTCTCAAGTTTAGCCATTGTTGTCCCATAGAGTCCACCACTTTGATTGCATCTTTTAATGAAGTCTTTCCAAATGACGCGACAGTTTCCAACGGTACAAAGCGATACGGGATCACCAACAACGGCCACCAAACATCTCGCTCTTGTGACTGCTGTATTCAATAGTTTTGGATCGGACAAAAATTCCCAGTACAATTGCCGATCAACTCCACTTTCAGGTAACTGCTGCTCCTGTGGCTTACAGGTGTGAAATGTACGGACGGTGCTAATAAAAAGCACTCGGAATTCCTCCCCTGTTATAAAAATACGTAAAGAAGATAAACCTTTTTCAGTCATTCAAGAAGGCAGGAACGTAGTTGATTATTAATTTGGTCAGGTAAATTTCTATTCTGTCGCTGTTTGTGTGTGAGACATCTAAGAATTATTGGAAAATTTTGCTTTTGTTTCCATGTGGAAAGTGCCACCAATTTCGACAAATAATGTTTTCCCCGATTCTTTAATCATGAAAAAAGACACTTAATTTCGCTGTTCCAATTAGGATTTGGACCGTCGAATCTGTTAGTTGGTCATAAAGCAGTACATGATTGCCTTCGAACTCGACAAAGAAGTATAACAATTTGCATGCTCACATTACCTTGGACATTATGGATTGTGTCCACCTTCACATCCGTAAAAGCTCTGTCCTTTCTCAGTCTATTTCGAATAGCTTGGACCTTTAAGTAAGAAATAAAATGTTTTAATATTTACGAGACGTCTTTCATTCGTTCTTCGTTCCTTCGTTCGTTTCATCGTTCGCTCATTTATTCAATCGCTCATTTGTTCGTTCAACATCCATCAATCCACGCATTCGTGCATGCGTACATTTGTGCATTATCATCCGTAGAGCACCGCAAGTAAGCATTGCACTACGATTTAGACGAGTTCTTTTCTCAAGATTACAGTACGGTTTGTCAGGGTTCAAGGAGTTCGTCAACTTTTAATAACGCAAAAGGTTGCATAAGAACCTTCAAGAATTCAGGCTTGAGTTGAGTCGTTGAACGCCGTGACGTCAACTTGGAGAGGTAGGATACTTACCCCTTTGGGTGTAAAGGCGTGAGAGTAAAAGTATGACGAATAGGGATTCTTGGAATTACAAACTTAAGCTGAGACCTATTTAAATGAATGTGCCCGCGTGGTCTTCATGTGCTTCAGGTGGAAAAGGGATCAGGAGGACAAGTTGCAGCTGGCCATGTAGCTCACGGTCGTCAGCGTGCCATCTAGCTCAGAACTAAACCAATACCTGCGGTCGGGGAAAAGTTTCCAACAAAAATCACAGTCTTACCTGATAACGATAAGAGGATAGAACTGCGATCTCAGATAACTTCTTCTGGCCCCATTCATGAGTTGGCCAGTGGTTTGCAACTTCTTTCACCCTTTTGACGACCTCATCAACCTCGGACATGTTGATATAGGAATTATCGTGCTCTTTCTTTTCCCTTCCGCGCGCCGAAAAGAAAAGCAAAGGACCGTACGTTGGGTGTGCTGGCTGCAGATGACAACCTCGAGCAATCAGTTTATCACCATAAAAGTTGTACGAAGGAAAGTTGAGAATTTCTTTGTGGCAGCGATAATTCTCAGTTAGAAACAAGACATTGGATTTCCACTTTGAATGTTCTTCATCTTCTCGGCTGTAGAGGTCAAACAGGCGTTCTGCCAAGGATTTTTGCAGGCCTAGTTGTCTTGCTTGCGGTGAATAAACCTCTGGGCTCATCTGAAAGAAAAAGAGGTGGAAGGATATGTGGTCGATGATAATAGTCTTTGTCTTGGAATAAATACCCAACCAGTTGACACTTGATGTTACATATTTCAGGTAATGTTGTACGGTGGCAGCAAATACCGCAAAGGTATTTGACTGAGCGCACGGAACAGAGTGGTGTAAACGCATGTTATCAGTTCTGAATCTTAGGTTCTGTTAGTCTGTAGGCTATTTTATAACTTCAGGGTATGCTTCTTCTGAGAAAAGTTCGGTTCCTGTGCAGTTTCTTGATGATGCAGAGCGCAAAGTTTGTTGGGCATTGAAGAGGAGGGAGTGGCAAGAGAAGGTAAATGACGCGCAAAATTCGTTTCCTAAACCTAAGCAGATTTATCCGAATACTGTTCCAACGTCTAAACAATGATAAACAATAACCTGCATGTGATCTCCAGTAAAAACAACTTTTGTGTTAGGGGCGGCAAAGACCAGCGGTTTCAAAGCCTCGGGTTCAAGTGCTTGAGCGGCCTCATCAATTAGAATGTAAGTGAAGAAACCGTGGAAAACGTGCAGGTCTAGAAGCACCTTAGATGTACTCAGAGTAGTGATTATTACTCGATGTTCAAGAAGGTTGTCCCGAGAAGGAAGCTTGAACTCCCCGTCTTTGATCAAACAGTATTTCCTCGCTACTTTGGATGCAGTCTCCAACCTGAAAAAAATGCTTAAGTTGTCAACAAAAGTTGATTTGATCCTCTCCCTTAACTGGACAATTTAAGCAACTAGGGAGCTTACTGAAGTAAGGCCGACGACGACGGCTACGAGAACGCCACATAACAATAGGTTCGATTTGCAAAAAACAATGGTTCTGCACGCCCTGCACGTGCCGTTTACATTTTAATACATTTCTTTGCCGTTCTCGCCTTGACAACGACGTAAAATGAGGTTATGTGAGGTTATGTGGAGGACGAGAGCACCTGACGATGAATTTTCAATTTTCTCTCTAAATATCCACACCGTTCTCACCAATTTTAATCTTGGAATGTGGACTCACACTTTCCAAGCCGAGGAATCGCAAAATTATTACAGTAACGGGAAAAAAAAAAAAAAATTAGACAACGTTCTCTTAGCCGTCGTCGTCGTTCTTGCTTAAGGTTCCTATTATCACTCAATAGACACCAGAAAAATCGAGGAGGCTTCAGCGGAATTCGAACCCATGACCTCTGCGATGCCGGTGCAATGTTCTACCAGCTCAGGTGGTAGAACATTGCACCGGCATCGTAGAGGACATGGGTTCGAATCCCGTTAAAGCCACCTGAATTTTCCTGGCCCCAGTTGTTCAAACGATGGATCGGCCCTATCCACCAGATAAATCACTATTCAGCGGATAAACAATCCAGTGGATAGTGATTTATCCGGCGGATAGCACTATCCATTGTTTGAACAACTGGGGCCAGGCCCGGGTTGCTCGAAGCATACCATGCAAACCTATTGGTTTTGATTCCT
>NC_090890.1:6295013-6312513 GCF_036669925.1 Montipora capricornis
CCAATTGCAAGTGCGGAATTCTCGCTGTGTACATCTGCGTTAAGCTTTTGCACCAGGTAAGGTTTTTTTCCAAAGTCGAAAACGACGCATTGATCAAAGCTTCCAAACAGTGACGATGCGAATGAGACAGTGAGGGAAACTCTCAAGCGCCCAGATGATTTGACTTCGGGTGTTTTGTACCAGAATCCTGTAAGGTGGGTAGTATAACATGAAGTGTAACTTTGGAGGCCGTCTGTCTCCTCATAACAGCCCACGCTTATTTCAGACAGCTGATAGACATCGTGGTATTTATAAAGTAGCAGAACGTGGCGAAGGCATCCCATATCCTTTGTCTGCGGAAATTAAAAAAAGAAAAAAAGTAATTGACTTCAGTGATGACTTACGTTTCTGTTGTGTTTAAAGTTATAAGTGTCTTTCCTTCCCTTCGATACCTCTCTTTTTTCGATATCTTCAAAGTTTGTACAAATTAAACCTACTATTGTAGTTCCTGCTGTGTGTAAGCGTATTGCTAAAAGCATCTCACCGACTGATGTTATAAGGGAAAAGCAGATGTGGTCATGAATGGTTCTATATTACCCAACCAGAAAACTTGTAAGGCCCGTGCACAATATTGAGACGTCATTTTTTTTTCTTAGAGCCGGGCCAAACGTACCAAGGAAGTTAGATGCTAAACTAAAGCTCCAATATGTTGGTCGACAAATGAATGTCCCGAAGTTTTTGTTACGGCTTAAGTGTAGCCGGCGGAGCAGACGGTGCAAAGCAGTGGATGTGGTGGGAGGGGAGGAGGGAAGGCGGGGGCTTTTCATAAATCGTTTCATTAGGAATAATAAGTTGTAGGACCTTTTTAACCGTTCAGGCCTATTTTTCCACTAAGCAAGACAGACGATCTGACGTTGAAGCAATGGCGCGTCTAGGGTGTAGACATTCCCCTTGTTTCAGTGGGAGCGCAATCGACATCTTAAGCTAAAAGATCTTAGACTGAGCTGGAAATCAAAGGAAACAAGAGTATTGATTACTTGAACATTTAGACAAGAGGTCTAGAAGGAAATTAGTCATTGCGAAGGATTCTTTGGAAACTTTTAATTGGGATATTTGCTTGAATTTGGCTTGGTTCTCCCCGGTTTTGAAAACCCTCGGCGGCTTCTAATAATAAGGCCCCATTACAGCCTTAAACTCCGTGCAAACGGGCGCAACAATTGCCAACATTGGTGGGAGAAATAGGTTCGGCAGATGTTGGATAGTGTTGCCAGTGGTGTGCAAACCGATGCAACAACTCCCAACAGTGTAAACACGTGCAGTGGATTATGGGAAGGATACGACCCGTAAACTTACAAATTCGGCTTCCATCTTGTTTTCAACATGTAAATGCGTTTCTATTTCCATGGAGACCCGTATATGTATCATACGCGTGCCTTGCCCCGACAGTGTTGGAGAGCTGTGCAAACGGATCCAACAGTTTTGCCCTGCGCTTCGGCGATCTCGGAACTGTTGCTAGTTGCGAGTTGTTTGCTAAAAATTGTGTCCAGTTTCAAACTTCGCGCAGCAACTCCCAACAACACGCAAAAACATACAACAGGGTGTGCAAACGGAAGCAACATGTAACGCCTAACAACGTTGGGAGATTTTGGCCACCAATGTTGCGTCCATTTGCACGGAGCCTTTAGCGTTATGATCCCCGTAATAAATATCAGGCCTTTTTCATCTATCGCCTCGCTCTGTCAGAAGCATGAATTTCAAAGATTCCATCACCCAAGAGTAAGATTTACCCAAATTCAGCGTCAGAAAAGTGTCTATGTTTAAACCCAGTTTTGCGGGAAAATAAACAATAGACCAAATCGGCAAACTCAATGTTGTACCCAATTCGAACCCTTTGCGATTAAAACGTTTTGTTTCAGGTATTTCCATATCATTTAAATGTGAATGCTACATTATTATGCAACTACAATAAACAAAGAATCTTAATCCCGATTTGGCCCGTTGCTTATTTTCCCGCAAAACTTGATTTTAAAATAGACACTATTCAGACGCTGATGGGGAGAAACCTGATACCAGATTGTTACTCTTGTGTAATGGACTCTTGGAATTACTTTTATTAAGGAAGCACTAAAATTCCTAATTTTTTTGGAAAGGTTTTCCGATGCAACTCAGTTTATTGACCTCAAACAGAAGGGTGAATGTCCACTGGAATCTGTGGACGTCATTACTGTCTTGAAGTTTCACGCTGAGTTCCGAAGGAGTGCAGGTGATATTGACTCCTGCGAGATCCTGCACAAGCTGTGGATCACAAAAAGAGGAGTAAATTAGAGTTATCCATTGGACATTTTTAGAGACTAGCTGTTGGTAATTGCCACGTATTGATGCAACAACGGGTAAAAAGGTGGAAAGAATTCAAAGGTCTTAAGGACTGTCCACAATTTCCTTGCCATTTATTTTATGGCATCACCATCTGGCGGGTTAATCATCCTGGGGCCTATTTCTCAAAAGCCCCAAACATTATTCGGGCCCGAAAAGCAATTCATCAAACTATGATTTGCTGCTTCTGAAAAAATTATCTTTGCACATGTTTTCGAAACCAGTAAAAACAAACACTTGCAACTTCATAACTAGACACGTTTTCCTTTTGAAGGCACAAAGCGTTTTATGTCACCCGAAATACGCCCAAAAACTTTCTGGACTTTCGAGAAACCATTAATGCGATTGACTACCACTGTAACTTAAGAAAGGTTTTGGCCAAAAAAAAAAAAAAACAGGATTAGCAACAATCGGGTTTTGGCACTGAGTTTGACGTATAAAACTTGCCAATCGTGCTGTCTATCCATTAAAATACTACCCAGGCGCAGGAGGTGGCATAAGCACAGCTGAGTGTGTTCACTTGCGGGTCGATATTGGTCGAAAGAGCGTAGTTGCATGAGGGGCAGTCCTCCCAACTGGCTTTTTACATACTCATTTTTTTACTGATTACTTACATCTTCCGGGGGTCCTTTCAAGATTGCTGATGTTAATTCAATGGAAACAATTTCTTCACTGTCTTTAAGGACTTTCATCCGTTTTTCCCCCTCTTTTCGTCGGTATTCTTGTTCCCATTCTTTTATTTCCTTGCTGCTATGGGCAAAGATACATCCTCGCCCAAACCTGCACCGTTCTCGAGTGTAGCAACTAAGCAAACAATAGAGAACATATAAAAAATTCTGACTAAGTTATCATTATTGCAACCTTTTAAAAAACCTTGCATGTTCTCTTAAGCTCTTGCTAATGCAGATATGAAACATTTAAAATAGGCGTAAAACTGAAGTGAAAGTCGCAGGACACGCCTGCATCATCAGGAGCTGCGAGAAAGGAGCCCCTCCCTGAGCAGATTCTAGGGGTAGTAAAATGGAATGAACAAGTGTCAGTTAGTCTTAACGGCGGTGCCTTTTAATTCAAAGGTATTTTTGCGCGGTTTACTGAATATGCGGGAAAAGCAGATCTTAACAAGTGTTATTGAAATGTAAAAAGAAAATTGGGGGTAACCACGCATTTTTCGAAGATAATTAATCAACAATATTTGTAAAGAGCTGTAAAATACAAAGCAATGTATGGCGTTCTTTGCCAAATTGAATCTTAATTATCTCTGAAAAATGCATGGTTACCCCCAATTTTCTTTCGGGATACCAAGAGCACTTGCTAAGTTCTGCTTTCTCCGCATTGTTTTGAAACGCGCAAAAATATCCCTGTATTAATAAGCACCGCGGATAGGTAATCCGAGTATCTCGAAATGCGCAGAACGTATGCGCAATAACAATAGTGGGCACCGTTCTTAACTGTGGTGACTCAGGCAAATCCACGTAGACAGGCACCGTTCAACGCACGCGCAACAACGGCGGCGATTTATCAAAACCGTATGGAAACCACAAAGATACCTTCTGCATAACTTGTAAACGCCATTTGTCACTCCAGGAGGGGAAGGTCTATACTGCAAGCGTGTATTAGAAAGGGTTGCCTCTGTGGTTGCCTTCCCAGGCGATCCAGTCAGAGTTTCTCGTGGAGTAGGGAGAGCTATGAAAAAAACAAGAAAGGATGAGTTGGCTTTGATATAGGTTGACTTTTGAAAAGAGTCGTTTAAACTCTCTAGATCCTTCTTAAGAGTAGCCAAATGTTGTGAAGACAAATTAAAGATGTTATTTTGTGGGCAGCTCTTAAATATACAACTTTAAATAAATCATCACTTCATCTGTTGAAGTAAATGAATAAGATATACAATTGAAATTAACTGACCTCTTTCTCTTTCTAAAGTCCACATGAGCTGTTCATCCTCTCCGTGAGCAAACGAGCACGGTAATCTTAAGCAGAGGACGTTCATGGAGTATTGCCGACACACTGTGAACGCCACATTGGCAGGGACCTTCTTTGGATATGGCCTAATTATCTGCCAGTCTTTGTTGCTGTCATTCCATATTGCATACTCTAGTTTTGACCGGTTCTCGCACCCTTTGCAGGCTTTAACCATTTCATTTACGCTAGCTGGTCGCTTGCTATTCTTGTGAAGGAAGTGTTTGCAAACGACAACCACATTCTTTGGTATCCTTCTACAATCACTAACCAAGTCAGGTGATTGCTCTGTGATATTTTCAAAAGATGACACATGGTTGCTATGATTGCGACTGGTTTCAGAAAAAAGAGTAGCTGTAGATCTCCCTGTTGGGTCGGAACTCCATGCAGACGAAGCGATACTCTGCATGACGTCTGTTTGACTCTTTTCCTTCAATACCTCATTTTCGCTTGTGTCTTGTGACTGGGTTACGTTGGGTGTTGTGCATCTTTGAGTGTCGGAAGAAATATCTTCTGCATTGTCACGGGACAGCTTTATGGCAGGTGCTGTCAGGCTTATTTGTGAAACACCTTTTCCGGAGGCCTCAACAGGCGTGGACCGAGCAGAAAAGATCGGAACATATGAATCAGAGTTTTTCAAGGAAACGTCTTCTAAGCCAGGGAATTCGTTCAAACTCGACAGGGACAGGCTTGAAGAGGCTGTTGAAGCATTTTTCTGGCGTTGGTTGTCTGCGATCTGTTCTGGAAAATGTGAAGTGGCAAAATCCCCAGTTGACATGGACTGCATTGTCTGAAATCGCTTAGCTGCAATAATTTGTTGAGGTGTCGGAAGGGCTGTCGAGATTAAAGAAACAGGTTTGTGAGATGATACCTGACGATAACGTTCGCTTCCAGCTAATGTCGATTGAGTGCTGGGCGTAACGTAGAAACAATACTACTCTTCAATGAACGAAATGAATTATATATTGAACTGCGGATATGAAATCAAGTGAAGCTATGACCCTTGCAGTTATGAATGCAATTTTAGCAATTGCCTAGAGGAGCCTGAAAGCCTAATTTTTCAGGCTTCCCTAAGCAATAATGCTAAAATTGCGTTCATAGCTGCGAGGATCATAGCTTCACTTGAATACTACTCTTGCACCATCGACCTTTCATTGCTTATTACTCTGCTCCAATGTGCTTTATACAGACAGCTTTAATTAAAATCAAACAAGACTCTCTTGAATAAACAAGAGAAGCAAAGATACTCACTTCCTTGGCGTTCCATTGTCCACATAGCGGATTCCTCTTTGCCATGAGGAAAGGTGCATGATTCCTTTGGACAAGGCCTGTGTGCCGCAAAATGTCGGCACACATCCAAAGTGACTTTTGGTGGGACCTTAGAAGCAGGATATGGTCTTATTGGTCGCCAATGATACGTAATGGTGTTCCAGACAGCAAACCGTAAAAGGCTGTGCCTCTCAGAATGTTTACAAGTGGCACAGATTCTCGACGACGGAGCAGGTTGTCCTCGCAGACAGTGTTCACATACTACAAATACATTTTCAGGAATCGTATTAAGGAGCGGTCGTTGGTCATAATTGAGGTTTGGTAAATTGATGCTAGTATCAGTGAAATGTGTGGAAGAGCTAACAGTGGTTAAAGCTGTTGTCGGCGGTAAACAGGATGAGCCTGTATTGGAGTAATTGCTGAGAGGAAGCCCTTGGTACGATTGCTTGGAGTTAATGGTCGTTGACTGTTGACTTTGTGAGGTAGTTGGAAGCGACGACTTCAAACACGTTACCTTTGAGCCATTCCCAACAACAGAGTAAGACGTAATTATGGAGCCCTGACCTGACATTTGTGACAAACGATTTTCCCGGGTTGAGAATTCCTCAAAAGTCGGGGAATTTGGTGCTTTACTTGAATTTTGATTTTTTATTCCTTTCTTTTCGTGATCTGCACGGTTCATTTTTATGATCTTGTCAGAACTTGACTGGGGCGTTAGCATTGACTGTGAATGCAAAATGTCTCTTTTTCCGGCTGAAGCTGTTTGTGGAAGCTGGCTTTCCAACTGGGTCTTGGGGTATGTCGCAGGTGGCTTACTTGTACTTGCTTTTGAAGACTGGCCAAGTGTACGCCGAGAGCGTCTTACTTCAGTAAACCCATCAGATAATGCGTCTTCCTCGTCACCAATAACAGCCGCCACAAGCACTCCAGAAGGTAATCGAGAAAAAGAGTATCCCAGGGTTATGTCGGTTCCTAAATTGACTGAGTGCGTGTCTCTAGAATTGTCGTCCGCTGAAATTTCATCAGATGACTGGGGTTGGGTGTTTGGTAGTGGTGTCTGATCTGCAAACATTGGTAAGTTCGCATGTTAGTTACAAGAGCAAGTTTTGCTCTCTGGCAGAGACAAATAAATAAGGTAAGGGTGACTGTCTAGACACATTTCCGGAAACTGAATGTTAAACCCTCTCCGATCTTTGGTTTACTCCCCTTAGAACACAGCAATTTGCACAAGTGAATTAAGAAATGATTTTCTGAAGACTCTGTGGTTCTGTAACTTCTGGAAGAGGGTTAAAACCGAAGTCTGCACAAACGGGAGTTTAGATGATGAACTACAGTAACAACATACAGTAGCAGTCCTTTCAAATGTCTAGCTTCATCGATGATCCTTGTCAGTGACGGCTTAAAGTTGTGAGTTACAGAAAATGTAGGGTAAGGAACTATTTAAACGAGGTCGAGATAGTAAGATGTAATAATTGGTAGCCTGTGGCGAGTCACTCTACCTTGTTTTACCTGAACTAGAAGCATGTTCCGGTTTCTGTCTTGCCGCTTTTTTCTTCTCTTTCTTCCTCGTTTTCTTGCGCTTGTTTTTCTTTCTTTTGTTTTCAACCTTTGCTATAATGACGGGAGAGATGAGCTGAATTACATAAAACTTTAGTACGGTTTGGACATCAACACAAAATCGCCTTAAAAAATTGGCAGTGGAGACACGACTTTCAAAAAAAAACTTTAACAGACATTAGGGGGGTTAAGCACGCGCGTTTTTGAGTCATGGACGGCAACCGGAAGCCAGCTGTTTTACCTTTTAACTTGTCTTCACATAACCATATTATAACCACATTTACATTGCCAAATATCTTTTCTCCATTAGAGAAGATTAGTATAAAAATCTGAGAGACACCTCTGTCCCGGCACGCGAAATGTTCTCTTCCCGTTGCCGTCTGCGTCTCAAAAACGCGCGTGCGATAGTGCGATGTAGCACAGCTAGGAAAGAATGTCCAGTGTTATTGAAAAAAGGTGACAAGTACCTCTGACTTACTAACCGAGTTCGAGGTGCGTGCTGGAAGTTACAGACGGATAATTGTTTTCGCGCTTGGGCCATAAATTAAGGGGAAAAAATGAGGTTCTGTAACTTACAGTACGGAACGAGAAAACGAGATTAGTAAGATATGTATTGTATCTCCGAGGTAATCGGAAGCGCAGGAAAGGAACCTATAGCTAGTGGAAGTCAAGCGGAACCTTCAAGTGCCACTTATGATTGGCATGCGTCAAAATCCAAAAAAACGAATAAATCTTACAGGCTTTTGAAACTGTTGCTTGAAAGATTCAAACAATTTTACAAGTTTATTTCGCATAAACAACAAGAACACGAGAGACCCAGGAATGGTCAGAATTGAGCAGGGGAGATCTATGCGACAAAAGAGAAAAAGCTTACCATAATAGTCGGTTTTCCCATTTCCTCCTTCATCATACTTTACCGTTTCCTCAGGTACTGTGGAAGAAATAATGTCACTGTAAAAAAATTTAAAGGAAATAGCCCCTCATAAAATCAAAAGACAAGGCAATTAATCAAACTTCTACCAGTTTCTGCTGAAGTGACAAATTTATCCTCTTCTTCGTCTGTACCCCGCTTCTGCTGATGCATAAAAAAAGAGTCTTTGTTTTCAACAACGTATGGCAACGTATTGTGAATCTGTTGCAAGAAACTATGAAAAGTTCTTAGCAACAGTTACTGCAAAAAGAAAGCCTCTGTCTCCAAAATTAAGGAGCCAAGTGGAATAACTTGAGTGGAGATCCTCTTGAATTCGGGACTTGGATCCCTAACACCTGCGCGATTCCAGAGAAGTGCTCTCCTGATTGTGCTCTGAGGATGGTGCATGCTGGCGACCTTTGAGCACTGCCTTTACACTTGCAGGTAGTCATAAGTAATGTGATCTCAAGACGATTATATGAACGTAAACTGAATATAAGGGTCTAGGATTTGGAAACTTCGATTAGCACATCTACTATGGGTAGGGCCAGTCATGACAAGCATAAAAAGATGGCCTGCCACAATCTGTAACCCTCTCCCAGACTGTTCTTGGAAAACGTTGTTTGACTTAGTAGTGGTAAGGTAAGAGATGGCTAAGCTTTTGCAAGAGGCAAAGCTCAGGATACAAGGACACACAAAAGACGAGGTCTAGAAATTTCAGTGAAGAATAATTCTATGCTCTACCTTTTCTACGGCCTTGGATACAGGTTTGCTAGCCCTCTTGTCTTCTTGCCTTCCTTCATAAGATGGGTCCAAGTGCGATCCAGCCTAGAAAGTTAGAAGAGGATAGAGCATTGATTGACTGAAGGCATTCTCATTCGTGAGGCATTCTCATCCGAGAGGCATTCGAATTAAATAACTTGTGGTTTACTCCGTAATTAATCTTCTGTCAACAAAGAGGGGTAGTAGGATTAACGTTTCATTTTTCGAATTTAGTCTTGATGACATACCAATAACATAAGTTTCTTTCAGTTGAGAATGTCATTTGAGAACAACCCATTTTGTTTCCTTTTAATCACATGAAAACGGCAAAGCTCGTCTTTGCGAACACGACCTATAGCTATGGCAACGCGGAAAGGTTCTTTACACTTTTCTTCCTGTACAGAACCTTCACTTGTTACATTAAAGGAAACGTTTTTGAGTGTTAAGCAATGCAATCGGTCAGTATAAAACGTGTACTGCGGACCGGGTATAAAATACGGAAGTGAGTATAAAACGCCGACTGTGGACTGGGTATAAAACGCGGGAGGCAGACTAGGTATGAAACAACGACTGAGTATCAAAAAACGGAGTATATAACAAAACTAGGATTGCACTGGCCCAGATTCGGATTAAAAAAAAAAAGGCATTGAGTCCTCTTATTCCGTGTCAAAATAGTATCACGTACACTGAAATGCTCAGTTACAACATGGAACGGGCTAGCGAAAGTGAGAGTAGAGATTTTATCTCAAAATTGAAAAATTAAACGAGACTGGCCTGTAAGTTGAAGTTTGACTGTAATTCTTTGAGTCACCTACTGCCACAAGGGATTACAAGAGATTGCATCACGCATGCCTACGTCGGTCTTCAAAGCTCGAAATGTGAATGTTGCTAAGCCAGGAGATGCACCACGTTCTCTCTAGTACTAGGTGTTGCTGTAACCATTTAGCAAAGGGATGATGAATTAACACTGTGCTAGGGAGGTTTACTCTAGCTCACGGTGGGCTTGTGATCCCTTAGGGTAGTAGGTGACTTATAGAGTTACAATCAAACTTCAACTTCCAGGTAAGTCTCGCTTAATAGACCATTTTCGAATTCTCACGGCTGGACTGGATCTAGCATGAAATGGAGGCTAATGCGGGCAAATTAATTTCTATGTTAAAAGATTTGCCTGCATTTGCCTCCATTTCATCCTAGAAGCAACTTCGTTCTCTGAAGATATTCTTTCAGGTGAGTTAAAACACCAAGGAATTGATCGTTAGGGTAGGTGCGTAAGTGTACAGATGGCACTTAATTATATATTGGTCTGCTTTGTTTAATTAAAACTCTTTCCCCTAGAACCCCTTGGCATTGATGCGAATTCGCATCATTCTTGAAATAATGTGCTCCAGGAAGGAAAACTCAAAGGAAGTTTCTCCCTCTTTCTGTACTCTTTGCCTAGGAAGTGCAGACTCTGTCCTCTTTGTGCTGAAACACCTGCAATTACCATAGTTGTTTTCAGAGTCAGGGATTTCAGGCTTAGTTGAGTTGGCTCAGGAAGTGCCGATGAATAACGCAGGACCAGATGTACATCCCATGTACCGTGGCACAAGTGGATTTTTGCCTTGAAAATACCTTTCATGAAGCGGGAGACAATAGGATGGCTAACCATGTTCACCCTGTCAAGAGGGATAATGATAGCAGATAAAGCACTATTGGCTGTGTTATGGTGGTGTATGATAACCCTCGTTCATGCAAACTGATCAGGAAATCCAATACTTTCTTGTTAGATGGATTGCACGAATCAATTTTCCATTTATTGTTTTGGGGTCCCATTTGACCGTGATTGTAGGAAAATGTCGGTAGCTTTGCTCGAAATCGTTCTCTGCTGGAGAAACTCCCTGATACTTTGCAAGCCAGTAGTTGTAGCTTTCTGCTGAGAGGGTGAATTGCATTGCTGTGCGGCAGGTACAACAGACTGTCCGACTGGGGAAGAAGAAGTGTAAACCAGGGATGTGTTGTTTGTATTACAACGAGAACTCCTGTTGACTGTTTGTAGACACTTGGCAATGAGACTAATAAGGTGGAAAGACATAAAAATAATGAAAAGGGCATTGAAAAACTGTGCCCCAGGGTCAGGTCTTCATGACACATATTTTGCAATCTTACAATAAGTCTAGAGGCAAACAAGTCAATTTTAAACATCTACCATCCTGTCTGTACAGCATTAGAAAATCTGTTGAGATAATGACCATTCTGTTGACTCTTTTGGTGCTCTAGATTTCCCTTCTGCTGGAATGTTGTCAGACCCTGGAATGTGAGGGGCACTAAGCCAAATATTGTGGCGTATGCACTAGTCCCATACAATGGTTGCTATGCCTATGCATTGTAAGGATATGATGCCGCCCATTGCATTTATATATGATACTGTAGATCATCTGACTGAACAAGTATGTGTCTCCCACTACAGTCAACACAAAGGGATTGTAATCCCAAAAGAACAGCTTTCAGTTCAAGATAATTTATGTGATTTCTTTGTTCCTCATAATTCCAAAAACCCCTATAGAGGTTTCTTGACATACTGCTCCCCACCCTACGTTTGATGCATCGGTTTTTTAAATGAGGTCAGGGTTCGCATGGCCAAAGGGGTTTTGATCCAGTCAGAGTATTATTTGCCAACCACGTCAACTCTTCTCTGGACTGGGTAATGAAAGTGCCGTTATTTGTATGGAGTGCCTTGATTTGACATTAATGCATTTTAGAAAACCCCACAGCTGGAAAACTTGAAACAAGGAGCAGTAATCTTTCACAAGCAGATCTAACTTCCCTAGCTTAAGTCTCAGTGAGGGTCACTCTCATGTTAAGTACAAATCCCACAGACTTCTCAGGGTGCATGCGATCCGTGAAGCCAACGTTTTGAAACAAACAAACATTATCCTCACATTTCTGTGGCAAGAATAACAATTCTGCCCAGTGAATAGAGAGTCATCAAGGTGCCCCACACAAATATGCCCGATGGATCGCAAATAAGCATAAACAGGCTTGAGAATTCTCGTGAAATTGCGGGGTACAGATGATAACCCATTTGGTAAGCATGTGAATTAATACTTCCCTTTCCACTCAACCATGAGTGGGAAGGGAACAAAAAATTCAAAAATTCATTTTCGCAACAAAACATTTATTTTGCGAATAGGTAAAAATATCACAATGTCTAAATATCACAATGGCATCTCCCACTGAGGTCCTTCAGTTTCTTGATTTCGAAACATAAAGCTGGTGACCCACGAAGGACTCCATAAATTAATTACTTTCGTGTCTTACCTCAGACAAATACGACATAAAGCCGTTTTGCAATTCCAACTAAAACCTTGAACTATTGATCGTCGGTTTGAGCAGCCTAAAACAATCCGCGTCTTTATACACAACGTCGTCGTATCGTTTCATTCTTGTCATCAGCCTGTCGCCATTTCGTTGTTCTTTGCCCTTTTCACAGTGTTTTGTACTCAGTCCGCGTTTTGTGCCCAGTCCGCAGCATTCAGTCTGCATTTTATACTCTCTGGGTCCGCAGTCCGTAGTCTGCGTTTTATACTGACTGGTTAAGCAACAAAGACTGTGGAGATTGTCTCCTCAAATCTCTCTCCAGAAGTAAGCTCCCGGGCGCTTTCCAGAGGAATTGGTCAGAATTAAGCGAAGTGCTCTGCAGACGCAGAATTAAGCGAAGTGCTCTGCTGACCCCCAGTCCATGGACTACCCAAATGGACTACCCTAAAAATACTATTTCGAATAAGTACTGTTGATCTATGTGTAAGCAGCAAACTTAAGCCTCAACACCTATTTTAAACAGCATTGTTCAACAGTATTTAAGTCTAAGCACCCATTTTAAAAAGGTTAGCTTACGTTACATGAAGTAATCGGCCATCACAACAGTAATCGAAAGCTAACCTTTTTGAAATGGGTGCTTAGACTTAAATACTGTTGAGCAATCCTGTTTAAAATGGGTGTTGAGGCTTAAGTAAGCACTATTTGAGATGCTGCTTACACATGGATCAACAGCATTCATTCGAAATAGTATTTTCAGGGTAGTCCATTTGGGTAGTCCATGGACTGGGGTCAGCGAAATGTACCGACCCAATATATTTAGTCATTTTATTAATATCATTCACTCAACGGAAAAGGCACGACGTCAAAAAATCGGATATTACAAATCTCCTCATCATGTCGCTTCAAAATTGGCGGGAATTTGCATTATTTTAATTGCAAGGATTAATTTAGGCTCGATTACCAGCTGCTGTTTCGGGAAATAAGCCAGCCAAGACGAAGGGGGCGATGAGGTCGACTGAGAGCTGAGGCGGCCGAAGATTTTGTTGATGATCGCCGGTTGAATTCAAACTCACAATGATCATGCGTTTAACCACAAACTTAAGCTCGTATCACCTAGAAACTTCGGACAGACGTTTTTAGCATTGTTATGTAATTACTGTTTTGTTAAAATCAATGTTTTGGAATGTCTAATCCCATTTTCCTGCAACTATTAAGTTAAATTATATTTGAATTTACGTCACAGACACATCTGTCGCTGACGCGTCCAGGCGTCTCTTCTCGGGGAGGCTACCCAAACTCGAGTGAGCGGTGGAAATCAAGTAAATAATCTCACTAAAAGTGCCTTTTGAAAGGTGTCCTCGCTGTACGAAACCGTGGAACCTTTAATGGAGGAATCATAACGGTTCAAAGTCGGCAAAATTGTCATACATTCACTATAATTTAACACGTAAATGCATGGCTTTCTCTTACATTATGTAACACACTACAAGTAGCGTAATCAAGCCTCTGACTTATAAGTTAGTCAGATACATACTGTGTGACTCTGTAGAAGTCCCATAGATATTAACCACTTTCTTTTGTCAACGTTTTGCAGCAAGATCCTGTCATTTGAGCCTGTAGTAAATCTAGTAAGAATTGAATACAATGTAATAGTAATAGGTTGTTTCTCAGCATAATACCATACATGTATGATCTTGAAATTATCACCAATTGTTGTCGTTTTGTAGGTCCCACAGAACGTGACATTCTAGCCAATCCAGATGAAACTGTGGATTATTTTCTCCCAATAGAGAAGATGAAAACAACTTATTCAGATTTAAATAGTGCCAAGAATATGATACTCAATCACATCACCTGCCATTCTCGTGTTGATGTTATGCCAAAATAAGCAACATTTAAAATCTCTACTGCATAACTATGTCTACGACACTTGAAGTGAGTTCAATGAAAGCATCCAGTTTTCAACTAGTCTTACCCTGGTCCAAAATCTAGTTTACTAATGAGGCTGATAGTGGCATCTAGGCGAACCGTCGCGGTGTGCAACTACTGGCTTTTAACAGCCCTCGCTAATGTAAATTCTAGTTTATTAATGAGGTTGACAGTGGCATCCAGGCGTATCATCGGAGCTGGTATGCAACTGTTGGCTTTGAACAGTCCTACCCTATTAGTTTACTTATGAGGCTGGCAGTAGCATCTATCCATTTCCTGAGGTTCGGTTCGTTAAAAACGTTTCCTGTTTTATCTGAAAAGTTGAATATCTTTTGCCAGGACTGAGGTTGTTGACTAGTTAGATGACTTGACAGAGATCTTCCGGCTCTAACCGTTTTATGGCAAACACTGTGACTCGTTGAATAAAGCAATCGGTCAGAGTAGAAATTTTGGAGAATTGCACAACAGTTAGAATGTTTCATACTCAGCATTTGAATTTGCTCGATGCTCAACAGTGTGTTAAAATCCACTCAAAGGAAATACAAAGAACAACAGATGCTTTCAAACCACGAAATTGAGAAATGCACCCGAAATGGTGACAGCTTTACAAACCAAGGAAAAGAGTTTTTATTTGCGTCACTTTACTGCATAACTGATTTCTTACTTATGAGTCTACTCCGCGTCATATTGAAAGCTTTTTCGTTGTAATCATAATTGCACGGATATGCCTAAATATCGAAAGCCATTAATTGAGGAGAAAAAAAGCGCTCTGAACTCGGGAAAAAGACTGAAGAAAGAAAGAAAATTAAAATTACAAATGCGAATACAGAGCAAGCGGTTGAAAAATGTGTGAACGCCAGCAAAAAACTCAGAAAGCTGGATTCCATCATTTCCAGTCTGCGGTTGAAAAATTCTGGTAACGTTATAACATTTCTGAGGCTTTGCGGTTTCTAAAATACCGACCACCTGACGTCAGTCCTTCGTTTTTCCCACGGCCGAGAAAAGGAAAAACCTGAAGAAAGTTTCCACCTGCCTCTTATTTCCTCGGAAAAGGCTGTTCCTGGGTTAGCCGTAATAACTTCGGCTGGTTTTACTCGCCGTCAACAACGTCTCGTGCTTTTCTCTTTGGGGAGGGCAACAGAAAATAGCGTCACGAGATCGGTATGTTCGGAACCGCAGACCCACAAAAAAAAGTTATCACGTGATCAGAATTTTTAACCGCAGACTGAAATCAACGGTCCGTGTAGTGGGCTGAAAAAAAGCCCCTCATTACCAAACGAACTCAACGGTCGCCGAGTCGTCTTCAAAGTTTGTGAGGATCTTTTTCATCGTTTTATCGTTTCGTTTAGGACACTAACAGCCGCCTGGCGTCACTGGCAAGGCTTCGCTTGCGCGACTGGCGGATTGAAATGAAAGAAATACCTTTGCCCGTGAATTCCACGGTGGAATTTTAGCCGGGGGAACATTTTAACCGGGAATATTTGACTCCATTTGGTGGGCTCCTGAGAATCCGAATTTGGGAAAAAAAAAAAACCTCACAGGAAGGAAGCGACCCACAATGCTTTTTAATTGCGAAATGTTTTCGTAAATTATCTTCTCATGTCTTTTATCGGGATTCTCATACAAATCCTTATATCCCCTCACACTGAGCTTGGGCGCCTGGGCTTTGGGGAGAAATCCTCGGAAGAAGGTCTTGTCGATGCCATTCAGAATTACGGAAACATAAAACATAAAATTGTAGTAGAAGAGGACATTGGTGTCGTGTTGCTTCCACGATGGTATTCTGCACGATGGAATACACGCTGAAACTAGTACTAAAGCCTGGTTTACACTGCGACATAAGCGTAAGCATAAGCATAAGCATATTTAGCAAAAGCTGTGTAATCCTGGAGTGACATAAGCATAAGCAAAAGCATAAGCACAAGGAACCGTTTCCATTTTCTTAAGCTTATGCTTATGCAACTCAGTCCTTGCTTCTGCGACAAATCGCCAGAAACAAAATTCTCGGTCCCCTGGTTACAAATTTCCGAGTCTCGTTGTTCTTTCCTCTTTCGAAAAATATTCCTTACCCAAGAGGACCTCTTCAGTCTGTTTTCTCGTTCTTTCTCATGTCGCCCTCGTCTTCTTCAACGAAGTAAAAGTATTAAAAGTAGGAGGAGAATTTATTCTTCGACCGCCATGTTGGAAACGTTCCTCGTCCCATCCTCCAGCGAGTTTTTTTCTGGAGCTAATTGCGCTTCCGTAGCGAGTTTCTTTTCCGGAACAAACTGCGCTTGCGTATGTCACTTCTCTTATGCTTATGCAACATGTGTGAACTTCGTTATGCTTATGCTTATGCTTATGTCGCAGTGTAAACCAGGCTTAAAAATACACTTACCGAAAGCTAGCCAATGATCATTTTTCCAGTTTCTTTTATGGTGTGTAAGACTAAAGTTTTTGTTTCTCGAACAATTTAAACCTGCCATTTATTTCCTACTCAGTGTTCACCGTTTTCTGCTTCCGTTTAAACTCAAGCATGCGCAATAAGACCTCAACCCCACGTTTTCTGGGAAAATGGAGTCAATTATCCCAGAGTCTCAACCGCTCAACCGCTGACCAAGAAGCCCGAGAACTCTGGGTCCGAGATTGCGTGAAGGCAGATTTTAACGTCATTGGCTTTCAAAGCGTTAATTCAATTCTATACTGAATTTCACGTATGAAAGGAATGCGGGGACAAGAACCCCGCATTCCGACAAGATACTTCAGACAAACTCCGCTGCGTCTCGTCATAAGGTGCAGGCCAAGAACGTTCCAAGAAACCGTATTCGACATGAAAAAATGTCATTTAAGACCACCTTGAACCGCGCATTTTTAAATTATCTAAGGCAAAATGGAAGCAAGACAAAATCATGTGCCGATATCCTACCCCTATATAATATCTTCAATAAAGCCTGATTGGCAACCAATATAGGCAGCACAGACAAAGGCAAGTTCAATTTTAAAACTCCGACCGCTTTTAGCTGAAATAGAGTCGAATGAAAACGAGGGACGACGAGGGACGAGGGAATGAAAATATCGTGGCTATAAAAATGATCCAAGTGATCTGACCATTTTGATCCATTACTACCGTGAGGCATTTACTACAATTACCTGACACTTGACAGATTGATGATCCCCTTTATTGGTTGATTCGCCAGTTTAATTTCTTTATTAAGGTTTTCGGTTTTCCAGCTGGATCAATACGTTACCATACAATAATTTTAATGTTAGAAAGGAAACCTGGACATTCACTGTATCAAATGTTATCTTCCACTTAGAGAGCCCTAACAGTGGCTGGTCAGGAAGAATAGCTCTTGCTACAAGATACCCTAACTCTTTCCAACTCTATAAACGAAATTTACTTATGAAATAATTTCTATCACTGTAAGGTTACTATTTTTCAAGTCTTTTTCTTTCTTCCTATTTGAATGAAAGTTACTGGGGTTCATA
>NC_090890.1:6317513-6322513 GCF_036669925.1 Montipora capricornis
CTTGGATGAACGTGTCTGTTTCCAGCGAACTGACATCTTCAATGTGTACTGCTCGGCTGTTGAAGCATACGAATATGCAGCCATACACTTTGACTGTACTGCGGCTTCGTTTAACGTAAAACGGTCCGAAAAAATCCAGACCCGTGTACGTGAACGGAGGCTGGTAGGGTATTAGCCTTTCTTTGGGAAGATCAGCCATAACCTGTTGGAGAGGAGGCGCGTTACGTTTGCGGCAGCTCAAACAACTACTTAGGATCTGACGCACGAGAACTCTTCCCTTTAAGATCCAGAAGCGCTGACGGATTACGGATAGCACATGTTCACGACCTGCATGGCCCAGGACACGATGGTAGTAGCGAACTATTAAAGCGGAAACGTGATGGGACCTTGGAAGGATCATTGGGTGTGCGGCCTCAAAGGCAATTGGGGCCCGGTGAATTCTACCGCCAACACGTATCACATCGTCAATTAAGATAGGACTGAGATTGGCTAACTTGCTGTGACGTTTCACTTGCCTGCCTTCCTTTAAACACAAGCACTCCTCGAGGAAATGCTGGCGCTGAACTAACCGCACGATTTCTCGACCTGCTTGCTGCAATTCCTCCAACTTGAGTGTACTTGACGTGAGATACTGACGAGTTTCCTTTCGAACTCTCTTCACAAAACGTAGGACCCATGACATAACTCTCAGTAGGCGGGACCACGAAGAATAGCGTTGCAGCGAGAGGTCAAACTGTGGTGCATATGAGGTAAGCATAACAGTCGATGACTTCCGTACTTCCACATCGTCATCTTGGAGATCCTCTACTGGTACATTGGGCCATGTATGCTCAGGTTCCCAAAGGAACTTGGGACCCAACCACCAGCGACATCCAGCGTGAAAAAACTGAACACTAACACCTCGTGACCCATCATCAGCGGGGTTTATGACACCGGGAATATGATGCCACTGCCCTGGGGAACTTGTTTCATGAATTTCGGCAACACGGTTAGCGACGAAGGTTTGAAAACGCCTTGTCACGTTTTTGATATACTGCAAAGATGTCATTGAGTCGGACCAAAAGAAGGTTTGACCCACTGGTAGATCAAGTTCCCTTAATATTATCTTGCTCTGACGAGCTGCTAATACTGCGGCTTGAAGTTCAAGGCGAGGGATAGTCCACTCGCTAATTGGCGCATTGCGAGTCTTTCCCATAACAAAGGAACAATGAATCACTCCTTTCTCATCGGCGAAACGCAAATATGAAACTGCTGCGTAACCGCGTCTGGACGCCTCTGCGAAGTTGTGAAGCTGAACAGTTGATGAGTTGCGAAGTGACTGAACCTTGTAACACCTTGGGATGCCAATGGTGATGACACGTGGTAGCTCCTCTAGCCAAAGTTGCCATTGTGAGAGGTACGGTTCCGGAATTTGTCGATCCCAAGGGAGTTTATCTCTCCAGAGTTCCTGCAGCAGAATCTTAGCGGAGAACACAAAAGGCGAAAGGAATCCTAGCGGATCAAACAGCGAACTAACTATGAAGAGCACCCCTCGCTTAGTAGGCGGTTTTCCTGATTGTGAAGCTTTAAACTTGAAGGTGTCCGACTGGGCATCCCAGAACACACCCAATGCTCGCTCTAATGGTAACTGATCTAGATCCAAGTCTAGCGATGGATTTGCTCTCAACTCTGGTGAGATAGATTGCAATACTTCCCGGCTATTGCTCGCAAACTTCGTGAGACGGAAGCCTCCTTCCTTCAGCAACTTGGTTAGGTCCGATGTCAGATGAACAGCCTGTTCTGTACTTGGAACGGACTTTAACACATCATCAACATAGAAGTTTCTACGAACTGTTCTGATGACTTCAGGCGAGTATTTTCGTTCGTTGTCTTGTGCTGTCATACTTAAAGCTTTGTTGGCGCAACAGGGCGAGGACTTTGCACCAAAGATGTGGACCAGCATCTTATAGTCTTCTGGTGTGTCATCAATACTACCAGGCCACCACAAGAATCTCAGCGCATCAGTGTCACTTGGCGTCACATTGGTCTGGTAGAACATGCCCTCGATGTCTGCGGAAAAGGCGACTTCTTCTTCACGGAAACGAATTAAGACACCAGTGAGGTCATTGGTAAGACAAGGTCCTTGCAAAAGCTGTTCATTTAAAGATGTGCCATTGAATCTTGCGGCCGCATCAAACACTACCCTCACTTTACCTGGCTTGTTGGGATTTGTTACCGGATGATGGGGAATGTACCAAGTGATGTTACTGACTGCGGCAACTTCCTGTTTGTTCAGCTTTCTAGCATACCCCTTATCCACACAGTCTTGAATCACATCTCTGTACTTAACTTCCAGCTCTGGATCACGACGGAAGCGCCTTTTCAGGTACTGTAATCTTGCTTCAGCTAGAGGTCTGTTGTAAGGCAGTACAGGATTGTCATCCCTCCACAGAAGGCCCATCTGGTAATGGCCATCCAGCAGGCTAATCGAGTTGTCAATAAGTTTTAGGGCTCTTCGATCTTCTACCGATAATGGTTTGGTTTCAGACCTCGCAGTGCCATAGGATTCAATCTTCCAGAATTCCTCGAGCTGGTCGTTCAGGGAAACATCTTCACTACTGATGAGGTTAACCTGTCCCTGGCTGTGGGACTGTAGATTTGAGAAGCCACCGAGTATGCTCCAACCAAGACAAGACTTGATGGCAAGCGGTTCATTTCGGTTTCCCTTTCTTACATCAAGAGGTACGAAGACTTCTTGAATGTTAGTACCTAGTAGGATGGAAATCTTCCTCCTTTCCACCTCTGGGAAACGCACTTCCCGTAAATGTGGCCATTGCTCTAAAGATTTTGACAACCTTGTATGTTTCAGGGGAATAGTAAGATCCTTTACAGCCCATACAGGGTTGACAGCAATCACATGGTCGTTCTGGCTATCCAACGATGCAATTTTGAAGTTAACCTTCATACCCCTTTCTTCAACATCAGCACTGTTCACTGTCGTGAGAGAAAGCTTACTTAGTGTTCCTTCAATATTTAGCAACTTCACAAGAGAAGGGTCAACCATGGTTATGTCAGACCCTGAGTCAATTAGACCATACGTTGTGATTTGACGGCCAGAATTGCTTATCACCTTCACTGGAATAACTTGAAGTAGCACCTCGGAGGAATTGACTACTGGATTGACTGAATGTGCTGAAGTATTGCATGATGTACCTTGGTCAGCCAACGAGTCCTGGTTGACTTCATTATTTTGACTCACAGTTCCCGAATCAACTACTTCCTTTGGTTCATGAAAATGTAACAACGTGTGATGTGCCTGTCCACAGCCTTCCACTTTACACCTGATTGTTGACTTGCATTTTCTTGAGTTGTGTAGAGATGAACTGATGCAGTTAAAACATATTTTGTGCTGCCTGACAAAGTCATTTCTTTCCCTCGGAGATTTGGATTTAAATGCCTCACACTGGTACAGGCGGTGGGACTGGCAACACATTGGACAAGGCTCACCCTTTGCGGCTGTCATGTTAACAAAAAAGGCGGGTTTAGGGGTCACAGGCGGCTTGCCCCTAGACTTGAATTTAGAAACCACGTTCTCACGACTTCCAGCACTGAAGAAAGGATGGTTCAAAATAAAGGCTCGCTCCCTGAGGAAGTCCACTACATGCTTGAAGGTAGGCATCGCATGACCTTCACCCTCTAGGCGCTTTAAACGTTCAGCAAATTTGGCTTGCATCCACTTAGGAAGTCGCATGATGACTTTCTCAAGGTTGCCTGCATTCATTTCATTCAAGTATCCCATTGACTTTAGGATATCATAAGTAACTTGAACCATGTCTGCGTATTGCTGCAAGCTGTCCTTGTCATTAGGTTGTATAACAGGTCCTCTAGTGAGAGATTCCACAGACGCTCTCACTACTTGAAATGGCTGACCAAATCGGTCCTCCAACGTCCTAAGGGCCTTTGCCAAACCACCTGGCAATGGCTCGTACCGCTGAACTGCAAGAAGCGCAGGTCCCTCTAGAAATTGTAATAGACGGGTCATTTTGACAGCATCATCAAGCGGTTTTGTCTCCACCAGTTGCTTGAACCTCTGGCGAAAGGCAGGATATTGTTGAGGCGATCCATCAAACTTCTGGACTCGCACATGAGGGAGATCATGAGAAGCACTTATCCTTTCCATTGAGGACATAATAGCTGTAAGGCTTTCATTGACAGCTGCACTAGACATGTTAGGCATGACTGCAGATGGCGTGACCGTAGACGGTGTGACTGAGGTCACAAAGGTCAATGGTTGGCATTCCCCTTGGCAATCACCTTTGACAGGTTTGGGCACATTACTCTCATGAACAGTTGGCTTAAGCTGCATTTTTGGAACCACAAGTGGATCACTAAAACAGATTCCTCCAGTAGCATGCATGGAGGTAGTAGCTGCGGGGTTTTCTACTGCAGGTGTAGACGTGAGAGGTGGGTTCATAACTGACACAGGTGCAGGAGTAAAGCTACTAGAGATCACTGAAGGCAAAGAAGCGACTGGAACTTCAAGAGGTTCCACGAGTTTGTCCTCTGGGTGAAATTCTTCAACTTTGGGAGACCACTTAATACCATCCTTTTCATTGGTCAGTTCAGACATTTCTTGTTCTGCCAGGAAGGCCTATAGTTTGGCTAGTTCTGCCTGATCTCTTGCGGCCACAACCTCTCTTGCGGCCTCTAATTTGGTCAGTTCAAGCCTATGTTCAAGTTCCAATTGCGTTCGTTTAATTTCCATCTGAACTCTTTTCACTTCGAGCTCAACTACCCTTCTACTTCTTTCTTCAGCTTGTTGTTGCATCAATGCTGCCCTCGCAGCTTGGACCTTAGCTTCACGGGCTTTCGAACTAGACACACTTAATCTCGAGGCGTAACTTTTTTGGGATTTCACAGATTCCGGCTGGGAATGTTTCCCTTTCTCGATTATTTCTTCAGACACTTGATTATTGTAAAATTCGACAGCATCAATAACAAATCGCTCAATCTTAGCGTTG
>NC_090890.1:6327513-6330013 GCF_036669925.1 Montipora capricornis
GATTAAAGAATGAAAATTAGTTTTGAAACACCACCAGACAGTTGACCCACAAGCAACTCCGGCGTTTAGAGGATATTTTAGATGTCCATATTTTTTTATGTTTATTCTTGTCTGAGACAGGGTATTATGACTAAAGCTGGTTATGAAAAATTGGGAGATGAGTGACTAAGCCGTACCTCCCCAGCTAAAGATATGTTGAGTGCCCCCCACCCTCCCCAAAGGTAACAATGTGCTTTTGTAAAGCTAATTTTATATGTTAAACCCAAGAAATTGAAAGAAATTTATTCATTATAACAATGAGAGGTTTCTCCTGTCATGTAATTCCCAGTTGATTTATTTGACCGGGAGTCGTTGTAAAGCTATTTTATATGTTAAACCCAAGGAGTTGATATTTATTAATTATAACAATGAGAGGTTCATCCTGTCATGTCATTCCCAGTTCATTTATTTGAAAATACAACTTGTAAAACCAAAAACAGCCAGTTTTAATTAATTACATTTCGAAAAGGGAAAAAAGACAAATGAGAGATGACCAGTTAGACAGTTTGTTTACTTGTAAAGATATCCTCATCATTGATCATTAATAACTGTACAAAAAGGAAAGGTACTTAGATGTTTACCACTACATTTATATCCCTTAATGGCTGCAATTTCTTAAGCCATTAGGTTGAAGTTCTTTATCATACGCCTACATTAGAAAATTATAACTTACACCTTTCACTCCCAGGAATGACTAGCAAATAAATTCTCCTAACAATTTTACTACTCTGCCAAAGAGACAGGTGGTGAGAATTTGGAAAATTATCAACTATGGGAAAGTGTCTTTATGTTACACCAAATTCTCAAGAACAGAGAACAAAGATTTGTATGGTCATCAGTTAGGAGAATTGAATTTCAGATCTTGGGAGTGAAGGGTTAAGGGGATTACGATATGTAAAGCAATGAAAGGCCAATTTGTTGAAACAGTTTATTTTGTAAATAAATAGCAATAACACCTGAAGCTTTTTTGTGTGTCTCAAAAACTATTTAGTTTACAATGTAAGATAGCTGTCCAGGTAGCTAAAAAAAATTTAATGCTGCAATTATTGCAACGGTTCTTGTAAGTCACTAAAATTTAAAACGATGGAAACTGAGACATCAAACCAGCTTGAAGACAGGCCACTAAATGTGGTCGCATTTTTGTAATGTCAAAATTCAGGTTTTGTGGATTGGATCCAAATACAAGACTTGTCGCAAAAGCAGTAGCAAAAACGCCACAGTCACTTCCATTTCTTTGCTGTTGGCAGGGTGCATACTCGAGTTTCAGGAAGCTATCTGCTAATACTAAGTCTTTGACCTGATCTTCAACTTCTTGTGAGATGATGTCATGATATAGACTGTCAAACAGTCTGACTGTTCCGGGAAGGCATCCTACTGAACGAACACAAACCCAGTGATTGTGTCCTGTATGCAATAACTGTACAAATTCACCAGAAACTACATTAAAATTTCGCACTGGACCTAATGTAGGACGCTGAAAACCTTCAATCAAAGGGTTAATTTTCTGCAAAAGTACCTGTGCACTGTGGATAATTGCACCATCAAGCCAACCATGGGGGGGACATAATAAGCTGATAATCTTGTTCATCAAGACGATGTGGACGATATCGTTCAGATTCACTAGTTGTAACCATAGTAACCTCCACGTCATCAGCACATTCCTCTTCACTGTCATGATAAGATTCTTGTGCATTGTCAAGTTCATAGGACGTGGGTTTATTATCATGAGATTGAGAAGAACAAGTGGTAGGTGCAACTGGGGTTTCCTGACATGTCCCTGCAACTGCGGTGCTGGCATGAAATGGCTTTGCATGTTTTGTTTTGCAATCGGTGCATTTCCAGGTTGTCTTGCTGTTGTTGGGCAATTTCTTGTAACCAAGGCAGGTCAAGTGAAAAAATTATCCACTCTGGCAATCATCGCTGTGGCACTCAAGTAATTTGTCAGATTGCTGTGGCACTGCTTGGCAAATACAAATACTGTCGAGAGATAAAGCCTTAGCCATTATTTTTGGAGATTTCTCTTTTCCTTTTTTCGACCGCTTAAACTGTGGTAGCCTGCAGCAGTGTGGGCAGTACCACACCCTTGGTAGCGGGGTTGAGATTGCTAAGCACGAGGGATGAAATTCAACAAATGGGCAGTGGGGGTTTCCACATTTCACAGTGTTTCCACATGATGGCATTCTGCAGAAACAAATTCCAACACCTGCTTGTGGTATCTCATAGAAATGTCACACTTCCTTGTGTACCATCTGCCTAAAATTTCAGGCAAAATACATGTTCTCCAGAAAGTCGTAAGTTTTGGCAAAACCTCTTTCTAGTGACCATGGTCAGGGTAAATTCTCTCTTTGGTAATTGTTGCACGGTGAGAACTGTCAAAAGCACAAACAACAAAATCATTGTACTTCCGTTCAGGTAATGTCAAAAGCTGTTGTTGAACTTGAAAAAACTAGTTGTGGTTTCG
>NC_090890.1:6335013-6347513 GCF_036669925.1 Montipora capricornis
CATAAATATATTTCATATCTTATCAGTGGGTTGTCAGGAATGTTGTATAATATTATGTGAGCTAAAGTAGTAAGAGAGATTTTTACCCATTTTTAACATAAAAACAGCAAATTTTGCATGACAGTGCCTCTTTAATTATTTTGAAGTTTTTGGGTATAGAAGATCTGCCTTAGTCAACTAATGCGATGACTAGGTGATGACTTAACTCAAAGTACATAGGTCCGAAATAACAACGATGTTTCCTTGAGAAAAGTTCAAAATGTGTAATGATTTGGGCATCTAAGAATTAGGAACTAGTTGTACTTGGAAAATTTGGAATGCCATTACCCGCCTGAATTTGCGGTATTGTTAAGTAAGTCTATCTGTATTTTTGTAGGAATATGCCACTACACTGCTAACAATGCGATATTTTTCTGGGTAAACTATCTAAATGTATGTACATCTTGCGCATCTGTAGAACGTTTGTCCACTCTCTGGAAGCTATGTATCATTTTTCTCAAGGCGTTTATCGTTTCTGCCTTTTTTTTTTCAAATTGAGCTATCTGTGTGGGGTTGTGCTAGCTGCAGTAAGTACCTGAGTAGAAGTCAGTGATAAATTCCGGCGCAGGGCTCTCATCGTTTATTTTTTAAAGGCTAGTAATAGAAACGTTTGTAAATGCATAATTTGCATCGCTTATGCCTTGTTCAGTCCACCAGTTAAAACAAGAATATTATGAATAGTATGCCAAAGGGTCACCCCTTTATTTTTGCTGGAGTCAAGACAAAGCATTAAAAATACAGTTCCTTCAATAGACGTCTTTTTTCAAGGCTAACATTTAACTGATCAAATATTAAAGTGGTGAAAGTGTAAAGGAACAGGAACTAACCAGGAAGAGAACATAGAAGGCCATGGATTTCTTTCACTCGAACTGAAGTGGAAGTAAGCTAGAAATGCTCCTGTTGACGATATCAGGGGAAATCGAAGGAACCGCAACAACCGTTTTTTGGCCCGTTCCGTTGCTGTTTCTCGGATTTCACCCCAGTTACCCCATACATACACCTGCGACTGCAAAAAAAGCAATTTCCACCAAAACAACCAAAACTTTTTAATGAAGAACACTGAGCTCGTCCTGAAACCAGATCGGAGTTTCAGGAAACGAATGTGTGCCTCAGGATAAAAACAAGAATATAATCGTCATTTTTGTTATCGTAAATAGCTGCAAGAATTTGCATTAGAAATATTTTCTCCTTTTTTTTTTTTTTTTAATGTGCTTGCTTTTATCCCGACGCGCGCAGTTTTTTTGAAACTCTGAACTCGCTTATCTCACACATGCCGGATTATTGAGCTGTGAACTTGTTCTTGATGGTTAATTGTTTCATTATAATAAAGCCCCTCAAGTTATTAACCAAGAAGCGCTGAAATTCTTTTGGTGATTTCTTTTCCGTGGATTTTTCCCTTTTTATTGATTATTAACTAATCAATCACTCAAAGATATCTCTAAAACTGTGCATGGGTATCAATTCAATTTGCTACACGGTAGACCGGTGCTAGATAAAACGTGCACCGAAGTTTAGGACAATTCGCGCTTCCTTTCGCTGCTTACCTCGGAACTATGTACTTTGATTTCCGATCCTAACATCTTACTTCAGTAATCGCATTCGTAAAAATCTCTGGGCTAGGTCTATCCCAAGGCCTTTCTGTTGTAGAATCTTTTATAAGATCCCATCGTTCAGAATACGCGGGAGGATACCGCCTTTAGCATTCGTTCCAATAAAAAAAATGTCATTGGCAAAGCTGTAACGGCATTCACTTCTTACTTCGGGGGCTAAATAGCGTTTAGTGCTGTATTAACCACAGGCTTTCCTTTTGAGCCCAAATCAATTATACCTTAACGCTCTACCCAAAATCAATCATAACAGGGTTGGAGCTTTTTTTGCGGGCTACGTTGCTTGCCTTGCGATCATTGCGAAGGAAACCTTTTAAATGCATAAGGCATAAGGCAGTAGTATGGTGTAAGTCAGCTCGCCAACACTTTTCTCTGAACCGCCATCCTCCGGCTTGTATGCCTCAACTCGCATGGCGGGTCAGAGGAAAGTGTCCCGCGAGCTGACTCACACCATACTACTAAGGCAGAACAGATCTTTTGAAATATGGAAATACAGCCTGCTGGAGTCAGCACATTCGTCTCGGCTGCATGGTGAAGCGTTATAAAAGTACTTTTTTTCATAAAGCCAATGAAATTGTGTCAGAAGACAAAGTGGTACGTGACTTTTTGTGACCACACCAAACATTGGTGGTCACCCGAAGCAGAAATTACTTTTACTTCATGGAACAAATTTTTTCTTGCCTTTTCTCTTTTTCTTGGCCCTCTAAAGTTTCGATGTGAGTCATTTGTTTAATTACTAGTAATAGTTCTCACTACATCTACCCGCGGTTTGAATATCATGTCAATTCTGTAGTGAATCTCACAAAGTAATTGTCTTTACACTGTTTACATGGCATTTAAAGGTGACCCGAGTACGAGTATGTCTTTTTTTGGGATTTTCTTCCCCTATATGAGATAATGGGAGGTTTCTGTTTATTTCCCAAAGTCGTGGTTGATTTTCTATCAAATGCCAGTGGGCCATTAATGTTATTTTTAATTTACGCACTGATAAATGTTTTTACGTGACAAAGGGCAGTAATTTCTTTTGTGCATCTTCTTTTTCTGTCCCTGAAATTCACTTCAGAGACGATTTGTTCTGTGAACAGATGCGGATAGCCCCTTTAGCATAGGGGGGACTTGAAGTTGCATATATTCTCTTCGAATGCCTTTCGAGAAGGGATCAGTGTTCTAAGTAGTTATTGGGCTTATCTTTTTACAAAGCCTTTCCCTACTCCTGGTCGGTGAAAGGAGCCAAAATGTCTATATTGAATTTTTTTTTCTGTTGGCTTAAATGCGTCGTACATCAAGGATGTTTCTTTTCGATACCACTATAATGCCAATGACAAAGCTTCCAGCACCGACCGGAATTTCCGAAGGATGGCTTCTCGCAGTTTTTGGAATATCCAGAACCAAATCATTATCATCCTCTTCGGCGGCCGTTGCTGGGATAGGAATTCTCCGTGCTTGCCTCTGTTTCCCTCTTCCTTCTGGAGTGTTTTGCAAGAACGAATGATCCGTCTGTTCGTGTTTTCTGGTATCGCATCACTTTTAAATTCCGTAATTAGTTGATCTCCCAAACTTATGTCCGCTCAGCTATCGCAAATACTAAACAAAGACCTTTTGTTCTATTGGAAACTCAATGCGGGTTTGATGAAACTTGATGAAAAGTAAAAACCCACCCTTGCCTCCGTCATTGCTGGTTTGCCTCGTCGGCGATGACATTTTTTCTGACAAAGCTCTGTCTGTGAAAACGGATTAAAACACCTCGACCGGAAAGGACAGCAGGGTACCGTGAGCCTCCTCGAAAAGCTCCATACAAATCCTTATACTTTTAGTATAAGGAAATGTATGGAGCTCCCCTGGATACTTACACTGCAAGCTCCGTGTGTCTTCTCATGGACGAGTCAAGAGTCTACAGTCTGCAAATGTCAGACACCGATTCTGGTCCGCCACACAAGTACTAGCGTCTGGAAGCATGGGTTGCTTGGTTGTCTCACTGTTTGTCATGTCAGTCATGTTGCTCAAGTTGAATTAACATAGCTTTGATGAGCCATGGCTTGCTAAACTTCGTGATAGCTTCGATGTCACTTTCCATATGGAAGTCATCTTCCGAATGGAACTTATTAATCCCCCTGTGAGCTTAGGGGATCGACAGAGACTGTCTCAGTCTCGCCATGTGTCGGTCGATTCGATTTCGACATTTAAGCCTAGGCGTTGGTGAGTGAAAGGCGGTGCACAATTAATTTCACCAATGTGTACTTATTCAGAATCTTTTGCTTTACCTTGGAAGAACGTCATTTCCTCACTTCTTCAGTCTCTTGCTTCTATTTAAAATGCAGCGGAAAGTTCCCAAAAGCCAAAAACAGCATTGACGGCACACAATCTGGCTAACAGGAAGTCACACTTTCCAAGCTGTGTTGTGATTCGCTTGAAATACAACCCATCCTGATTGGCTAATTAGGTCAAACTTCCGGTTAAGCAGGAGAGACAAATTTGCATACAGATTCTCCCCAATACGCTGGCGCCAGACCGCAGACTTACAAACATTAAGTAAATAACAAAAAACCTTCGGGACACATCTAAGTTCATCGGAAGAAAAACCAAAAAAAAGGAGGAATAACAGTAAAGGCAGGCGCCAGAGGGGACGCTTGGAACAGCAAAGACTGAATCCACGACAGACCACTCTGGACCAAAGGACAAGAAAAACAACAAATGTTCAACAGACTCACAATGATAACCACAGAAACAAGCTAAGAAGACATTATAATCAAAAGGTGAAAGACACTCAGCAGTGTACAAGACACCGTGAGCGACCTTCCAGTTCAAATCAATGATTTGACGATCAAAATAAAAGAAATAAAGGGATTTCCAGGTCGTTTCCCACTCCCAACGAAGGGAAGAAAGAATTTAGCAAGGCAATCGGGTGTAACAAAACGAGAACGCAGAAGGAGAGAATAACAAGACTTACAGGACAAAGAGTAAACGGAAATGGGACCCCCCACAAAATATGGGCCCACAACCACACCATTAGGAGAACGAGAGCCACCCAAAGCAATCCAAGCCTTCAAAACAGAACCATAGAACGGATGGAGAAAGGATAGGGGAATTCAGACGCATGAGAGAGAACATCATCCACAATTGCGTGCCATATACACTGGCCTAAGAAACTGGCCTAGGAAACTTCGGAACTCGAATTTGCCCGTTTTTCGTTTCCAGATACCTGGGATGTTAGAGAGAGCAGAATGCAACATTGTTGGATCTTTTCCGCTTACCAATAATACAAAGCCTTTTGCGTACACGCATAAAGTAAAGTAAAGTACAGTAAAGTAAAATTCTTTATTTAAAACAAGATTAGCGTTTAAGCACTACGTGCTTGCGGGGTCGTGTATCTAATTAATTATCTAATTATCTAAGTGCCTACTGAAAAATGAATGAAACATAGGAAAATTAATTTACTTTATCGCAAATGTGATCTCCTTAAATGGTGTTCCTGGAGCCAGCTTTGAGTCGGTTCTAGATTGATTTCGTCTTTCTCCATTGATCGAACCAGAGAGATTATGACGTAATCCCATTCGCTTCCTGAAAAACGAATAGGGCACGATTACTTGTGGTCTTACGGCTCACAAAAGTATATTGCTGGGTAGGAAACGTTGCTCATTTTCACATTGCATTGTCTGATATTGTAACAACCATATAAACAAAAGGGATCCACGTCTAATAGCGACAGTTGCGGCTGACAACTACAGAAAGGGTTCGTGAATATTCCCGTCAACTTTAAGCTCTTGTTTTGAGGTTTTGAGGGTCGTGGTGCTTTCGCTTCCACTCGACTGAAAGAACAATTTGTCCGATATTTTAACTTCGCCGAAAACTTACAGTATTCGTAATTAACAGGCAAAAGCAGGCAGAAATATGATCGTTCAATATACCTTACCTTGACTCTTTGTTACAAGGGTGACTAAGATTTCTTCATAGGCTCCGTTCAGTCGCTCACTTATTTTGCTACGCTGTTCTCTGTATGGTGACAGTATGATCACGTCTGATATGCGCACTTGTGTCCTGTACTGATTGGCAATATGTTCCGCTACGAAAACCTAAAACATATACAAAAGGGTCAAATTTTTGCATGCTTAGGAGTTTTGTAATTTTGACTGATATAATTTTTCAAGCCGAATGAATGAATAATTGCTTGAATGATTAAATGAATAAATACCGGCATCATTAATAGATTGTCTGAAAGGACGAACGCATGCGCAAACACAGCACCAACAGCAGTCTTTGCTATAGTCTTTCCTTTCTGCTTCCTTAACTAGTCTTATCCTCCCATGATCACCTGTTTGCTCACTAACAAAAAGAAGTGAATATACGGAGCCTCAATCTTGCAATGAATTTTAGAGTTTTCCTTCTGCTTACCGCTTTTTGAACTTTCTTCATGTTCCATTTGGATTCTTTGTTGCTCTCTGAGGTTGCAATAGGTGAGGATTCTTCCTGTCCTTCTACTTGGCAGAATACAATAGGAATATCGCGTCGCTGGCGAATGATCGCGGGGCAAAAAGTGATCAGGCTGGGTTACGTGCTTTTGCCACCTCAGCTGTCTGAAGTTCTCCATCGTAGAATTGCTTGGACGGAAATTCGCAAATACCTTGTTAAAAGAAGGTCCTTTTCTTACGGTGATTATAATCTTAGAACCTGCTATGAGCTGGAAGGTTGAATTGTTGAAACCTCGGACCCCACCCCACCCTCCCCTTATTTTCGGTTAAGCCCACCGCTCGACTCAAATCTCGTTGACCTTTTCTTTTTAATTAAATTAATATTGGCGAAATTCAGAGACCGATAGAGTCCGGAAAGGGTTTTTTATATTGTTTATGAATGGAAGGAGGTGACTGGTCCAGAAACACCGTTCTTACCCTCCTGTACTGCAGCTTTAGCATTATTGCTGGTTTTGAACGCCTGTCAAACATGAACACACTCAAAACAAGTACCCCGTGATCCTGAATGACTGACTGCAGTTGTTTGTGGTCACCAATCATAACCACTTGTCCCACTCCTGAGCACGTGATGGGAACGAGAGCCATTCAGGCTCCTTGCACATGCCACATTCATCAACAATGCAGTCTTGGATATTATTACACGAGGATATTATCAGGATCAGGGAAAACTACGAGTCAACAAGAACTTGCTAATAGTCTAAATGAGTTGTATGTCTTAGTTAATGCAGACATTCCACCACTCAATGATGCTACTATACTGCCAGCCTTCCTTCCAGCTTCTAGAATTGTCAATACTGCCCGGTCTTTCGAGGTTTGTAAGAAATTGCTTGCCATCAAATCTTTCAAGGCCCAGATAATGTACCGTGTAGATTGGTGAAATAATTTGCCTACGAATTGACTGAGCCTGTTACCAGCATTTTCAGTATATTACTTCGATCTGGTATTGTACCCGCACTCTGGAAAGACTCTAACATTATACGTATTCCTAAAATACAACCACCCACAAACGAAGGCGACACTAGACCTATTTCTCTAACTGCTTCTCTGTCCAAGGTCCTTGAGGATTTTGTGGTCACCTGGTTAATAGTTAATGTAAGGGATAAAATCGACCCAACTCACTTTGGATGCCTGAAGGGAACCTCTACAACGTATTGTTTACTTGATATGATTCATACTTGGCTCTCGTACCTCGATTCCCCTGGTCATCATCTCCGCCTTTGCTTCCTAGATTTTTTCTAAAGCTTTCGACCGTATTGGATATAATTTACTAATCGAAAAGCTTTTGGATTTAAGAGTCCGCAGAACTCTAATACCATGGAACATAAACTTCCTGAGGAATCGCCGACAACGTGTAAAACTACCTGATGCAATTTCTGATTGGCTCCCGGTAACAGACGGTGTTCCCCAAGGAACAAAAATTTTGTTCCTTGTAATGGTTAACAATTTTTAATGCCACTACACCTGAATCATACATTTGGAAGTACGTTGATGATGTTTGTAAACACAACATGGTAGTCTGCAGCACTGCTCACCTTTGCTTTGTGGCTGGAGGGTACTGATTATGTCACTATTTCAGTTGATAATATAAAAGGAATCGCTATGCATCATGGGATACTATTCATTCACCGGCAAGGCAGAGGTCTTGGGTTCCGTATCCCGTTGAAGCCACCTGAATTTCTCGCGTTTCTGCAAAAGACAATTGCTTTTAATAATGTCCATCAAAGTGCGAGGATCACATCTCTCAATTTTTGGGCATAAAACTGGTGTCCTAGAATCCCTAGGTTTGTTCCAAGGAAAAGAGTTGCAAGTTACACGCTTTAAGGTCATGTGCTTCTTCTGAGAGAGCTAATCGGTGGTAGCACCGCAATGTTTATGGAACAATTTGCCGTTGTACGAGAACACTTTTCACGTCAGATAAAGACATTTCAAACAGCTCTTGTTTGATAGTTCCGAAATGTTAGTGCATTAAGGTGTAAAATTAGTAATTACTTACAGTCTAGTTTTCTGTTTATAACTTCTGCTTATGGTAATTGTTACATATTGTTTACACTATAGTTGTTAGATATCTATTGTAATGCGCTTAGCTTATTTAATAGGATTCGCGGAACAGAAATAATTAATATTATTGACAAAATAATATTATAACCCCCAGGACTTTTTAAGAGAATGTTTTAACCGAGGAAGAGACATACTACTGTGAACAGCTTGAGGCCAAGGCTTTGAAACATTGACGAATAATAATGTAAATTCGAGTTGTTTCAGTATGTTTCTGGAATCTACACTTCAATAGATGGTTTTCACAGTGACGTCATCAAATTCTAAAACCAAAATTGCAAGGTGTTTTGAATTTTTATCTTTTGGAGGTTGAAGATGACCTAGAAATAAATCTTTTTGCCGGTTTCCAGTTCCATGACGTCTCTCGTTTCGAATTTCTCAATTGTCACCTTGCGTAACACCATGAATCATACATGCGTGAACGCCTATGAATCTCAGCAGTCTGAGCGTTTCACGTACATTAGGAGATGTCTTCGTACTCATGTATTTCATCTCATGAGCGAAAAGTGAGTGCTTTCATTGCTAAGTGAATTTCAGAGATTCGTTTGGATTTCTGGTGTCATCCGAGTTGTTGAAAATCCGACAACAAAGTTGTGAAAATACGACATCCGAGTTGTGAACAGTTCACAACAAAGTTATGAAATCCGACATTCGAGTTGTAAAAATCCGACATCTCAGTTGTGAAAATCCGACATCCAACTTGTAAAAATCCGACATCCGAGTTGTTGAAAATGCGACATCCGAGTTGTGAAAACGCGACATCCGAGTTCTTGAAAATGCGACATCCAACTTGTGAAAACTCCGACATCCGAGTTGTTGAAAATCCGGCATCCGAGTTCTTGAAAATGTGACATCCGAGTTCTTGAAAATGCGACATCCGACTTGTAAAAATTCGACATCCGAGTTGTAAAAATCCGACATCCGAGTTGTTAAAATCCCACATCTGAGTTGTGAAAATAATGTTAAGACAGAGCAAAGTTAAACCAACAATATGGAAACGTTTCATTCATGACGTTTTCTCACTATGGGACGTAAATTATGAAAGAAGAAATCAAGCCGTTCATTGCGTAAGCTAAGTATTTCTAACCAACTATAAAATTGGCACAGAAGGAGAACACTTTCCTAGATACAACACTATGCAAGGAGAACGATTCGAAAAAGAATGTTTTTGCGATATCAAGACATATCACAAGCAAACTGAAACCATCCAATACACGCATTTTATCTCTTGTCACCCACTAGGTGCCAAGAAGAGTTTTATTAAAGGAGAGGCCATTAAGCTCCTCCGAACAACTCTTCAAAAACAACATTTGAGGACGCACTATCTCGATTCATAGCCCGTCTTGAAGAGCGTCTGGAAGGTAGTCGGCACTTAAAAATAGTCAAAACTAGGGAGAAAATCCTACCATTTGTCCCTACCTAAGAATAGGCAAAGCCACTGCTTACGAGCCAGAAGGCCCATCAGGCCGGCGCTTAAAATGATCTCCGGTTTCCGTAGAATGGAGCGACTAGGAGTATTTATACTCCCCCCTGGATGGGATGCTAGTCCATCGCAAACGAAAGAATAACAATAATAATAATAATAATAATAATAATAATACTTATATGGCGCCGATATCAATATTGCTATTTTCATCAGCGCTTAAATCGTAAAACTACATAAAACCTACTAAAAACGAGATTAAAAGGCACATAAAATTACCGAAAAGCTTTCGGAAATAAAAATGTCTTGAGTGTCTTTTTAAAAGATGCTACCCAGCACTGTCAAATCTTAAAACAACAATGATGCGCGAATGCAGTTTTATTCAAAACGAAACTTTCACAACTCAGATGTCGGATTTTTACAACTCAGATGTCGGATTTCACAACTTTGTTGTGGGATTTTCAACAACTTGGATGGCACCTACAAGTTTCCGTGGCAAGGAGGAGATGGACGTGGTTGGGCCATGTCCTCAGAATGGACCATTGCTCACATCCACGAATTGCTCTAACATGGGTGCCTGAAGGAAAACGGAAAAGGGGTAGACCGCGTGAGACTTGGAGAAGGACTATCGAAAGAGAGAAGAAAGAGAACGGTTTAGGAACATGGGCAGCAGCAGCATCGGCTGCGGAGAACAGAACAGCCTGGAGGCAGAGAGCCTACAGCCCAATTCTCCACTTGGAGAACGGATAAATGATGATGACAAGTTTCCGTACACCAACCAGCAACATGGCGGCTCCATACAAAACTTAGAAACCATGCACCGCACATACTTGAGAATTGGTGAGGTAATTTATAAATGTGTATCCTACAACATTCCAATTTTTTGTTTCTTTGAACGGTGTCGATTTTCCTTTTTTTTTTTGTTGCGTGACAGTGAAAACGATATTCGGTATAATAAGGTGGAGGACCCAATATTGAAATCAGTTTTAACGCAGGTGGATTTTCCAGGCGTAGCAGCTGAACAGTGGAACCACTGATCATTACTAAGTTATGTTTGAGAAAGCACACTTGGCAGATTTCCTTACACTTTTAGAAGCGCTAATAGTTTCCTTTATCCGACAATGTTATTTGCGCCCTTCTTCTTTGCAAATCAAATTTACATCCTGCTTACTCTTTTCTGTAATTGTCTGGTTGCGACTACCATTTTAATTTTCTTAATTTGATTTTATCCTCTGGGTTGTCCTTGTATTGACCAGCTTAAACCTGAATTCTTATTTAGACCAACAAAGTTATAAACTCGCATACATTATGGTAACGCATTTAATTGTATACTCTCATAGGTTTCCGTACATAATGCGATATCCAAGTTGTAAGGTAATTTAATAGTGCAATGTTGTCTGATACTGAATATAAGTACCAAGAATAACAACAGAAGGGTTAGGGTTAGAGTTAGGAAAAAAAAACCAAAAAAAAAAAACAGCAACAACAACAACACGGGAAACCTAGCCAGTGACTTTGAATTTAGAGCAGATCTCGTTCTGAACAAATGAATAAGATAAACAATTTCGATATAGGGATTAAAAAAATCAAATCTTTAGACACTAGGACATTGAAATGACAACAAGTTATTGGCTGACGAGACATGTGGCAAAACAAAACTGACTGCTCTTTTAATTGTGGTAAACATTAAGTCTTAGCAGTCGCGCTAAGATGACCGATGAACTGAGTTCTCGAAGCCTCTTTATAACCGCCTTAGAAGTTTTGTCGATATTGTCTTTAAACGTTTTGTCGCTAACGGGAAACACATTAGTCTGCATCGCAGTTTTCAAGAACGTTCGACTTCGGTCAACGACTAACTTGTACATCGTTGCTCTAGCACTGAGCGATCTGCTGTCCGCCATTTTCGTGATGCCTTTCGTTTGCGGCGTGCTTGTAGCCAGTAAATGGATTTTCGGTGACGTGGTTTGCCATTTTCACGCTTTCTTTGGCTTGTTTGCAATATACGTTTCCCCCGTAACGATGGGTATGACGGCCGTGAATCGATATGTGAGGATGTGCAAGCCAGACGAGATATACAGGAGATGGTTTTCCAAGAGAAAGTCTATTGCTTTCCTCACGTGTGTGTGGATCGTTGTTGCTTGCTACATTGCCGTTCCGCGGTTTGCAGGTTTGCAAGAGCACCGGTTCATTCCAGAGTATGCGCAATGCTCCATCGAACATCACAGCTATGCTGGAAAAATGATTCATTACTGCATTGTCCTCGTTCTCTTCTTTTTGACACCTCTGATAACAACTGTTTTCTGCTACCGAAAGGTCTCGAAGATGATACGCCAGCACAATGAAAATGCTTCAACTAATATTCAGCAAGGCGTTAACACGGGCATCAGGCACGAAATAAATATCAGTAAATCCCTCTTTGCTGTCGTGTTTGCCTTCATGGTATGTTGGGTACCATTTTGGATAATTGTAATCTTACGACGTTTCTTCTTTGTGGAAAAAATGCCTCGTAATGTCGAACTCGTGTGTAAGTTTCTCGTCTATTTCTCCAACACAATAAACCCATTCGTGTATGCAGGAATGAATTCCGCCTTCAGACGTGAATTTCGCAAGCTACTCCTCTGCAAACGATCTCGTAAAGATATCATTGTACCTGGCAGAGAAGGAGCAAATAAAGAAGAGGTGAACACGCACAGCAACGTATCATATAAGGCTCAAGTTGGACAGACAACACCACTGTAGATATCACACTGTTTTCCCGAAGGCTCTACTTTTACGTAGTGTAAATCCAGTAATTTCGCTTTGGTCTTGCTCAAAATTTTACTTGTTTCCACTCATAGATATCGGTTCAATTCTATTTGACTCTCGCTTCGTTTCACAAAATCAGTATGCAGTCTACCGATGAATCTTATT
>NC_090890.1:6352513-6372513 GCF_036669925.1 Montipora capricornis
GAGCAATTCTATCTGGAAATAGAGCATCTATCTGGAGATCGGTACGGATTCCTCATCAGTTTTCCTTACATAATCAAAGACCGAGTCTTTCGACAGTTCGTCATTCTGGTCCGGTGTCTGACATTTGCAGACTGCAGACTGCAGACTGGCTACAAATAGCGCCGATAAACAGTATTTAAGTCTAAGAACCCATTTTAAAACGGTTAGCTTTCAATTATTGAACGCAAACAGGAAGTCACACTTTCCAACCTGTGTCGCGATTCGGTTGAAATACAACCCATCCTGATTGGCCAATTAGGTCAAACTTCCGGTTACGCAGAAGTGACATATTTGCATACAGATTCTCCCCAAAACTCGTGGATAATATCCACAAGTAAAAACGAGGAACACACACCGAACTCAAGACCCCATTCGCGCCCCACTGGCGAAGAAAGAAACCCCGACGACCAGCAGACGAAAAACGCTTGAAAGACAAAGGACGGTAAAAACGCAGAC
Source organism: Montipora capricornis (assembly GCF_036669925.1). Classification (NCBI taxonomy): domain Eukaryota; kingdom Metazoa; phylum Cnidaria; class Anthozoa; order Scleractinia; family Acroporidae; genus Montipora; species Montipora capricornis. Next base: position 6,353,009 of record NC_090890.1, read on the forward strand.
GAGCACGAATACAAGCAATCAGCTGAGCAGCGACTGAAGCCACATTACAAAAGCGGAAATCGTTACGCTGGCGCCAGACCGCAGACTTACAAACATTAAGTAAATAACAAAAAATCTTCGGGACACATCTAAGTTCATCGGAAGAAAAACGAAAAAGAGCATGTATAACAGTAAAGGCAGGCGCAAGAGGGGACGCTTGGAACAGCAAAGACAGACCACTCTGGACCAAGGGACAAGAAAAAAAAACAAATGTTCAACAGACTCACAAGGATAACCACAGAAACAAAATATGAGCCCACAACCACACCATTAGGAGAACGAGAGCCACCCAAATCAATCCAAGCCTTCAAAACAGAACCATAGAACGGAGGGAGAAAGGACAGGGGAATTCAGACGCATGAGAGAGAACATCATCCACACTGAATTGCATGCCATATACACTGGCCTAAGAAACTGGCCTAGGAAACTTCGGAACTCGAATTTGCCCGTTTTTCATTTCCAGATACCTGGGATGTTAGAGAGAGCAGAATGCAACATTGTTGGATCTTTTCCTCTTACCAATAATACAAAGCCTTTTGCGTACACGCATAAGTGCCACGTACATTTGATGTTCGTCGGTCAAAAATCCTAAGTAAAGTAAAGTAAAGTAAAGTAAAGTTCTTTATTTAAAACACGATTAGTGTTTAAGCACTACGTGCTTGCGGGGTCGTGTATCTAATTAATTATCTAGTTATCTAATTACTTACTGAAAAATGAATGAAACATAGGAAATTAATTTACTTTATCGCAAATGTGATCCCCCTAAATGGTGTTCCTGGAGCCAGCTTTGAGTCGGTTCTAGATCGATTTCGTCTTCCTCCATTACTTGTGGTCTTACGGCTCACAAAAGTATATTGCTGGGTGGGAAACGTTGCTCATTTTCACATTGCATTGTCTGATATTGTAACAACCATATAAACAAAAGGGATCCACGTCTAATAGCGACAGTTGCGGCTGACAACTACAGAAAGGGCTTGTGAATATTCCCGTCAACTTTAAGCTCTTGTTTTGAGGGTCGTGGTGCTTTCGCTTCCACTCGACTGGAAGAACAATTTGTCCGATATTTTAACTTCGCCGGAAACTTACAGTATTCGTTATTAACAGGCAAAAGCAGGCAGAAATATGATCGTTCAATACACCTTACCTTGACTCTTTGTTACAAGGGTGACTAAGATTTCTTCCTAGGCTCCCTTCGGTCGCTGGCTTATTTTACTTCGCTGTTCTCTGTATGGTGACAGTATGATCACATCTGACATGCGCACTTGTGTCCTGTACTGATTGGCAATATGTTCCGCAGCGAAAACCTAAAACATATACAAAAGGGTCAAATTTTTGCAGGCTTAGGATTTTTGTCATTTTGACTGATATAATTTTTCAAGACGAATGAATGAATAATTGCTTGAATGATTAAATGAATAAATACCGGCATCATTAATAGATTGTCTGAAAGGACGAACGCATGCGCAAACACAGCACCAACAGCAGTCTTTGCTATAGTCTTTTCTTTCTGCTTCCTTAACTAGTCTCATCCTCCCATGATCACCTGTTTGCTCACGAACAAAAAGAAGTGAATAAACGGAGCCTCAATCTTGCAATGAATTTTAGAGTCTTCCTTCTGCTTACCGCTTTTTGAACTTCCTTCATGTTCCATTTGGATTCTTTGTTGCTCTCTGAGGTTGCAATAGGTGAGGATTCTTCCTGTCCTTCTACTTGGCAGAACACAATAGGAATATCGCGTCGCTGGCGAATGATCGCGGGGCAAAAAGTGATCAGGCTGGATTAAGTGCTTTTACCACCTCAGCTGTCTAAAGTTCTCCATCGTAGAATTGCTTGGACGGGAATTCGCAAATACCTTGTTAAAAGAAGGTTCTTTTCTTACGGTGATTAGAATCTTAGAGCCTGCTATGAGCTGGAAGGTTGAATTGTTAAAACCTTGGACCCCACCCAACCCCCATTTTCGGTTAAGCCCACCGCTCCACTCAAATCTCGTTGACCTTTTCTTTTTAATTAAATCAATATTGGCGAAATTCAGAGACCGATAGAGTCTGGAAAGGGGTTTTTTTTATTATTACCCTCCTGTACTGTAGCTTTAGCATCATTGCTCGTTTTGAACGCCTCTCAAACATGAACGCACTCAAAGCAAGTACCACGTGATCCTGAATGACTGGCTGCAGTTGTTTGTGGTCACCAATCATGACCACTTGTCGCACTCCTGAGCACGTGATGGGAACGAGAGATTCAGCTCCTTGCATATGCCACATTCATCAACAATGCAGTCTTGGAAACAGACGGGGATGCTCGTCGTCTCGCTTAGGGGTGTAAATTTTGGATTTTGGTCTCGCTCAGGGTGTTCCGGGCAAAGCGCCAATATTTTAAGCCGCCAAGGTCTCGTTTAGGGTTCCCCGAAGAAACACAGAATTACGCGAAGAGAAACAGAAGTCAATTTTTCTTTTTAACTTGTTTTTAGGGGTCAAAATTTCCTTCCCCCCCCCCCCCCCCGGGATTATCACGAGGATATTATCATGATCAGGGAAAACTACGAGTCAACAGGAACTTGCTAATAGTTTAAATGAGTTCTATGTCTTAGTTAATGCAGACATTCCACGACTCAATGATGCTACTATACTGCCAGCCTTAAGCTTCCTCCCAGCTTCTGGAAGTTTCAATACTGCCCGGCTTTTCGAGGTTTGTAAGAAATTGCTTGCCATCAAATCTTTCAAGGCCCACGGCCCAGATAATGTACCGTGTAGATTGGTGAAATAATTTGCCTACGAATTGACTGAGCCTGTTACCAGCATTTTCAATATATTACTTCGATCTGGTATTGTACCTGCACTCTGGAAAGACTCTAACATTATACGTATTCCTAAAATACAACCACCCACAAACGAAGCCGACACTAGACCTATTTCTCTAACTGCTTCTCTGTCCAAGGTCCTTGAGGATTTTGTGGTCACCTGGTTAATAGTGGATGTAAGGGATAAAATCGACCCAACTCACTTTGGATGCCTGAAAGGAACCTCTACAAAGTATTGTTTACTTGATATGATTCATACTTGGCTCTCGTACCTCGATTCCCCTGGTCATCATCTCCGCCTTTGCTTCCTAGATTTTTTCTAAAGCTTTTGACCGTATTGGATATAATTTACTAATCGAAAAGCTTTTGGATTTAGCAGTCCGCAGAACTCTAATACTATGGAACATAAACTTCCTGACGAATCGCCGACAAGGTGTAAAACTACCTGATGCAATTTCTGATTGGCTCCCGGTAACAGCCGGTGTTCCCCAAGGAACAAAACTTTTGTTCCTTGTGATGGTTAACAATTTGAATGCTACTACACCTGAATCATACATTTGGAAGTACGTTGACGATGTTGACGTCTGTTTGTAAACACAACATGGTAGTCTGCAGCACTGCTCACCTTTGCGTTGTGGCTGGAGGGTAGTGATTATGTCACAATTTCAGTTGATAATATAAAAGGAATCGCTATGCATTATGGGATACTATTCATTTCACCGGCAAGGCAGAGGTCTTGGGTTCGTATTTCGTTGAAGCCACCTGAATTTCTCAAGTTTCTGCAAAAGACAATTGCTTTTAATATTGTCCATCAAAGTGCGAGGATCACTTCTCTCAATTTATGGGCATAAAACTGGTGTCCTAAAAACTCCAGCTTTGTTCCTAGGAAAAAGAGTTGCAAGTTACACGCTTTAAGGTCATCCGCTTCTGAGAGAGCTAATCTGCGGTAGCAGCGCAATGTTTGTGGAACAATTTGCCGTTGTACGAGAACACTTTTCACGTCAGATAAAGACATTTCAAACAGATCTTGTTTGATAGTTCCGAAATGTTAGTGCATTAAGGTGTAAAATTAGTAATTACTTACAGTCTAGTTTTCTGTTTATAACTTCTGCTTATGGTAATTGTTACATATTGTTTACACTATAGTTGTTAGATATTCATTGTGACGCGCATTGTTTATTTAATACGATTCGCGGAACCGAAATAATTAATATTATTGACAAAATAATATTATAACCCCCAGGACTTTTTAAGAGAATGTTTTAACTGAGGAAGAGACATACTACTGTGAACAGCTTGAGGCCAAGGCTTTGAAACATTGACGAATAATAATGTAAATTCGAGTTGTTCCAGTATGTTTCTGGAATCTACAATTCAGTAGATGGTTTCCACAGTGACGTCATCAAATTCTAAAACCAAAACCGCAAGGTGTTTTGAATTTTTATCTTTTGGAGGTTGAAGATGATCTAGTAATAAATTTTTTTTCCGGTTTCCAGTTCCATGACGTCTCTCGTTTGGAAAAGACAGCATTTTGAATTTTCCAATTGTCACCTTGCGTGACACCATGATACAAAGTTATTACTGGGTTGCGTATGGGCAAACCCAGTCGAGGTCTGCGTTTAGTTTGTTTGTTTTCTTCCTTTTTTTTTTTTTTTTTCTTTTCCGTGTCGGTAAAAGTCTTGCCTGTCACTCCCCTGATAAGTGTTGCCTTTGTGTATAGAGCCTTTTGCGCGTATTTGCTTAGGATCGAGAGGGTAGTGGAACTGCGTAGATCTCTCTGGTGGACACAGTAGAATCATCAACTTAGCCTGCAATGGCGTCGAAAGTCATGCAACGCGAATGGCGTTTTAGTGGATCCTTAAACAAAATATACCCTTATGGAGCTCAATAATGGAAAGTCAGTTGGATAAACTAGGCATAAATCTCAAAAGCGACGAGTACTGGACTTCGACAACAATCTATCGCCCGTCGAGACGAAATCAAAGTGAGCAGTATTTACCTGAAGTACATGGTAATTTGACACAATTGAGTTTCTTGTCTTCACGCACGCAATGAAATAGGAAGAGGTTTTCGCCTCTAAGAGCAAATATGTTGTTTGTTTCAATAAAATTTTCGCTGCAAAAGGATTCTGTGGTATTTTCTGCCTTTGTAAATTATAATATCATGTTGTGTATTGAATTTTCGAGCTTAAGGTTCAAATGTGATATGGGAGAAGTTTTTTAGTATTGCTCTGTAAGCAGGAAGGGTTCACAGGCCTGTTGGAAGCGTGCTTGAGTTTCAACAAAATGAGCCCCAAAATCAGTGAAAACTTGTGACGCAGATGAATAATAAAGCAGCTGCTATTTCCAAAATGATGGAATTACCTGGTGATAAATAACGTCGTACGCGTCTTGGAGAGTAAATTTTGACTTTGCATAAACAAGAGTTGGGCGATTGTGATCTTTGTTTTGACTTCGCTCATTTCATTGTCAAACTTTATAACACTTGACAGAAAAAGAAACTTACAAAAACCCGGTATCTTGCCATCATTTGACACAGATGCTTCACTGTTTGGCGAGTAAACATGCCGCGGTAACTTAATCACGACGCCCGCTGAATTCCGGCCATGTCACTTTCGATTTTGCAATTTACTTGAACGTAGCAAAAATCTCCCAAAATGTTTCTCGCTGATCGTAACTATTTATATTCTATATTCACGGTTCAAAATTAATGTTGTTTTCATGTCGTAAATATTTTATTCTCGATCGACCGTCCGAGAAATTTCCTTCTGCTCTTTCTGAAAACTGTGTATCAATATTTATTTGCTTTTTCATCAATATTTGTTTTGCATAAAGCAAGCTAACAGAATCTGTACCTTGCTGAGTTCGCATTTGTTAGCGTTAATAGTATTTTCGGTCAGATGTTTCTGTTTTCCATGAGGGGTTTATTGTTTTGGTCTCCCATCCCAACACTAACCCCGCGAAACAGGGCTTGACTTCAGTGAAGTTTAGTATTACAAAATTTTCGGATGCTCATAGGGCACACTTGTGGTGAAAAGAAGTTGTGAGGGAACTTGAAAATTATCAACATGTCGGCCCAGAAGCCAATGTTTCTCGCTTCTCTTTTATTTGTTATACTTCAGAGACTGGAATGCTGTATTTCAATACCACACAATTCAGTGCCTTCTGATTTTCTGTAGCATGTACCACAGGCAAGCCAGTGTATGCTTCACAGAAGCATCTAGTTTCGGTGAAAAAATGTCCATGCCTATAAATCTCAGCAGTCTGAGCGTTTCAAGTACATAAGGAGATTTGTTCAAACTCATGTATTTCATCTCATGAGCGAAAAGTGAGCGCTTTCATTGCTAAGTGAATTTCAGAGGTTCGTTTGGATTTCTGGTGCCATCCGAGTTGTTCAATATCCGACAACAAAGTTGTGAAAATCCGACATCCGAGTTGTGAACAGTTCACAACAAATTGTGAAATCCGACATCCGAGTTGTAAAAATCCGATATCTGAGTTGTGAAAATCCGACATCCAACTTGTAAAAATTCGATATCCGAGTTGTTGAAAATGCGACATCCGAGTTGTGAAAATCCGACATCCGAGTTCTTGAAAATGCGACATCCGACTTGTAAAAATTCGACTTCCGAGTTGTAAAAATCCGACATCCGAGTTGTGAAAATCCCACATCTGAGTTGTGAAAATAATGCTACGACAGAGCAAAGTTCAACCAACAACATGGAAACGTTTCATTCATGACGTTTTCTCACTATGGGACGTAAATCATGAAAGAAGAAATCAAGCCGTTCATTGCGAAAGCTAAGTATTTCTAACCAACTATAAAATTGGCACAGAAGGAGAACACTTTCCTAGGCAACACTATGCAAGGAGAACGATTCGAAAAAGAATGTTTTTACGATATCAAGACATATCACAAGCAAACTGAAACCATCCAATACACGCATTTTATCTCTTGTCACCCACCAAGGTGCCAAGAAGGGTTTTATTAAAGGAGAGGTCATTCTCTTCAAAAACAACATTTGAGGCCGCACTATCTCTATTCAGAGCCCGCCTTGAAGAGCGAGGCTACCCAAAACATCAATTTTTCTGGAAGGCAGTCGGCACTTAAAAAAAAGTCAAAACCAGCGAGAAAATCCTACCATTTGTCCCAACGTAAGAATAGTCAAAGCCACTGCTTACAATGATCTCCGGTTTCCGTAGCATGAAGTGACTAAGAGTATTTGTTATACCTCCCAACTCAAATACGTTTTCTGATTGGAGGAGAACGTGTTACGTGTCATTGGTCAAAAATTCATGACGCCCTAGGGCGAACAAAACTTGTTGACGCCCTAGGGCAACAATAACTTGAACTTTCGACTCACACGTGATCAGGTCGTGCACCTTTGAAGAAACGGCGGCAAATCTGTACGCCAGCCGACGTCAAGCAAATAATTTTTATCTGTGTATTGTTCTATTTTGAGTTGGGAGGTATAACAAAACACTTAATGACTGGTCCCTCGGGAAACAGTGAGTTTTGCTTCCCCTCGACCTTGATGTTTCCCTCGGCTCCGCCTCGGGGAACATTGAGGGTCTCGGGGAAACAAAACTCACTGTTTTTTCCTTGGGGCCAGTCATTAAGTGCGTATTATACTCCCCTCTGGATGGGATGCTAGTCTATCGCAAACGTAAGAATAACAATACTACTACTACTACTACTACTACTACTACTAATAATAATAATAATAATAATAATAATAATAATAATAATAGAACTTATATGGCGCTGATATCAATATTGCTATTTTCATCAGCGCTTAAATCGTAAAACTACATAAAACCTACTAAAAACGAGATTAAAAGGCACATAAAATTACCGAAAAGCTTTCGGAAATAAAAATGCCTTGAGTGTCTTTTGAAAAGATGCTACCCAGCACTGTCAAATCTTAAAACAACAATGATGCGCGAATGCAGGTTTATTCAAAACGAAACTTTCACAACTCAGATGTCGGATTTTTACAACTCGGATGTCTGACTTTGTTGTCGGATTTTCAACAACTCGGATGGCACCTACAAGTTTCCGTACACCAACCAGCAACATGGCGGCTCCATACAAAACTCAGAAACCATGCACCGCACAGACCTGAGAATTGGTGAGGTAATTTATAAATGTGTATCCCAAACATTCCAATTTTTTGTTTCTTTTAACGGTTTCGATTTTCTTTTTTTTTTTTTTTGTTGCGTGACAGTGAAAACGATATTCGGTATAATAAGGTGGAGGACCCAATATTGAAATCAGTTTTAACGCAGGTGGATTTTCCAGGCGTAGCAGCTGAACAGTGGAACCACTGCACATTACTAAGTTATGTCTGAGAAAACACACTTGGCAGATTTCCTTACACTTTTAGAAGCGCTAATAGTTTCCTTTATCCGACCACGTTGTTTCCGCCCTTCTTCTTTGCAAATCAAATTTACATCCTGCTTACTCTTTTTTTGTAATTGTCTGGTTGCGACTACCATTTTAATTTTCTTAATTTGATTTTATCTTTTGGGTTGTCCTTGTATTGACCAGCTTAAATCTGAATTCTTATTTAGACCAACAAAGTTATAAACTCGCATACATTATGGTAACGCGTCTAACTTGTTTAATTGTACTGTACATAATGCGATATCCAAGCTGTAAGGTAATTTAATAGTGCAATGTTGTCTGATACTGAATATAAATACCAAGAATAACAACAGAAGGGTTAGGGTTAGAGTCAGGAAAAAAAAAAAAAACAGCAACAACAACAACACGGGAAACCTAGCGAGTGATTTTGAATTTAGAGCTGATATCGAGTTCTGAACAAATGAACAAGATAAACAATTTCGATATAGGGATTAAAAAAATCAAATCTTTAGACACTAGGATATTGAAATGACAACAAGTTATTGGCTGACGAGACATGTGGCAAAACAAAACAGACTGCTCTTTTTAAAATTGTGGTAAATATTAAATCTTAGCAGTCGCGCTAAGATGACCGATGAACTGAGTTCTCGAAGCCTCTTTATAACCGCCTTGGAAGTTTTGTCGATATTGTCGTTAAACGTTTTGTCGCTAACAGGAAACACGTTAGTCTGCATCGCAGTTTTCAAGAACGTTCGACTTCGGTCAACGACTAACATGTACATCGTTGCTCTAGCACTGAGTGATCTGCTATCCGCCATTTTCGTGATGCCTTTCGTTTGCGGCGCGCTTGTAGCCAGTAAATGGGTTTTCGGTGACGTGGTTTGCCACTTTCACGCTTTCTTTGGCTTGTTTGTAATATACGTTTCCCCCGTAACGATGGGTATGACGGCTGTGAATCGATATGTGAGGATGTGCAAGCCAGACGAGATATACAGGAGGTGGTTTTCAAAGCGGAAGTCTATTGCTTTCCTCACGTGTGTGTGGATCGTTGTTGCTTGCTACGTTGCCGTTCCGCGGATTGCAGGTTTTCAAGAGCACCGCTTCATTCCAGGGTATGCGCGGTGTTCCCTTGAACATCACAGCTATGCTGGGAAAATGATTCATTACTGCATTGTCCTCGTTCTCTTCTTTTTGACACCTCTGATAACAACTGTTTTCTGCTACCGAAAAGTCTCGAAGATGATACACCAGCACAACGAAAATGCTTCAACTAATATTCAGCAAAGCGTTACCACGGGCATCAGGCACGAAATAAATATCAGTAAATCCCTCTTTGCAGTCGTGTTTGCCTTCATGGTATGTTGGGTACCATTTTGGATCATTGTAATCCTACGGCGTTTCTTCCTTGAGGAAAAAATTCCTCGAAACGTCGAACTCTTGTGTATGTTTCTCCTCTATTTCTCCAACACAATAAACCCATTCGTGTACGCAGGAATGAATTCCGCTTTCAGACGAGAATTTCGCAAGCTACTCCTCTGCAAACAATGCCGTAAAGATACCGTTGCATCTGGCAGAGAAGGGGTAAACACAAGAAGTAAACACGCACAGCAACATATCGGATAAGGCTTACTGAGTTGGATAGACAACACCACCGTAGACCGTTTTCCAGAAAGCTGTGTGTTTCAGTAATCCGGTCATTTCACTATGGTATTGATCAAACCCTAACCCCCGCAAAAACTAAACTCGCTCGCATGGACAAACGTTTAAAGTACATGTTGCCTTACCTGAAAAAGCAGGTCTTTTTTAGCGTGTTTCAGACCCGGCGAAAAAGCAAAATAACTGCTAGATTCCTTGCTTTGAAACGTCAGTCTTTACAAGATACAGAAGAAAAGAAAGGATAAAAGGAGAAGGTTTTTAAGACCTGCGCACCAGTTGTCATTAAATTCAAACAAAACATTAACAACAGAACAGTTTCTTTGAAGTTGGTTAGGTGTCGATGTTTTTTCACAGCATAATCAAACGTTATCCAATACATCGCAATGTAGAGGCAACGCATCGAGACACGCTCAAGTCAATACATATAGGAACTCACAGCCGAAATGCAAAATATCTGCGACACCATTATATGGCGGGACGCCTGTTCTTGTGAGATGTTGACGGTTCAACGAATGACAAAATCAAACACGTGGCCGGGATCAAGGGACAACACGCAGCAACTCTCTACCACTACTAATCAAACGAAGCAAGACTGCGGAAGAAGCAACTAACATCTAGCCATGCCCCACGGTGCCCTGTAAGGGATATGAAATTCAAAAACTATACTTATCTATCACTGTCACTTATCTATCTGGCAGTGTCAATAAATTACCTAGCACTGCTACTTATTGTCTAGCACTGTCACTTAATCATCGGCAGGTACAAAACACAGGTCACAGGTCATTGTTTTACCAATACAGAAAGTATCCTAAACATTCATAAAAAGCTACCTTAGGCCTAGGATTAGCTTTAGGGTTAGGATTTAATAAGGGTTTAATAATAGGTGATAATAAGTAGCAGTTCTAGTCTAAGATAATTAAGTGACGGTGCTAGATAATAACTAGCAGTGCTAGATAATTAAGTGAAAGTGCTAGATAAGTATAGATTTTGGATCTCATGTCCCTTACAGGGCACCGTAATGCCCCTTACAAATTATCTTCTGCGTATCGCAAAGCTTTACATTCAAAACTGCAGAAGGAACCAAGTGAATCCAAATATTTATGGTTTAAATTTAAGACGCGTTTGAAATATGAAACTGAACTTTAAATGCGACGTTATGGTAATGAAAAAGAGACTTTAAGGCACAGTTGGGCGGGTCTTCGAAATCTTTTGGTGATATGGTTACATTTTGGAGCTGTTAATATTCGTACTTCTGGTAGGGTTGTAAGTGGTCTCGTCAGTATTACGATTGGCATTGTAAGTAGTGTGAATTGTAAATAATTTGTAATTTAAAAAATGTAACGTTTTATGTCGTTCGTTGAAACGATATATATAGAGAGACGTGATTGCTGGTGAACTCCTATTTTTAATGTCGGCTTGTGTATTGAGAGAATTAGACAGAATTACAATGAATCAAGTATTCTTTAATATGATCTCGCGATCTGCGAGTGGTAAATCAGGGGTATTGATTACGTTACTAATATAAACACAACTAGATCTCGCAAGTTGGTGTCACAATACAATGTCGCAATCCGGTATCGTTCCAAAAAAAAAATAAAAATTAAAAATAAACTACACGCTCCACGAGCGTAAACTGCGTTGCCTATGGTACTTGTTACACAAAAATAGAGAGCACTGAGTTGGGTAGTGTTGAACTGCAGCGTTCCAATTAATTTTTGGAAGTGGGGGCTCATTTAGACCATTTGAGAGGTCACCCAGACGCCGTGCTGGCAGTGGCCCTTTAGTTCACATGTTCTGACGTTGATTATGTGCCAGGGGCGAATCCGGAAATTCCAGAAAGAGGAGGCCGCACAAATTGCGTCGAGAGCGCACCCCCCTCACCCCCCGCCCCAGGGTAGCCAAAAGACAGATGAAGAAAAAAAAATAACTTAGTTTGTATATAAACCTCCAATTCTCAGCGAAAGATTAGTGGCAATAGATCGAGACAAAGAAATACAAATACATGATAACACAATATTGATTTTTTTTCTTTTACGCTAGATAATGATTTACAATAAAGTTTTGCAAATGTAATGCATGCAAGCTGTTTATGGTAATGGAAAGAAGCAGCGTAATTATCATCTTATAATCTGATGAAGCTAAATGATGATTCTTGCTGATAATTAAAGTCTGGGATGTGGCGAGAATCCTTTAAATGCTCCACATACTGATTGCAGTCCATATTTCTTAATTATAAAGTTACCTGTTAGTAGGAGATCTGTACATTGGTTCCACATGACATCCTGTTTGGCTTACAAGCTGGCAACCGGAAGCCATGATTCATAAAGACTTGTTTCATTTAGCCCTTAACTGAATAAAGGTTTTTGCATTGATAGGCAATTTCGTTCGCCATTTTTTAAATTACTCAGGAGATACTGGAAACTCTTGTCTCTCCCAGGGCCCTCTAGTCCTGTTCCGGGACTCCCTCTTACCCCGCCCTGAAAACGGGCATGGAACCCATTTTCAGGGCGGGGTAAGAGGGATTCCCGGAACAGGACTAAGGGCCCTCTCGCTCAACGCATTGTCCTCGATATGTATTCTGGATAATTTTCAAGATGGACGGGTTTACTATCAAGTTAACTTGATCCTCCTTTGTTTTGTACAAGTTAATGTGTCTCTAACAGGATTGTCCAAGTCTAAGGAGGGAGTTTCTAAAATACAGGAACTGCTGTCTTTGCGAAAAGGGCATCAATCTCCATTTGCAAGAGATTAAAATGGAGTTATCGCGAGGGAACGAAAAGGCAATTGGGGTCTTCGTTCCTGGCAGTGAAACCAAACAATTGGGCTGGATTCCAAGGGAAACCATCAGTGAATTGGCGAGAATGGGCCAAATGAAAAGTTAAAGATGAGGCTTACAACTTTCAAGGAGAAAGAAAGTTCATTTCATTGTAGTAACATTGATTGTGTCATAAAAATTTCCTCATCTGAGTTGTAACTCGTCAGCTTCACCGTTCTTTTATACTAGTTGTCGCGGCGAGTAAAGGTCCCAGAGTAGACTTTAGAGAGGGACAGATATGTAGTGGTCACTGCTTCGAGACCTAATTCCGTCAACGTGTTTCCCTTCGGCAAGAAACTCCACTCTGTCTCTCTCGACCCAGGTGTACAAATGGGCACCGGCTACACACTGCTTGGAACAACACTACGATGGACTAGCATCCCATCCAAGGGGGAGTAGATACCTTGGTTGTTAGAGAATGCATAGTGCGACACAGCCCTTTGCGTGCACGCGCAAGTGCCACGTTCATTTGATGTTCATCCGTCAAAAATCCCAGATGTTCCTGGAGTCAGCTTTGAGTCGGTTATAGATCGATTTTGTCTTTCTCCATTGATTGAACCAGAGAGATTATGACGTAATCCCATTCGCTTCCTAAAAAAGGAATACGACACAAGTACATGTAGTCTTACGCTTCAAGAGAGTACATTGCTGGGTGGGAAACGTTGCTCGTGTTCACACGGCATTGACTCACATTGTAACAGCAGTATAAACTATCGGAATCCACGTCTAATGCCGATGGTTGCGGCTGAACACGACAAAAAGGGGTTGTTAATATTGTCGTCAACTTTAAGCTCTTGTTTTGAGGGTCGTTGTGCTTTCACTTCCACTCGACCGAAAGAACAATTTGTCTGTTATTGTAACTTCGCCGAAAACTTACAGTATTCATTATTAACGGGCAAAGCAGGCAGAAATATGATGGTTCAATATACCTTACCTTGACCCTTTGTTACAGTGGTGACTAAGATTTCTTCATAGGCTCCCTTCAGTCGCTCGCTTATTTTCTTTTTTTTTTTCGCTTGTTTTCTTTTTTCTTTCTTTGGAAGTGTCAATACTGCCCGGTCTTTCGAGGTTTGTAAGAAATTGCTTGCCATCAAATCTTTCAAGGCCCAAGGCCCAGATAATGTACCGTGTAGATTGGTGAAATAATTTGCCTACGAATTGACTGAGCCTGTTACCAGCATTTTCAATATATTACTTCGATCTGGTATTGTACCCGCACTCTGGAAAGACTCTAACATCATACGTATTCCTAAAATACAACCACCCACAAACGAAGACGACACTAGACCTATTTCTCTAACTGCTTCTCTGTCCAAGGTCGTTGAGGATTTTGTGGTCACCTGGTTAATAGTGGATGTAAGGGATAAAATCGACCCAACTCAGTTTGGATGCCTGAAAGGAACCTCTACAACGAATTGTTTACTTGATATGATTCATACTTGGCTCTCGTACCTCGATTCTCCTGGTCATCATCTCCGCCTTTGCTTCCTAGATTTTTTCTAAAGCTTTCGACCGTATTGGATATAATTTACTAATCGAAAAGCTTTTGGATTTAAGAGTCCGCAGAACTCTAATACTATGGAACATAAACTTCCTGAGGAATCGCCGACAAGGTGTAAAACTACCTGATGCAATTTCTGATTGGCTCCTGGTAACAGCCGGTGTTCCCCAAGGAACAAAACTTTTGTTCCTTGTGATGGTTAACAATTTGAATGCTACTACACCTGAATCATACATTTGGAAGTACGTTGACGATGTTGACGTCTGTTTGTAAACACAACATGGTAGTCTGCAGCACTGCTCACCTTTGCGTTGTGGCTGGAGGGTACTGATTATGTCACGATTTCAGTTGATAATATAAAATGAATCGCTATGCATCATGGGATACTATTCATTTCACCGGCAAGGCAGAGGTCTTGGGTTTCGTATCCCGTTGAAGCCACCTGAATTTCTCAAGTTTCTGCACAAGACCATTGCTTTTAATGTTGTCCATCAAAGTGCGAGGATCACTTCTCTCAATTTTTGGGCATAAAATTGGTGTCCTAAAATCCCCAGCTTTGTTCCAAGGAAAAGAGTTGAAATTTACACGCTTCAAGGTCATTTGCTTCTGAGAGAGCTAATAAATATAATCTGCGGTAGCAGCGCAATGTTTAAGGAACAATTTGCTGTTGTACGAGAACACTTTTATCGTCAGATAAAGACATTTCAAGCAGGTCTTGTTTGATAGTTCCGAAATTTTAGTGTATTAAGGAGTAAAATTAGTAATTACTTACAGTCTAGTTTTCTGTTTATAACTTCTGCTTATGGTAATTGTTACATATTGTTTACACTATAGTTGTTAGATATTGATTGTAACGCGCATTGTTTATTTAATAGGATTCGCGGAACAGAAATAATTAATATTATTGCCAAAATAATATTAAAACCCCCAGGAGTTTTTAAGAGAATGTTTTAACTGAGGAAGATACATACTACTGTGAACAGCTTGAGGCCAAGGCTTTGAAACATTGACGAATAATAATGTAAATTCGAGTTGTTTCAGTATGTTTCTGGAATCTACACTTCAATAGATGGTTTTCACAGTGACGTCATCAAATTCTAAAACCAAAATTGCAAGGTGTTTTGAATTTTTATCTTTTGGAGGTTGAAGATGACCTAGAAATAAATCTTTTTGCCGGTTTCCAGTTCCATGACGTCTCTCGTTTCGAATTTCTCAATTGCCACCTTGCGTAACACCATGAATCATACATACGTGAACGCCTATGAATCTCAGCAGTCTGAGCGTTTCACGTACATTAGGAGATGTGTTCATGCTCATGTATTTCATCTCATGAGCGAAAAGTGAGCGCTTTCATTGGTAAGTGAATTTCAGAGATTCGTTTGGATTTCTGGTGCCATCCGAGTTGTTGAAAATCCGACAACAAAGTTGTGAAAATACGACATCCGAGTTGTGAACAGTTCACAACAAAGTTATGAAATCCGACATCTGAGTTGTGAAAATCCGACATCCAACTTGTAAAAATCCGACATCCGAGTTGTTACAAATGCGACATCCGAGTTGTGAAAACCCGACAAATGTGACATCCGAGTTCTTGAAAATGCGACATCCGACTTGTAAAAATTCGACATCCGAGTTGTAAAAATCCGACATCCGAGTTGTTAAAATCCCACATCTGAGTTGTGAAAATAATGCTAAGACAGAGCAAAGTTAAACCAACAATATGGAAACGTTTCATTCATGACGTTTTCTCACTATGGGACGTAAATTATGAAAGAAGAAATCAAGCCGTTCATTGCGCAAGCTAAGTATTTCTAACCAACCATGAAATTGGCACAGAAGGAGAACACTTTCCTAGATACAACACTATGCAAGGAGAACGATTCGAAAAAGAATGTTTTTGCGATATCAAGACATATCACAAGCAAACTGAAACCATCCAATACACGCATTTTATCTCTTGTCACCCACTAGGTGCCAAGAAGAGTTTTATTAAAGGAAAGGCCATTAAGCTCCTCCGAACAACTCTTCAAAAACAACATTTGAGGACGCACTATCTCGATTCATTGCCCGTCTTGAAGAGCGAGGCTACCCATAACATCAATTTTTCTGGAAGGCAGTCGGCACTTAAAAAAAGTCAAAACTAGGGAGAAAATCCTACCATTTGTCCCAACCTAAGAATAGTCAAAGCCACTGCTTACGAGCCAGAAGGCCCATCAGGCCGGCGCTTACAATGATCTCCGGTTTCCGTAGAATGGAGCGACTAGGAGTATTTATACTCCCCCCTGGATGGGATGCTAGTCCATCGCAAACGTAAGAATAACAATAATAATAATAATAATAATAATAATAATAATAATAAAACTTATATGGCGCCGATATCAATATTGCTATTTTCATCAGCGCTTAAATCGTAAAACTACATGAAACCTACTAAAAACGAGATTAAAAGGCACATAAAATTACCAAAAAGCTTTCGGAAATAAAAATGTCTTGAGTGTCTTTTTAAAAGATGCTACCCAGCACTGTCAAATCTTAAAACAACAATGATGCGCGAATGCAGTTTTATTCAAAACGAAACTTCCAAAACTCAGATGTCGGATTTTTACAACTCAGATGTCGGATTTCACAACTTTGTTGTCGGATTTTCAACAACTTGGATGGCACCTACAAGTTTCCGTGGCAAGGAGGAGGTTGACGTGGTTGGGCCATGTCCTCAGAGTGGACCATTGCTCACATCCACGAATTGCTCTAACATGGGTGCCTGAAGGAAAACGGAAAAGGGGTAGACCGCGTGAGACTTGGAGAAGGACTATCGAAAGAGAGAAGAAAGAGAACGGTTTAGGAACATGGGCAGCAGCAGCATCGGCTGCGGAGGACAGAACAGCCTGGAGGCAGAGAGCCTACAGCCCAATTCTCCACTTGGAGAACGGATAAATGATGATGACAAGTTTCCGTACACCAACCAGCAACATGGCGGCTCCATACAAAACTCAGAAACCATGCACCGCACATACTTGAGAATTGGTGAGGTAATTTATAAATGTGTATCCTACAACATTCCAATTTTTTGTTTCTTTGAACGGTGTCGATTTTCCTTTTTTTTTTTTGTTGCGTGACAGTGAAAACGATATTCGGTATAATAAGGTGGAGGATCCAATATTGAAATCAGTTTTAACGCAGGTGGATTTTCCAGGCGTAGCAGCTGAACAGTGGAACCACTGCACATTACTAAGTTATGTTTGAGAAAGCACACTTGGCAGATTTCCTTACACTTTTAGAAGCGCTAATAGTTTCCTTTATCCGACAATGTTATTTGCGCCCTTCTTCTTTGCAAATCAAATTTACATCCTGCTTACTCTTTTCTGTAATTGTCTGGTTGCGACTACCATTTTAATTTTCTTAATTTGATTTTATCCTCTGGGTTGTCCTTGTATTGACCAGCTTAAACCTGAATTAAACCATTTGATTGTATACTCTCATAGGTTTCCGTACATAATGCGATATCCAAGTTGTAAGGTAATTTAATAGTGCAATGTTGTCTGATACTGAATATAAGTACCAAGAATAACAACAGAAGGGTTAGGGTTAGAGTTAGGAAAAAAAAACCAAAAAAAAAAAAACAGCAACAACAACAACACGGGAAACCTAGCCAGTGACTTTGAATTTAGAGCAGATCTCGTTCTGAACAAATGAATAAGATAAACAATTTCGATATAGGGATTAAAAAAATCAAATCTTTAGACACTAGGACATTGAAATGACAACAAGTTATTGGCTGACGAGACATGTGGCAAAACAAAACTGACTGCTCTTTTAATTGTGGTAAACATTAAGTCTTAGCAGTCGCGCTAAGATGACCGATGAACTGAGTTCTCGAAGCCTCTTTATAACCGCCTTAGAAGTTTTGTCGATATTGTCTTTAAACGTTTTGTCGCTAACGGGAAACACATTAGTCTGCATCGCAGTTTTCAAGAACGTTCGACTTCGGTCAACGACTAACTTGTACATCGTTGCTCTAGCACTGAGCGATCTGCTGTCCGCCATTTTCGTGATGCCTTTCGTTTGCGGCGTGCTTGTAGCCAGTAAATGGATTTTCGGTGACGTGGTTTGCCATTTTCACGCTTTCTTTGGCTTGTTTGCAATATACGTTTCCCCCGTAACGATGGGTATGACGGCCGTGAATCGATATGTGAGGATGTGCAAGCCAGACGAGATATACAGGAGATGGTTTTCCAAGAGAAAGTCTATTGCTTTCCTCACGTGTGTGTGGATCGTTGTTGCTTGCTACATTGCCGTTCCGCGGTTTGCAGGTTTGCAAGAGCACCGGTTCATTCCAGAGTATGCGCAATGCTCCATCGAACATCACAGCTATGCTGGGAAAATGATTCATTACTGCATTGTCCTCGTTCTCTTCTTTTTGACACCTCTGATAACAACTGTTTTCTGCTACCGAAAGGTCTCGAAGATGATACGCCAGCACAATGAAAATGCTTCAACTAATATTCAGCAAGGCGTTAACACGGGCATCAGGCACGAAATAAATATCAGTAAATCCCTCTTTGCTGTCGTGTTTGCCTTCATGGTATGTTGGGTACCATTTTGGATAATTGTAATCTTACGACGTTTCTTCTTTGTGGAAAAAATGCCTCGTAATGTCGAACTCGTGTGTAAGTTTCTCGTCTATTTCTCCAACACAATAAACCCATTCGTGTATGCAGGAATGAATTCCGCCTTCAGACGTGAATTTCGCAAGCTACTCCTCTGCAAACGATTTCGTAAAGATATCATTGTACCTGGCAGAGAAGGAGCAAACAAAGAAGAGGTGAACACGCACAGCAACGTATCATATAAGGCTCAAGTTGGACAGACAACACCACTGTAGATATCACACTGTTTTCCCGAAGGCTCTACTTTTACGTAGTGTAAATCCAGTAATTTCGCTTTGGTCTTGCTCAAAATTTTACTTGTTTCCACTCATAGATATCGGTTCAATTCAATTTGACTCTCGCTTTGTTTCACAAAATCAGTATGCAGTCTACCGATGAATCTTATTCTTGCCCGCATTCGGAACCTCGGTTCTTGATCCGACCACAACTGTACTCATCTCGTGAGGCACACTCGAGGAATGAATTTTGTTGAGGGTGTCATCAGGTGCGGTTTGAAGGATTTTTAACACGGACCCCGCAAAAAGCAAACGCGCTTGCATTGATAAAAAAATCAAAGTAGACTCTGCCTTACCTGAAAAAGCAGGTTTTTTTAAGCATGTTTCAGACGCGGAGTAAAAGCAAAATAACAGCTAGACTCCTAGCCTTGAAACGTCTTTTCTAGAA
>NC_090890.1:6377513-6392513 GCF_036669925.1 Montipora capricornis
AAATAATGCACCATACACTTTCTAATTACCTTGTCTTAAGGAAACAAGCTCGACGTTTTCTTGTAAGGAATTCTGGATGGTTCTTTGTCCCGGAGAGCCTGTTTATACTTGCTCTATCGGAGATAGAGATAGAGCCAGAGCAATTCTATCTGGAAATAGAGCATCTATCTGGAGATCGGTTCGGATTCCTCATCAGTTTTCCTTACATAATCAAAGACCGAGTCTTTCGACAGTTCGTCATTCTGGTCCGGTGTCTGACATTTGCAGACTGCAGACTGCAGACTGGCTACAAATAGCGCCGATAAACAGTATTTAAGTCTAAGAACCCATTTTAAAACGGTTAGCTTTCAATTATTGAACGCAAACAGGAAGTCACACTTTCCAACCTGTGTCGCGATTCGGTTGAAATACAACCCATCCTGATTGGCCAATTAGGTCAAACTTCCGGTTACGCAGAAGTGACATATTTGCATACAGATTCTCCCCAAAACTCGTGGATAATATCCACAAGTAAAAACGAGGAACACACACCGAACTCAAGACCCCATTCGCGCCCCACTGGCGAAGAAAGAAACCCCGACGACCAGCAGACGAAAAACGCTTGAAAGACAAAGGACGGTAAAAACGCAGACGAGCACGAATACAAGCAATCAGCTGAGCAGCGACTGAAGCCACATTACAAAAGCGGAAATCGTTACGCTGGCGCCAGACCGCAGACTTACAAACATTAAGTAAATAACAAAAAATCTTCGGGACACATCTAAGTTCATCGGAAGAAAAACGAAAAAGAGCATGTATAACAGTAAAGGCAGGCGCAAGAGGGGACGCTTGGAACAGCAAAGACAGACCACTCTGGACCAAGGGACAAGAAAAAAAAACAAATGTTCAACAGACTCACAAGGATAACCACAGAAACAAGCTAAGGGGACATTATAACCAAAAGGTGAAAGACACTCACCAGTGTACAAGACACCGTGAGCGACCTTCCAGTTCAAATTCAATGATTTGACGATCAAAATAAAAGAATAAATGGGATTTCCCCCCCCCCTCCCCCCCCCCACAAAATATGAGCCCACAACCACACCATTAGGAGAACGAGAGCCACCCAAATCAATCCAAGCCTTCAAAACAGAACCATAGAACGGAGGGAGAAAGGACAGGGGAATTCAGACGCATGAGAGAGAACATCATCCACACTGAATTGCATGCCATATACACTGGCCTAAGAAACTGGCCTAGGAAACTTCGGAACTCGAATTTGCCCGTTTTTCATTTCCAGATACCTGGGATGTTAGAGAGAGCAGAATGCAACATTGTTGGATCTTTTCCTCTTACCAATAATACAAAGCCTTTTGCGTACACGCATAAGTGCCACGTACATTTGATGTTCATCGGTCAAAAATCCTAAGTAAAGTAAAGTAAAGTAAAGTAAAGTAAAATTCTTTATTTAAAACACGATTAGTGTTTAAGCACTACGTGCTTGCGGGGTCGTGTATCTAATTAATTATCTAGTTATCTAATTACTTACTGAAAAATGAATGAAACATAGGAAATTAATTTACTTTATCGCAAATGTGATCCCCCTAAATGGTGTTCCTGAAGCCAGCTTTGAGTCGGTTCTAGATCGATTTCGTCTTCCTCCATTACTTGTGGTCTTACGGCTCACAAAAGTATATTGCTGGGTGGGAAACGTTGCTCATTTTCACATTGCATTGTCTGATATTGTAACAACCATATAAACAAAAGGGATCCACGTCTAATAGCGACAGTTGCGGCTGACAACTACAGAAAGGACTTGTGAATATTCCCGTCAACTTTAAGCTCTTGTTTTGAGGGTCGTGGTGCTTTCGCTTCCACTCGACTGGAAGAACAATTTGTCCGATATTTTAACTTCGCCGGAAACTTACAGTATTCGTTATTAACAGGCAAAAGCAGGCAGAAATATGATCGTTCAATACACCTTACCTTGACTCTTTGTTACAAGGGTGACTAAGATTTCTTCCTAGGCTCCCTTCGGTCGCTGGCTTATTTTACTTCGCTGTTCTCTGTATGGTGACAGTATGATCACATCTGACATGCGCACTTGTGTCCTGTACTGATTGGCAATATGTTCCGCTGCGAAAACCTAAAACATATACAAAAGGGTCAAATTTTTGCAGGCTTAGGATTTTTGTCATTTTGACTGATATAATTTTTCAAGACGAATGAATGAATAATTGCTTGAATGATTAAATGAATAAATACCGGCATCATTAATAGATTGTCTGAAAGGACGAACGCATGCGCAAACACAGCACCAACAGCAGTCTTTGCTATAGTCTTTTCTTTCTGCTTCCTTAACTAGTCTTATCTTCCCATGATCACCTGTTTGCTCACGAACAAAAAGAAGTGAATAAACGGAGCCTCAATCTTGCAATGAATTTTAGAGTCTTCCTTCTGCTTACCGCTTTTTGAACTTCCTTCATGTTCCATTTGGATTCTTTGTTGCTCTCTGAGGTTGCAATAGGTGAGGATTCTTCCTGTCCTTCTACTTGGCAGAACACAATAGGAATATCGCGTCGCTGGCGAATGATCGCGGGGCAAAAAGTGATCAGGCTGGATTAAGTGCTTTTACCACCTCAGCTGTCTAAAGTTCTCCATCGTAGAATTGCTTGGACGGGAATTCGCAAATACCTTGTTAAAAGAAGGTCCTTTTCTTACGGTGATTAGAATCTTAGAACCTGCTATGAGCTGGAAGGTTGAATTGTTAAAACCTTGGACCCCACCCAACCCCCATTTTCGGTTAAGCCCACCGCTCCACTCAAATCTCGTTGACCTTTTCTTTTTAATTAAATCAATATTGGCGAAATTCAGAGACCGATAGAGTCTGGAAAGGGGTTTTTTTTATTATTACCCTCCTGTACTGTAGCTTTAGCATCATTGCTCGTTTTGAACGCCTCTCAAACATGAACGCACTCAAAGCAAGTACCACGTGATCCTGAATGACTGGCTGCAGTTGTTTGTGGTCACCAATCATGACCACTTGTCGCACTCCTGAGCACGTGATGGGAACGACAGATTCAGCTCCTTGCATATGCCACATTCATCAACAATGCAGTCTTGGATATTATCACCCCAGGGTGTAAATTTTGGATTTTGGTCTCGCTTAGGGTGTTTCGGGCAAAGCGCCAATATTTTAAGCCGCCAAGGTCTCGTTTAGGGTACCCCGAAGAAACACAGAATTACGCGAAGAGAAACAGAAGTCAATTTTTCTTTTTAACTTGTTTTTAGGGGTTAGGGGTCAAAATTTCCTCCCCCCCCCCCCCCCCGGGATTATCACGAGGATATTATCATGATCAGGGAAAACTACGAGTCAACAGGAACTTGCTAATAGTTTAAATGAGTTCTATGTCTTAGTTAATGCAGACATTCCACGACTCAATGATGCTACTATACTGCCAGCCTTAAGCTTCCTCCCAGCTTCTGGAAGTTTCAATACTGCCCGGCTTTTCGAGGTTTGTAAGAAATTGCTTGCCATCAAATCTTTCAAGGCCCACGGCCCAGATAATGTACCGTGTAGATTGGTGAAATAATTTGCCTACGAATTGACTGAGCCTGTTACCAGCATTTTCAATATATTACTTCGATCTGGTATTGTACCTGCACTCTGGAAAGACTCTAACATTATACGTATTCCTAAAATACAACCACCCACAAGCGAAGCCGACACTAGACCTATTTCTCTAACTGCTTCTATGTCCAAGGTCCTTGAGGATTTTGTGGTCACCTGGTTAATAGTGGATGTAAGGGATAAAATCGACCCAACTCACTTTGGATGCCTGAAGGGAACCTCTACAAAGTATTGTTTACTTGATATGATTCATACTTGGCTCTCGTACCTCGATTCCCCTGGTCATCATCTCCGCCTTTGCTTCCTAGATTTTTTCTAAAGCTTTTGACCGTATTGGATATAATTTACTAATCGAAAAGCTTTTGGATTTAGCAGTCCGCAGAACTCTAATACTATGGAACATAAACTTCCTGACGAATCGCCGACAAGGTGTAAAACTACCTGATGCAATTTCTGATTGGCTCCCGGTAACAGCCGGTGTTCCCCAAGGAACAAAACTTTTGTTCCTTGTAATGGTTAACAATTTGAATGCTACTACACCTGAATCATACATTTGGAAGTACGTTGACGATGTTGACGTCTGTTTGTAAACACAACATGGTAGTCTGCAGCACTGCTCACCTTTGCGTTGTGGCTGGAGGGTAGTGATTATGTCACAATTTCAGTTGATAATATAAAAGGAATCGCTATGCATTATGGGATACTATTCATTTCACCGGCTCGGCAGAGGTCTTGGGTTCCGTATCCCGTTGAAGCCACCTGAATTTCTCAAGTTTCTGCAAAAGACAATTGCTTTTAATATTGTCCATCAAAGTGCGAGGATCACTTCTCTCAATTTATGGGCATAAAACTGGTGTCCTAAAAACTCCAGCTTTGTTCCTAGGAAAAAGAGTTGCAAGTTACACGCTTTAAGGTCATCCGCTTCTGAGAGAGCTAATCTGCGGTAGCAGCGCAATGTTTGTGGAACAATTTGCCGTTGTACGAGAACACTTTTCACGTCAGATAAAGACATTTCAAACAGATCTTGTTTGATAGTTCCGAAATGTTAGTGCATTAAGGTGTAAAATTAGTAATTACTTACAGTCTAGTTTTCTGTTTATAACTTCTGCTTATGGTAATTGTTACATATTGTTTACACTATAGTTGTTAGATATTCATTGTGACGCGCATTGTTTATTTAATAGGATTCGCGGAACAGAAATAATTAATATTATTGACAAAATAATATTATAACCCCCAGGAGTTTTTAAGAGAATGTTTTAACTGAGGAAGAGACATACTACTGTGAACAGCTTGAGGCCAAGGCTTTGAAACATTGACGAATAATAATGTAAATTCGAGTTGTTCCAGTATGTTTCTGGAATCTACAATTCAGTAGATGGTTTCCACAGTGACGTCATCAAATTCTAAAACCAAAACCGCAAGGTGTTTTGAATTTTTATCTTTTGGAGGTTGAAGATGATCTAGTAATAAATTTTTTTTCCGGTTTCCAGTTCCATGACGTCTCTCGTTTGGAAAAGACAGCATTTTGAATTTTCCAATTGTCACCTTGCGTGACACCATGATACAAAGTTATTACTGGGTTGCGTATGGGCAAACCCAGTCGAGGTCTGCGTTTAGTTTGTTTGTTTTCTTCCTTTTTTTTTTTTTTTTTCTTTTCCGTGTCGGTAAAAGTCTTGCCTGTCACTCCCCTGATAAGTGTTGCCTTTGTGTATAGAGCCTTTTGCGCGTATTTTCTTAGGATCGAGAGGGTAGTGGAACTGCGTAGATTTCTCTGGTGGACACAGTAGAATCATCAACTTAGCCTGCAATGGCGTCGAAAGTCATGCAACGCGAATGGCGTTTTAGTGGATCCTTAAACAAAATATACCCTTATGGAGCTCAATAATGGAAAGTCAGTTGGATAAACTAGGCATAAATCTCAAAAGCGACGAGTACTGGACTTCGACAACAATCTATCGCCCGTCGAGACGAAATCAAAGTGAGCAGTATTTACCTGAAGTACATGGTAATTTGACACAATTGAGTTTCTTGTCTTCACGCACGCAATGAAATAGGAAGAGGTTTTCGCCTCTAAGAGCAAATATGTTGTTTGTTTCAATAAAATTTTCGCTGCAAAAGGATTCTGTGGTATTTTCTGCCTTTGTAAATTATAATATCATGTTGTGTATTGAATTTTCGAGCTTAAGGTTCAAATGTGATATGGGAGAAGTTTTTTAGTATTGCTCTGTAAGCAGGAAGGGTTCACAGGCCTGTTGGAAGCGTGCTTGAGTTTCAACAAAATGAGCCCCAAAATCAGTGAAAACTTGTGACGCAGATGAATAATAAAGCAGCTGCTATTTCCAAAATGATGGAATTACCTGGTGATAAATAACGTCGTACGCGTCTTGGAGAGTAAATTTTGACTTTGCATAAACAAGAGTTGGGCGATTGTGATCTTTGTTTTGACTTCGCTCATTTCATTGTCAAACTTTATAACACTTGACAGAAAAAGAAACTTACAAAAACCCGGTATCTTGCCATCATTTGACACAGATGCTTCACTGTTTGGCGAGTAAACATGCCGCGGTAACTTAATCACGACGCCCGCTGAATTCCGGCCATGTCACTTTCGATTTTGCAATTTACTTGAACGTAGCAAAAATCTCCCAAAATGTTTCTCGCTGATCGTAACTATTTATATTCTATATTCACGGTTCAAAATTAATGTTGTTTTCATGTCGTAAATATTTTATTCTCGATCGACCGTCCGAGAAATTTCCTTCTGCTCTTTCTGAAAACTGTGTATCAATATTTATTTGCTTTTTCATCAATATTTGTTTTGCATAAAGCAAGCTAACAGAATCTGTACCTTGCTGAGTTCGCATTTGTTAGCGTTAATAGTATTTTCGGTCAGATGTTTCTGTTTTCCATGAGGGGTTTATTGTTTTGGTCTCCCATCCCAACACTAACCCCGCGAAACAGGGCTTGACTTCAGTGAAGTTTAGTATTACAAAATTTTCGGATGCTCATAGGGCACACTTGTGGTGAAAAGAAGTTGTGAGGGAACTTGAAAATTATCAACATGTCGGCCCAGAAGCCAATGTTTCTCGCTTCTCTTTTATTTGTTATACTTCAGAGACTGGAATGCTGTATTTCAATACCACAGAATTCAGTGCCTTCTGATTTTCTGTAGCATGTACCACAGGCAAGCCAGTGTATGCTTCACAGAAGCATCTAGTTTCGGTGAAAAAATGTCCATGCCGATAAATCTCAGCAGTCTGAGCGTTTCAAGTACATAAGGAGATTTGTTCAAACTCATGTATTTCATCTCATGAGCGAAAAGTGAGCGCTTTCATTGCTAAGTGAATTTCAGAGGTTCGTTTGGATTTCTGGTGCCATCCGAGTTGTTCAATATCCGACAACAAAGTTGTGAAAATCCGACATCCGAGTTGTGAACAGTTCACAACAAATTGTGAAATCCGACATCCGAGTTGTAAAAATCCGATATCTGAGTTGTGAAAATCCGACATCCAACTTGTAAAAATTCGATATCCGAGTTGTTGAAAATGCGACATCCGAGTTGTGAAAATCCGACATCCGAGTTCTTGAAAATGCGACATCCGACTTGTAAAAATTCGACTTCCGAGTTGTAAAAATCCGACATCCGAGTTGTGAAAATCCCACATCTGAGTTGTGAAAATAATGCTACGACAGAGCAAAGTTCAACCAACAACATGGAAACGTTTCATTCATGACGTTTTCTCACTATGGGACGTAAATCATGAAAGAAGAAATCAAGCCGTTCATTGCGAAAGCTAAGTATTTCCAACCAACTATAAAATTGGCACAGAAGGAGAACACTTTCCTAGGCAACACTATGCAAGGAGAACGATTCGAAAAAGAATGTTTTTACGATATCAAGACATATCACAAGCAAACTGAATCCATCCAATACACGCATTTTATCTCTTGTCACCCACCAAGGTGCCAAGAAGGGTTTTATTAAAGGAGAGGTCATTCTCTTCAAAAACAACATTTGAGGCCGCACTATCTCTATTCAGAGCCCGCCTTGAAGAGCGAGGCTACCCAAAACATCAATTTTTCTGGAAGGCAGTCGGCACTTAAAAAAAAGTCAAAACCAGCGAGAAAATCCTACCATTTGTCCCAACGTAAGAATAGTCAAAGCCACTGCTTACAATGATCTCCGGTTTCCGTAGCATGAAGTGACTAAGAGTATTTGTTATACCTCCCAACTCAAATACGTTTTCTGATTGGAGGAGAACGTGTTACGTGTCATTGGTCAAAAATTCATGACGCCCTAGGGCGAACAAAACTTGTTGACGCCCTAGGGCAACAACAACTTGAACTTTCGACTCACACGTGATCAGGTCGTGCACCTTTGAAGAAACGGCGGCAAATCTGTACGCCAGCCGACGTCAAGCAAATAATTTTTATCTGTGTATTGTTCTATTTTGAGTTGGGAGGTATAACAAAACACTTAATGACTGGTCCCTCGGGAAACAGTGAGTTTTGCTTCCCCTCGACCTCAATGTTTCCCTCGGCTCCGCCTCGGAGAACATTGAGGGTCTCGGGGAAACAAAACTCACTGTTTTTTCCTTGGGGCCAGTCATTAAGTGCGTATTATACTCCCCTCTGGATGGGATGCTAGTCTATCGCAAACGTAAGAATAACAATAATACTACTACTACTACTACTACAACTACTACTACTACTACTACTACTACTACTACTACTACTACTACTACTACTACTACTACTACTACTACTAATAATAATAATAATAATAATAATAATAATAATAATAATAATAATAATAGAACTTATATGGCGCTGATATCAATATTGCTATTTTCATCAGCGCTTAAATCGTAAAGCTACATAAAACCTACTAAAAACGAGATTAAAAGGCACATAAAATTACCGAAAAGCTTTCGGAAATAAAAAGGCCTTGAGTGTCTTTTGAAAAGATGCTACCCAGCACTGTCAAATCTTAAAACAACAATGATGCGCGAATGCAGGTTTATTCAAAACGAAACTTTCACAACTCAGATGTCGGATTTTTACAACTCGGATGTCTGACTTTGTTGTCGGATTTTCAACAACTCGGATGGCACCTACAAGTTTCCGTACACCAACCAGCAACATGGCGGCTCCATACAAAACTCAGAAACCATGCACCGCACAGACCTGAGAATTGGTGAGGTAATTTATAAATGTGTATCCCAAACATTCCAATTTTTTGTTTCTTTTAACGGTTTCGATTTTCTTTTTTTTTTTTTGTTGCGTGACAGTGAAAACGATATTCGGTATAATAAGGTGGAGGACCCAATATTGAAATCAGTTTTAACGCAGGTGGATTTTCCAGGCGTAGCAGCTGAACAGTGGAACCACTGCACATTACTAAGTTATGTCTGAGAAAACACACTTGGCAGATTTCCTTACACTTTTAGAAGCGCTAATAGTTTCCTTTATCCGACCACGTTGTTTCCGCCCTTCTTCTTTGCAAATCAAATTTACATCCTGCTTACTCTTTTTTTGTCCTTGTATTGACCAGCTTAAATCTGAATTCTTATTTAGACCAACAAAGTTATAAACTCGCATACATTATGGTAACGTGTCTAACTTGTTTAATTGTACTGTACATAATGTGATATCCAAGCTGTAAGGTAATTTAATAGTGCAATGTTGTCTGATACTGAATATAAATACCAAGAATAACAACAGAAGGGTTAGGGTTAGAGTCAGGAAAAAAAAAAAACAGCAACAACAACAACACGGGAAACCTAGCGAGTGATTTTGAATTTAGAGCTGATATCGAGTTCTGAACAAATGAACAAGATAAACAATTTCGATATAGGGATTAAAAAAATCAAATCTTTAGACACTAGGATATTGAAATGACAACAAGTTATTGGCTGACGAGACATGTGGCAAAACAAAACTGACTGCTCTTTTTAAAATTGTGGTAAATATTAAATCTTAGCAGTCGCGCTAAGATGACCGATGAACTGAGTTCTCGAAGCCTCTTTATAACCGCCTTGGAAGTTTTGTCGATATTGTCTTTAAACGTTTTGTCGCTAACAGGAAACACGTTAGTCTGCATCGCAGTTTTCAAGAACGTTCGACTTCGGTCAACGACTAACATGTACATCGTTGCTCTAGCACTGAGTGATCTGCTATCCGCCATTTTCGTGATGCCTTTCGTTTGCGGCGTGCTTGTAGCCAGTAAATGGGTTTTCGGTGACGTGGTTTGCCACTTTCACGCTTTCTTTGGCTTGTTTGTAATATACGTTTCCCCCGTAACGATGGGTATGACGGCTGTGAATCGATATGTGAGGATGTGCAAGCCAGACGAGATATACAGGAGGTGGTTTTCAAAGCGGAAGTCTATTGCTTTCCTCACGTGTGTGTGGATCGTTGTTGCTTGCTACGTTGCCGTTCCGCGGATTGCAGGTTTTCAAGAGCACCGCTTCATTCCAGGGTATGCGCGGTGTTCCCTTGAACATCACAGCTATGCTGGGAAAATGATTCATTACTGCATTGTCCTCGTTCTCTTCTTTTTGACACCTCTGATAACAACTGTTTTCTGCTACCGAAAAGTCTCGAAGATGATACACCAGCACAACGAAAATGCTTCAACTAATATTCAGCAAAGCGTTACCACGGGCATCAGGCACGAAATAAATATCAGTAAATCCCTCTTTGCAGTCGTGTTTGCCTTCATGGTATGTTGGGTACCATTTTGGATCATTGTAATCCTACGGCGTTTCTTCCTTGAGGAAAAAATTCCTCGAAACGTCGAACTCTTGTGTATGTTTCTCCTCTATTTCTCCAACACAATAAACCCATTCGTGTACGCAGGAATGAATTCCGCTTTCAGACGAGAATTTCGCAAGCTACTCCTCTGCAAACAATGCCGTAAAGATACCGTTGCATCTGGCAGAGAAGGGGTAAACACAAGAAGTAAACACGCACAGCAACATATCGGATAAGGCTTACTGAGTTGGATAGACAACACCACCGTAGACCGTTTTCCAGAAAGCTGTGTGTTTCAGTAATCCGGTCATTTCACTATGGTATTGATCAAACCCTAACCCCCGCAAAAACTAAACTCGCTCGCATGGACAAACGTTTAAAGTACATGTTGCCTTACCTGAAAAAGCAGGTCTTTTTTAGCGTGTTTCAGACCCGGCGAAAAAGCAAAATAACTGCTAGATTCCTTGCTTTGAAACGTCAGTCTTTACAAGATACAGAAGAAAAGAAAGGATAAAAGGAGAAGGTTTTTAAGACCTGCGCACCAGTTGTCATTAAATTCAAACAAAACATTAACAACAGAACAGTTTCTTTGAAGTTGGTTAGGTGTCGATGTTTTTTCACAGCATAATCAAACGTTATCCAATACATCGCAATGTAGAGGCAACGCATCGAGACACGCTCAAGTAAATACATATAGGAACTCACAGCCGAAATGCAAAATATCTGCGACACCATTATATGGCGGGACGCCTGTTCTTGTGAGATGTTGACGGTTCAACGAATGACAAAATCAAACACGTGGCCGGGATCAAGGGACAACACGCAGCAACTCTCTACCACTACTAATCAAACGAAGCAAGACTGCGGAAGAAGCAACTAACATCTAGCCATGCCCCACGGTGCCCTGTAAGGGATATGAAATTCAAAAACTATACTTATCTATCACTGTCACTTATCTATCTGGCAGTGTCAATAAATTACCTAGCACTGCTACTTATTATCTAGCACTGTCACTTAATCATCGGCAGGTACAAAACACAGGTCACAGGTCATTGTTTTACCAATACAGAAAGTATCCTAAACATTCATAAAAAGCTACCTTAGGCCTAGGATTAGCTTTAGGGTTAGGATTTAATAAGGGTTTAATAATAGGTGATAATAAGTAGCAGTTCTAGTCTAAGATAATTAAGTGACGGTACTAGATAATAACTAGCAGTGCTAGATAATTAAGTGAAAGTGCTAGATAAGTATAGATTTTGGATCTCATGTCCCTTACAGGGCACCGTAATGCCCCTTACAAATTATCTTCTGCGTATCGCAAAGCTTTACATTCAAAACTGCAGAAGGAACCAAGTGAATCCAAATATTTATGGTTTAAATTTAAGACGCGTTTGAAATATGAAACTGAACTTTAAATGCGACGTTATGGTAATGAAAAAGAGACTTTAAGGCACAGTTGGGCGGGTCTTCGAAATCTTTTGGTGATATGGTTACATTTTGGAGCTGTTAATATTCGTACTTCTGGTAGGGTTGTAAGTGGTCTCGTCAGTATTACGATTGGCATTGTAAGTAGTGTGAATTGTAAATAATTTGTAATTTAAAAAATGTAACGTTTTATGTCGTTCGTTGAAACGATATATATAGAGAGACGTGATTGCTGGTGAACTCCTATTTTTAATGTCGGCTTGTGTATTGAGAGAATTAGACAGAATTACAATGAATCAAGTATTCTTTAATATGATCTCGCGATCTGCGAGTGGTAAATCAGGGGTATTGATTACGTTACTAATATAAACACAACTAGATCTCGCAAGTTGGTGTCACAATACAATGTCGCAATCCGGTATCGTTCCAAAAAAAAAATAATTAAAAATAAACTACACGCTCCACGAGCGTAAACTGCGTTGCCTATGGTACTTGTTACACAAAAATAGAGAGCACTGAGTTGGGTAGTGTTGAACTGCAGCGTTCCAATTAATTTTTGGAAGTGGGGGCTCATTTAGACCATTTGAGAGGTCACCCAGACGCCGTGCTGGCAGTGGCCCTTTAGTTCACATGTTCTGACGTTGATTATGTGCCAGGGGCGAATCCGGAAATTCCAGAAAGAGGAGGCCGCACAAATTGCGTCGAGAGCGCACCCCCCTCACCCCCCGCCCCAGGGTAGCCAAAAGACAGATGAAGAAAAAAAATAACATAGTTTGTATATAAACCTTCAATTCTCAGCGAAAGATTAGTGGCAATAGATCGAGACAAAGAAATACAAATACATGATAACACAATATTGATTTTTTTTCTTTTACGCTAGATAATGATTTACAATAAAGTTTTGCAAATGTAATGCATGCAAGCTGTTTATGGTAATGGAAAGAAGCAGCGTAGTTATCATCTTATAATCTGATGAAGCTTAATGAGGATTCTAGCTGACAATTAAAGTCTGGGATGTGGCGAGAATCCTTTAAATGCTCCACATACTGATTGCAGTCCATATTTCTTAATTATAAAGTTACCTGTTAGTAGGAGATCTGTACATTGGTTCCACATGACATCCTGTTTGGCTTACAAGCTGGCAACCAGAAGCCATGATTCATAAAGACTTGTTTCACTTAGCCCTTAACTGAATAAAGGTTTTTGCATTGATAGGCAATTTCGTTCGCCATTTTTTAAATTACCCAGGAGATACTGGAAACTCTTGTCTCTCCCAGGGCCCTCTAGTCCTGTTCCGGGACTCCCTCTTACCCCGCCCTGAAAACGGGCATGGAACCCATTTTCAGGGCGGGGTAAGAGGGATTCCCGGAACAGGAATAAGGGCCCTCTCGCTCAACGCATTGTCCTCGATATGTATTCTGGATAATTTTCAAGATGGACGGGTTTACTATCAAGTTAACTTGATCCTCCTTTGTTTTGTACAAGTTAATGTGTCTCTAACAGGATTGTCCAAGTCTAAGGAGGGAGTTTCTAAAATACAGGAACTGCTGTCTTTGCGAAAAGGGCATCAATCTCCATTTGCAAGAGATTAAAATGGAGTTATCGCGAGGGAACGAAAAGGCAATTGGTGTCTTCGTTCCTGGCAGTGAAACCAAACAATTGGGCTGGATTCCAAGGGAAACCATCAGTGAATTGGCGAGAATGGGCCAAATGAAAAGTTAAAGATGAGGCTTACAACTTTCAAGGAGAAAGAAAGTTCATTTCATTGTAGTAACATTGATTGTGTCATAAAAATTTCCTCATCTGAGTTGTAACTCGTCAGCTTCACCGTTCTTTTATACTAGTTGTCGCGGCGAGTAAAGGTCCCAGAGTAGACTTTAGAGAGGGACAGATATGTAGTGGTCACTGCTTCGAGACCTAATTCCGTCAACGTGTTTCCCTTCGGCAAGAAACTCCACTCTGTCTCTCTCGACCCAGGTGTGCAAATGGGCACCGGCTACACACTGCTTGGAACAACACTACGATGGACTAGCATCCCATCCAAGGGGGAGTAGATACCTTGGTTGTTAGAGAATGCATAGTGCGACACAGTTGATTCTTTTCCGCTTATCAATAATACAAAGCCCTTTGCGTGCATGCGCAAGTGCCACGTTCATTTGATGTCCATCCGTCAAAAATCCCAGATGTTCCTGGAGTCAGCTTTGAGTCGGTTATAGATCGATTTTGTCTTTCTCCATTGATTGAACCAGAGAGATTATGACGTAATCCCATTCGCTTCCTAAAAAAGGAATACGACACAAGTACATGTAGTCTTACGCTTCAAGAGAGTACATACATTGCTGGGTGGGAAACGTTGCTCGTGTTCACATGGCATTGACTCACATTGTAACAGCAGTATAAACTATCGGAATCCACGTCTAATGCCGATGGTTGCGGCTGAACACGACAGAAAGGGGTTGTTAATATTGTCGTCAACTTTAAGCTCTTGTTTTGAGGGTCGTTGTGCTTTCACTTCCACTCGACCGAAAGAACAATTTGTCTGTTATTGTAACTTCGCCGAAAACTTACAGTATTCATTATTAACGGGCAAAGCAGGCAGAAATATGATGGTTCAATATACCTTACCTTGACCCTTTGTTACAGTGGTGACTAAGATTTCTTCATAGGCTCCCTTCAGTCGCTCGCTTATTTTACTTCTTTGTACTCTGTATGGTGGCAGCATGACTACGTCTGACATGCGCACATGTGGCCTGTACTGATTGGCAATATGTTTTGCTACGATAACCTGAAACATGTACCAAAGGGTCAGATTTGCCATTTGCGGGATTAGGATTTTTGTTATTTTGACAGATATATAATTAATTGATTGAATGAGTGAATAAATAAATACATGCATTATTGATTGATTGTCCGAAAGAACGAACGAATGTTAAATGCGCCAGCACAGCGACACACCCCCAACCGCTGTCTTTTCGACAAACACACAAAAAAAGATCTTGGCTAATATCCAGCCATCTTGACCTCACGCTTGGTCAATAACCCATCTATATAGGCAAACCGGTCCAAGATGAAAAGGAGAAGATCAGATAGATCAGCCACGAAGCAACATATTTAGGTTGCCAAACTGCTCCAATTTTCTGTTTCCATTTTGTCGGACAAATGTTTTTTATTTAGTCATGTCGAAGTTCCAGTACGAATTCTACTTT